>NC_143141.1:44266648-44587102 GCF_059928025.1 Delphinapterus leucas
AAGGGCTACTATGACTCCTGGCTGCGCTCAGTAATGAAACCTTTCTCCTAAAAACTAGAGAGGCTGGGGAGATGAGACAGTGGGCCATGGAGGAAGGGGCAGAAGAAGACTATAGTTCATCTAAACTGCTTCTCCTTTACCTCACACGGGCCTTGGTGAAGGCATGCGGGAGACCAGAAGGGTGAGGCTTGGTGGTAACTGGAAGGTCATGGAAAGCAGACAGTAGGGAGTCTTTCCCTGAGGAAAATGATGCTATGGCAGCTGCTTTAAACTTGGAAGTGGTTTTTTTTTCATCCCTTGTGGTGGAGAGCCAGTATCTAGGAGATTCTCCTTTCAGAAGTTTACTGTCTTTTCCATTTAGGACCCCCAAAATAGAATTTTTATTCTATTCAGAGATCTGAGGCCTCTCCTGGGGACAGGTATTTCCTTACTTTTGTTGGGAAACATTTTTTTTCTCCCCAAAGGAAAGTAACTTCCTTTGTAAAAGCCCAACAGGCAAACACATCAGAAAGGGAAATAAGGATTTGGTGGTTTGGGATGGAATGAAGTGGAGGGAGGTGTATGTTGGGGTGCAAACCCCAGTGGCCATGTAGATGCTCCAGAAAACTTGGTTTCTGAGAAGCACTGAAAACCATGAATCTGGTTCATTGCCCTCAAATTGAGGAGCATAGAGGTTGTGAGACTTGTTGAAGGGTAAACTGATAATTCCTGGTGGAACTGGTCCTCTGATGTCTCCTCTCCCCTTAAGATGGGGCATCTACTTTGTGCCAAGCGTCCTGATGTGCACCAGTGATTCAGCGGGAGGGGGAGGGGAGGGGAGTGCGGGGAGAACAGGCTGTGCATGGATCTGTGAAGCTTCTGGCCATCCTTGAGAAGATGTGGCCTTATAGGTCCCCAGGACATCCCTCTATTCCTTTCCCTTGCTTCTCCAGCAACAGTGCTTTTTCCCTAAAAGAACTCATGTGCTTCTGACAGAGGGTTTCATACATCTGCTTTCTAGGAGAAATAATTTGCTCACATTGGCTAGAAGGCTACAAGTTATCCCTAGTTACTTTTACCTTCCTTATCTTCTATAATCAGCCCATCACCTAGATCTGTTGAATTACCTCCCAAATAATCTGAGTCAGTCCACTTAGCTCTGTCTTCATTCATATACCCTGATCCAAGTCACCATAACCTTGTTGGAGCTGGCAAACCATCTCCTTACTGGCTTTCCTCTTTCATTCTGGTCTCATTTAAATTCATTCTTCACATGCAAACCAGCATGATGTTTTTGAACTGCAGCTCTGGTATGTCGCTTCCTCTACCAGTGAAAACTCAGTGGCTTTCCGTTGGTTTTAGGGTAAAGACCTCAGTCTTTAAGATACCCCATGCACTGCATGGTCAGGGTTCTGTCTGTGTCTCCAGCCTTGTTTCACATCTCCTCCTCCTCTCTCTGCTCTCCATCTACACCAACATCCTTGCCATGCCTTCTCCTGCCAGGGAGTTTGCACTTGCTATTTTCTCTACTTGGAACTCTCTCCCTAACCCCATTCACCTAGATACCTCCTTCTCAACCTCAGCTCTCTGTTCGCTCATCAGAGAATCCTCCTTCTCCCCTGATTCAGTTATATTCCCTTATTGTAAGCTCTCATTGCTGCATGTGCTTCTCCTCTGTAGCACTTCTACAGTGGTAATTTCACATGTACTTGTGCTTTTATGTGCTTAGTGTCTAACTTCCTTGTGGAACTGTCAGCTCCATGGGATGGGAACCATGCTTGTTTTAGCCCTAGCATGGTGCCCTTCATAGAGCAGGGCTCAATAAATAATTCATGAATGAATAAGTGAATGAATAAATGAACAAATTAGTGAATGAATGAACTGACTTCTGGAATAAGAGGTCTTTGCTGAATTGTCCCTTTTGAGTAGTAAGTAATGGAATTTTTTGCCTGTGGGACAAGACGCTTTTGAACCCCTGTTTTGACATAATCCTTTTCACTTAAATTGTGAAAAGCACCTAGAATAAGCCTCTGGAATCCTTGAAACCACCACTTAACCTCAGGAAGCAGGGGAATGGGGTGCCTTCTCTTGTGCCACTGGAAACATGACCTTTCCTCTGAATTTCTCTGAGGACAGCCCTTCTGTAAGCAGTTTCTTCTTCATCCTCCCTCCATCTGCCAAATGAGGAGATGGACAGGAAGGACTCTCAGATTCACCACACAGGCAAGAGTGACAGCACAAGACCGTTACTCTGATGGAGATGGGAGCATGGGAATGACATAAGTAAGTCACAGGCTGTGTCTTCCAACTAATGTGGGCACAAGTTTGCCCATTAATCCATAATTTAAAAATATCTTTTAGTTTCTTGACCTTCCTCAATCTTAACCTTTGCTATTGGCCACTCTACAAACAGTGTGGCATTCTTAATAGTCCAAAAGTTGTTTGAGTCCAGGATTCAAGAGGACAGAACATCGTTTTCCCTTTGTAACCTCTGAGTCCCATCCATTCTGTTTGAGAAAGGCTGAATACGGCAGATCACCTGAGAAGTGGCATGTGGTGCAGAAAAGATCAGTGCATTTGGAGATTGACAGCTCTGGGCTTTGACACTGGATAAATTACTTAGGCTCTCTGAGCCTTAATTTACTCATCTGGAAGATGGAGTGAAAATACCACAGTATTGTTATAAGTTTAACTGAGGTAAATATATATAAGCTTTTTGGCACAGTGACTGGTATAGATTCTTAATGAGTATTAAATTTCTGTCTCAAGGCTGACCCTCAATGGCATCTCCTAGGGTGGAAGATCTGTCAACTGTCTTGACTGAGGTGAACATTAGGTTCCCGTTTTTTTTTCTTTTTTTTTAAAAATAAATTTATTTATATTTTATTTATTTATTTTTGGCTGCATTGGGTCTTTGTTGCTGTGCGTGGGCTTTCTCTAGTTGCTGAGAGCCGGGGCTACTCTTTGTTGTGGTGCACGGGATTCTCATTGCAGTGGCTTCTCTTGTTGCGGAACACAGGCTCTAGGCGCATGGGCTTCAGTAGTTGTGGCACATGGGCTCAGTAGTTGTGGCTCACAGGCTCTAGAGCGCAGGCTCAGTAGTTGTGGCGCACGGGCTTAGTTGCTCCACAGCATGTGGGATCTTCCTGGACCAGGGCTCGAACCCGTGTCCTCTGCATTGGCAGGAGGATTCTTAACCACTGTGCCACCAGGGAAGTCCCATGCTCCTGTTTCTTTAGTATTGATTTCTAGCTGCCCCAGCTCTGCATTTGGCACACAAGGATTCTTGTTCTTTGGAACTCTGCTTGGCCAACCCCAGTCTGCCCCTCACAGGCATTCCCGAGACAGGCCTAGTCCCTTATACTCACACTGAAATTATGCCCAAAGTCCATGCCTGGGGGTACCACCATTGCTTTCCCTGGAGTTCTCACTGGAGTACTTCTCAAAGTCTTGTCACCATTTTTTGAAGAGGAAGTTGCTAAGCTAGAACCCTCAGCAGCACCTCCGCTTTCCTGGAGTTCTTGGTCCTTGGCAAACATAGATGCCACTGGCCATGTCCCTAACAGCCCTTGGAGCCAGGATCATCAGTCAAGATGGTGTTTCATCCTGGAAGCAGGGGGAGGCTATGGCTCCCAGCACTCCTTTTCTATGGAGTGTTTTGGGCTTTCCAGCTCTTGTGGTCCCCACCAGATGGCCCTATGGTAGATAGAACTTGGTCACCTTTCCTGCATTGGGCACCCAGACCAGGGTCCTGGCAGAGGATGCTGGATGGGTCTGTCTTTGGAGCTCCTCTCTCCTCCCCAGTAGACATATGTCTACTGACCATTTGCCTGTATCCTTTCCCATCCCCTTATTCTGTGCTGCTCTGGTCATTGGTTGATCCCTAACTTCTCTTCCTTTTCTCAGCTGCCACAACTGTGATGGGTGATTTTTACAGACTCAAAGTACTCCCAAACGCGTGTTTGGATTTTGAGCACCTCCCCAAAGACTTTGTGGGGGAGGCACAGCCTTATATTAACTTATAACTGCCATGTGTCTCCGTGGTGTATCAGTATGTCCTCTTCTCTGTGGCCAGGGACAAAGATCAGATGGTCTTCAGATTTGGCAATTCCCAGACACCAGCTGTACTTCCTTGCTTTCTTTATCACTCAAAATTTAAATAGTTTGAGTGAGAAAATGAAACCAAAATTTTAAATAATACGTTAAAGAAATTTTTAAATCTTACACCCTTATTATTAGTAGCAAATTACTGTGATCTGCCCACAGACAGTTAAGACACACAGACAAGGACATGGACTTAAGGTGAAGAGCCCAATGAAGGTCTCTCCAGGTCATCTTCAGGTCTTTCAGTGAAGGGCATCTTCACTGGCTACCTAGATATTCCTAGTCTCTTGGGATAATTGGGGCCTAGTAGCTGGGGAGTGACAATGGGTCTTACTTGAGGTGGGCGGGCATTCTTATTCAGCCTTCTTGAGACATGCTCCAGTGAAAGGGACCCCTTGATGAAATTGAACTCTGATCCTCTGCGATTGGCAGCAGAAGGGCAGTAATGGCATGGTGGTGGAGTGGTCTTGAATTTGGTCCACTAAGAGCCACATTCCCATTGCAGACTTCACTCACCCATGTTGCTCCTGCATGGAGGATATTAGTAGCTGAGAATAGCTTCATTGAGCTCAGTCCAACTCTTTTATATTTCCTCCTTCACCGTGAGCTTCATCTCACCTGGCAGGGTCCTCTTGCTTCAGACTTTGATGCCTGATCCCTTGTGAGCTACCGTAAGAACAAGAACATGCACTATCCTGGGGTGGCGGCTGCACTTTTTCTATAGCCTCCATCCCAGCTGGAATAAGAAGAGCAGATGCTGCCTCCTCTTGTGCTTCTCATCATCTCTCTTCTAAGACCAGGACATGTTTCAGAGCCTTAGCAGGACTGAATCTGTGTCCACATGGAGGAAAAACAGCAACCTTGGCTTTTGAGGGGGTGACAGCACTATGGCAGGGTGGTGGAGTTTAGGACTCTCTGTGATTCTACCAGCCAGGTATCTTCTCTGGCTTTATACCCACTTACTCCTCCACCCCATCTCCCTCCCCCTGAACTCTGACCAAGGAAGTCCCCAGAGGCCCAGGCTCTTAGGATTTATGGAGACAATGACTCTGTGTCCTCTGAGTCTTCAACAAGTCTTGGAGCTTTGATGCCTGTCAGCTTTGGCTGTGGTTGGGGGGATGGAAGGGAGAAGTGCCACTGTGACCTCTCTACCCCATTACCCCTGCCCTGCTGATCCCCAGAGCAGCAAAGAAAAATTCCAGCTTTGAAGATGGGCCCTGGTCAGTTATGAATCCTGCAAACAGGTGCTTCTGGCCATCAAAGTCTTGAAGCAGTTAAACTTGCTTTCACCTTTGTTGCAGTTCCCTTAAAAGAAAATAGAGAGATCTTCGAAAGGTGGAAGGGGTGGCAGGCCAGAAACGTAAAGTGTGTGCAATCACTCAGATACAAGTGGCACCACTAAAAATTGCCTTCATATATCAGCTTATGGTTTACACACTCTGGCAGAAAGGACACTAAAAGGTCAGCGGAAAAAAAATTTATATGTCAGGCCTGGAGCTGTGACTCCAAAGGTGGCAAGAAGACATGATCTGGGAAGGGTTCTAGAGGGACCGGCTAAGTGCTTGATGTGGCAGGATTCTTCTTTTCACTCTTTATTTTGTCTTATTTTTAAGGAAGTTTCTTGCAAGCGTCAGCAGAGAAGCTAAGGTATAGACTCGGAGTAACCTCTCACTCCAACCTCTGGTGACAAGACGGATAGTTCCGTTCATCTATGGGTGAGCAGCGGAGTCTCCCTGCATTTTTTTCCCTGTTTGCTTGGTTTCAGGATATATTTGTTTGCAGAGAGGGATGTCATGCTTTTGAATGCACTGCTCAGTCATGTGCCAGTGGTGAAATCAGAGGAGGGGAGAAGAGAAGAGAGAGGAGGGAGGGAAGGGGGCGGAGGGAGGGTGGGTGTTGGGAAAGGGCAAGCTATACTCTGAGGGCTTTAAGTGATGCCAGCTCAGATCCAGAAACAAATCTTCAACCAAATGCTAATGGAGAATGTGCCTTCCAATCAGAAGGGTCAGCAAATATGCTGTAAATTAATAATGTACCCTTTTAGGTAGCAGTTGCCTTGTGGAAAAGTCTGGAGGAGGATTATTTATCCACTCCCCCTTCCATCCCACCTCTCTTAAGAGAAGGAGCTAGAACACTGTAGGTCCCTTGGAGTTTTGTTTAAGACTGACCCTCCCCCTTAGTTTATTAACCGTGTAACATTTTCAGGTTGTTTTTTCCTCTCTGCCTCCTCCAGCAAGTCTCTATTGATCACTCTTTGCAGTTATAATCCCTTTCAAATTTATCATCCATGACTAACATCCCATGTATTGATTAGTGTTGACGGATGTTCCTCTACAGTGTAGAACCACCGTGATCCCAGCCTGTGACACACAAGAGGGATGGCGAGAGAGAGAAATACACATTTTCCCCTTCTCCTCAGTTTTCTTTTGGTAGTTTTCTACTTTTGTTTACAGCTTCGATGACTTCTTTCCTACCTATGTGAGGAATTGCTTTGTATATTTTAAGGATAATTTCTTTACTCCTACTGAAGCCTGTTGGGAGGAAAAGGAAGTAGCCGTGTTGCTCCTGGCTGGTTACTGTGGGGGTGGGTCACTGACAGGTCCTGAAGGAGATCAGATTTACGAGGGGCATCCACATGTCTTAACCTAAAGCCTCAGGTACCAAAGATATAGAGGCTAGCTGTTTAAGGATAAATTACATGTCACCTGTGACTAAGAACAAGGTGTCCAAAATCTGGACTATAAATGGAGTCATTTGTCAATAGTGCAATATTGGGGGCTCTTTTTTCCATACTGTCTGTAACATCCTCTTTGCCTGTTGTGGGCCAAAGGCAAGTGGTGGCCTGGTTGGGAAGCTGTGTCCTTATCCGTCCTGCCTGAGCACGTGTCCAGGGCTTCCCGTCTTGGAATGTTCTGCTCGTGCATACGAGGTGCCCACCCCACCCACCCTCCAGGTTGGCACTGAGTTGTGGGGGGGTCTGGCCACTCATGGGTGAGCCAGCATGCAAGTCCTGAGCTCAGCTGCCTTCTCTGTGCAATGGAAATAACAGTACTTTCCTTGCCCACCTAACAAGGAGTCTAGTGTACCAGCCGTGAGAGTGCTTCAAAAAATTGGAAAGGGCTATATAAACCATGAGGGTATAATGATTACTCTCAAAGATTTCTCCTTGCTCTCTCTGGGTCTCAGTCTCTCTCTCTCGTACTCCAAGAAGGTTTTATTACTCTGCAAGGTTTTTCTACTCCAGGGAACTTTACCAAAGGACCCAAGGACTAGACTTGAGAATAGAAGGAAGTATAGAATTCACAGGGAATTTAGTGGTCTCATAGTTTAACCCTTTCATTTGACTTGTGAGGAACCTGGTGCAGTCTAAATTTTTGGAATAACTTATTTGATATCCCACAGTGTGTGAAACATAAGCCTAGAAAGAAAACTCAGTTTTCTGCCTCTTAGGCAAGTACCCTTCCTCTTCCCTCCCCTCACACCTCCTCTCCGTCTCTCTCCCCCCTTCCCCCTCCTCCTTCTTCCTCTCTCCTTCCCTCTTCTTCCCCCCGCCACCTCCCTCCTCCTTTCTCCATCTCTCACTCCCTCTGCTCCCCACTCCTTCCTCTCCTCTCTCTCCTTCCAGCCATCCCTCCCTCCCTAGCCCTCACCTCTCTCTATTCCTTTCCCTCTTGCTTTCTCCAACCCCCTTAGCAGCCCTAGGTCTGGGGTAGAGATACAAGCCATTTGCTCTTCAAGCTCACTTTCACTTTGGAAGACAGAATCATTGTCTGAGAAACCCTAGGGTTTCTTCACTACAGAAAACTCACATTAAAAAAGTTAATTTTCTTTCCAAAGGAAAAAAGGCAGGCCAGATCAGCTCCTAGGGGAGGGCATATCTACCTACAGAGTGTGCCATTCTGTCACGCTATAGCGCTTTTGAATAGCTATTTAGTTGACTCATATGTAAATGATATTTTGTCCTCCCTCATTGCCTCAGCCCCCACTATTGACAGTAATTTGATGGGATGTTTTTTGCCTCTTATCTATTTTCCAAGTTTTCATGGTCTGTTTGTAATAGTGTTTTTGGTTCTTTGCAGTAGTTTAAGTTTCTCATATGGGTCTTATTATACCTGAATACTGCTCAGCTATTTGATGGCACAGTTGTAAATCCTCAATAAAAGATCTTTAATAATCAGTTGGCATTTATTTAATATAGCACCCATCTTATTAAATCTAACTCCTTGGATTTAATAAGACAGTTTATTGTATCTTTGCATCGGAATAGTGATGCTATAGTTATGCTTGAGAAGGCACTTTCATTATAAACTCCTCTTTTTAGGCACTTATAATTTTCTCAAGTAGCACATTTATTTCAATGTGCAATCATTTTCTGTTCTCTTCTCCCTCCCTCTCTCCATTTGTACTATTTTTCTCATTTTTTAAAAGTCTAATAAGAAAGTGTATCTCAAACTTCAGCGAGAAAAGCTGTGTCATTGGCTGAGAATAGCTGAGCAAATCTGTTAGGCTCTTGAAATCCAGATTCTTATTTGTGCCTTCAGTCAACTTGATGCAAATGTTGGTGAAGGAGATACTGGTCCTAGGATTATGCTCCTATAACGTGGGGAGTGTTCTCCCAAGTGCCTTCAAGTGCATTTTCCCCCCTTTTCAGGGGTTTAAACATTCTTCAGCTTTTGCTAGTGCAAGGAAACTGAAGAATTGATCAGGCAGGAAACTGACCAGAATGGAGTAGAATGGAGACAGACCTTCCAGCCCCTCACTGGCTACTTTCCCTCTCCAGCCCACTCATGGTAGAATGTGGGCTGTGCTCCACTGTCTGGCACTTGGCTCACACTCTGCCTAGTTCACACCAGCTCATCCTTCAGATCTCAGAACAAGCCTGACTTCCTCCAAGATGCCTGTTGTAACATGTAGACTGAGTCTGGTTCCCTTGCTATATATCTTGTGGAGTTAGAATGGGGCTCCCTTGCTTTAGAACACATGTCTCATTTCCATTTATTACAGTCAGTGGTGCACTGGAGTGCACTCGTACTGTCTGATGAGAGCTCATTTTGTATATCTGTTCAGTTATATATAACCAACTCCATGTTCAGTTATATCATCATGATAACCTGAAAACAGTCATAGGGGAAGTTTGAATGGGCAAATGCTACAAATCAGAGCTAACTCCCCTGCCAACTCCCCACCAGAGAGCTAGTTTTTAGACATTCACCAGCATAGCACTTACATGATGATCTGTAAACCCTGTCTTCTCCACTAAGCTATAAACTCCATGAGAACGGGGACTTTGTCTATTTTGGCCTGTATTGTACTTGAGTCATTGTATGGCATGTAATAAGTGGTCAAAGAACTGAGTTTATAAAGAGGTTTGGGAATAGACAGAATCTTACTTAAACACAGAGGCTGGGCCATTCAAAGGATCTTAATCTCACAAGATCAAGGTTCTCCATGATTTACCTCTAAGAGTAATTCATCCTGCACCAGAATCTAGCTTCCTAAGAAAAAGAAGATTCTTAGGTGTTCAGTTGGTCCCACTGGTGAAGTGGTTCATCAGAAAGCACTTGAAACTGTTTAGCCAGGTGTAGCAAGGATAATTCTGGCTAGGTATGGGAAGAGGCTGGATGATGCTCTCTGCCTCTTTTAAATTTATTTTATTAAAAATGTCTCTTGTGTTCTGCTGGATAACTACATGCATGGGTTTCATGTTCCTGATTATGAGAGAATGAGACATTTCCCTTCTACCTCCTTACCATGCTCCTACCTAGGCATTCACTGTCTCTTTAGGAGCTTCGTTATCTAGTGAAATAGTATCTGGACATGAGAACAGAGAGATCTGGGTTCAAATTTGGGCTATGCCTTGGAAAATGATTTCATTCTTAGAGCTTCAGTGTCATCATGCCTAAAGTGTAATACATTATAAAATTATTACATTACATGAGATTGAACAATATGTGATGTTTCTGACAAACATAAAGATTATGGTTAGTGTTTAAACTTTTTCATCTTTTCTCTAAGACCTGGATTTTGACTTTGTCCTTGTAGTTGAAGAATGGATGACAGAGGGTTTAGAAATACATAGGGATGGCGCAGATTGCTTGGGTAGGGTAAGGGAAACTTATTAATATTATTGATTCATTAAAAACATTTCCTGTCAAGAGTTTCACTTTCTGTAATGGAGGACTGAGTAATTTGGACATCCACCCACTGAGAACAACTAGAAAAGCTGGAAAGGCATGGTAGAGCTAATAAGACAGTGCAAACTAATAGGGCTAAGATCTGGGAGAGTAGTGAAGCCTAGATAGGTAAGCCCAGAATTTGGAGCAGTGTTTGCCAGTGGCAACTGTTAAAATCCTGGAAGAGGTTATCTGGAAGCTGAGAAGCTGGGCACAACTCTTGACAGCCCCACAAGGCTAGGGGGAAAATAAGAGTTCAGGGACTGCAAAGGAATGATAACTCAGGAAAAACACTAGGCTTTCAGTTGGGGTAAACTGATTTTATACTTATTTGCAGAGACTGAAACTCAGTTTCAAATCATCTCAATCTCCTATTGGAATAAGGTGAGCTGGGATGCTAGTACTTCTAGCCATCTTTCAAAAGCAAGTATAAATTCTCTCTGGAGGACAACTGTATACTCCTAATCCTGAAATTACTACAATAATTTTCTATATACAGTGTTCTGTACTCTAGCAAAAATAACGAAGTGTATAAAATATAAGATAATGTGATAAAAAATTAAGAGAAACAATATATAATATAAACAGACCAGAGAGGATCCAGATAATGGAGTTATCAGTTATGAATTTTTAAATAACCACAATATATTGATATATTCAATGAAATGAAAGATTGAGAATTTGGGGTATAAACCACTCAAATATTCTAGAACTTAAAATGCAATGGAAACTAAGAGCTCAGTGCATGGAGTAACAGTGAATGGACACAGCTGACAAGAGAATAAGTAAACTGTAATAGAAGTAAAAGAATATATTAAAAATCAAGCTTTGGGTATAAAAGAAGGAAATGGGGAAAAGAAAAAGAATAAAGAACAGGGAGAAAAGTTCTAAGGTGTATAATTGGAAGCCCAACAGGATGAGAGAGAGAGGATTGGGTAAAAGCAGTGTTCTAAGAGACAATGGCTGAGAGTTTCTCAAAACTGATGAAAGGTATTGAGTCATATATTAAAGAAGCACTCTGAACCTGAAGTAGAATAAATATAGTAAAACTGCATGCAGCACTAAACTGCTGAAAGCAAAAGGCAATGAGAAAATCTTAAGAGTAGTCAAAGATAAAAGAGCAACAAGATTAACAATGGAATTTTCAACAATGAAAGTGGAAGCCAGCAGTTAATGAATGGTATATTAAAAACACTGAAAAAAAAAAGTGGGCACTTATAATTTTATATCCAGTGAGAACATCCTAAAAAATGAAGGCAAAGTAGGAATATTTTTCAATAAGCAAAAACTGAGAGGATGTGTCACTGGCAGATCTATACTAAAGGAAAGTATAAAAGGTATTCTTCAATGATTTCACATTGAGAAATGAAAAGTGGGAAATATGTGGATAGATATAAATAAATATTAACAATAAAATAATAATGTCATGCAGGAAGAATAAATGTATAGAATTAAAATGCACCATAACAGTAGCATGTAAGTTGGGGGTGGGAGATTAATGGAGTTAAAGTGTTTGGGGGCACTTGAATTACTCAGGAACAAGTGAAAGTCTGAATTTACATTAGGCTTTGTTAAGTCAAGAGTATGTATATATATGTTTATTTCTTAATTTTTTTCAAGACTATTTTATTTAATTTCTTTTATATAGCAGGTTCTTATTAGTTATCTATTTTATACATATTAATGAATATATGTCAATCCCAGTCTCCCAATTCATCACACTACCCGGCCCCTCACCCACCCCACTTCCCCCCCTTGATGTCCATATGTTTGTTCTCTGCACCTGTGTCTTCATTTCTGCCTTGCAAACTGGTTCATCTGTACCATTTTTCTAGATTCCACATATATGCATTAATATACGATATTTGTTTTTCTCTTTCTGACTTACTTCACTCTGTATGACAGTCTCTAGATCCATCCACGTCTCAACAAATGGCCCAATTTCGTTCCTTTTTATGGCTGAGTAACATTCCATTGTATATATGTACCACATCTTCTTTATCCATTCTTCTGTTGATGGGTGTTTACATTGCTTCCATGACCTGGCTATTGTAAATAGTGCTGCAATGAACATTGGGGTGCATGTGTCTTTTTGAATTATGGTTTTCTCTGGGTTTATGCACAGTAGTGGGATTGCTGGGTCATATGGTAATTCTATTTTTAGTTTTTTAAGGAACCTGCATACTGTTCTCCATAGTGGCTGTATCAATTTATATTCCCACCAACAGTGCAAGAGGGTTCCCTTTTCTCCACACCCTCTCCAGCATTTATTGTTTGTAGATTTTCTGATGATGCCCATTCTGACTGGTGTGAGGTGATACCTCATTGTAGTTTTGATTTGCATTTCTCTAACAATTAGTGATGTTGAGCAGCTTTTCATGTGCCTCTTGGCCATCTGTATGTCTTCTTTGCAGAAATGTCTATTTAGGTCTTCTGCCCATTTTTTCATTTGGTTGTTTGTTTTTTGGATATTGAGCTGCATGAGCTGCTTGTAAATTTTAGAGATTAATCCTTTGTCAGTTGCTTCATTTGCAAATATTTTCTCCCATTCTGAGGGTTGTCTTTTCATCTTGTTTATAGTTTCCTTTGCTGTGCAAAAGCGTTTAGGTTTCATTAAGTCCCATTTGTTTATTTTTGTTTTTATTTCCATTACTTTAGGAGGTGGGTCAAAAGAGATCTTGCTGTGATTTATGTCAAAGAGTCTTCCTCCTATGTTTTCCTCAAAGAGTTTTATAGTGTCTCACCTTACATTTAGGTCTTCAATCCATTTTGAGTTTATTTTTGTGTGTGGTGTTAGGGAGTGTTCTAATTTCATTTCTTTTACATGTAGCTATCCAGTTTTCCCAGCACCACTTATTGAAGAGACTGCCTTTTCTCCATTGTATATCCTTGCCTCCTTTGTCAGAGATTAGTTGACCGTAGGTGCATGGGTTTATCTCTGGGTTTTCTATCCTGTTCCTTTGATCTGTATTTCTGTTTTTGTGCCAGTACCATATTGTCTTGATTACTGTAGCTTTGTAGTATAGTCTGAAGTAAGGGAGTCTGATTCCTCCAGCTCCGTTTTTTTCCCTCAAGATTGCTTTGGTTATTCGGTGTCTTCTGGGTCTCCATACAAATTTTAAGATTTTTTTGTTCTAGTTCCATAAAAAATGCCATTGGTAACTTGACAGGCATTGCATTGAATCTGTAGATAGCTTTGGATAGTATAGTCATTTTCACAGTATTGATTCTTCCAATCCAAGAACATGGTATATCTCTCCATCTGTTTGTGTCATCTTTGATTTCTTTCATCAGTCTCTTATAGTTTTCTGAGTACAGGTCTTTTACCTCCTTAGGTAAGTTTATTCCTAGGTATTTTATTCTTTTTGTTGCAATGGTGAATGGGATTGTTTCCTTAATTTCTCTTTCTTATCTTTCATTGTTAGTGTATAAAAATGCAAGAGAGTTCTGTGCATTAATTTTGTATCCTGCAACTTTACCAAATTCACTGAGTAGCTCTAGTAGTTTTCTGGTGGCATCTTTAGAATTATCTATGTATAGTATCATGTCATCTTCAAGCAGTGACAGTTTTACTTATTTTCCAATTTGTATTCCTTTTATTTTTTTAATCTGAGAAAGTCTTTATGAATCCTTCACTTTCTTGTTTTGAATTTTTGAATTTAATTTTATTTATTTTTTTATACAGCAGGTTCTTATTAGTTATCCATTTTACACATATTAGTGTATATATGTCAATCCCAATCTCCCAATTCATGTATTCCTTTTTTTTTCTTTTTCTTCTCTGATTGTCATGGCTAGGACTTCTGAAACTATGTTGAATAAGAGTGGCGAGAGTGGACATCCTTGTCATGTTCCTGATCTTATAGGAATTGCTTTCAGTTTTTCACCATTGAGAATGATGTTTGCTGTGTGTTTGTCATATATGGCCTTTATTATGTTGAGGTAGGTTCCCTCTATGCCCACTTTCTGGAGAGTTTTTTTTTTTTTTAATCATAAATGGGTGTTGAATTTTGTCAAAAGCTTTTTCTGCGTCTGTTGACATTATCATATGGTTTTTATTCTTCAGTTTGTTAATATGGTGTATCACATTGATTGAGTTGTTTATATTGAAGAATCCTTGCATCCCTGGGATAAATCCTACTTGATCATGGTGTATGATCCTGTCAATGTGTTGTTGGTTCTGTTTGCTAGTATTTTGTTGAGGATTTTTGCATCTATATTCATGAGTGATATTGATCTGTAGTTTTCTTTTTTTGTAGTATCTTTGTCTGGTTTTGGTATCAGGGTGATGGTGACCTTGTAGAATGAGTTTGGGAGTGTTCCTTCCTCTGCAATTTTTGGAAGAGTTTGAGAAGGATGGATGTTAGCTCTTCTCTAAATGTTTGATAAAATTCACCTGTGAAGCCATCTGGTCCTGGACTTTTGTTTGTTGGAAGATTTTTATTCAGAGTTCAATTTCATTACTTGTGATTGGTCGTTCATATTTTCTGTTTCTTCTTGGTTCAGTCTTGGAAGATTATACCTTTCTAAGAATTTGTCCATTTCTTCCAGGTTGTCCATTTTATTGGACTAGAGTTGTTTGTAGTAGTCTCTTTTGATGCTTTGTATTTGTGTAGTGTCTCTTGTAACTTCTCCTTTTTCACTTCTAATTTTATTGATTTGAGTCCTCTCCCTCTTTTTCTTGATGAGTCTGGCTGAAGGTTTATCAATTTTGTTTATCTTCTCAAGGAACCAGCTTTTAGTTTCATTGATTTTTGCTATTGTTTTCTTCATTTCTATTTCATTTATTTCTGCTTTGTTTTTCATGATTTCTTTCCTCCTACTAACTTTGGGTTTGTTTGTTCTTCTTCCCTAGTTGCTTTAGGTGTAAGTTTAGATTGTTTATTTGAGATTTTTCTTGTTTCTTGAGGTAGGATTGAATTGCTATAAACTTCCCTCTTAGAGCTGCTTTTGCTGCATCCCACGGGTTTTGGATCATCATGTTTTCATTGTCATTTGTGTCTAGGATTTTTTAGATTTCCTGTTTGATTTCTTCAGTCATCTCTTGGTTATTTAGTAACGTGTTGTTTAGCCTCCATGTGTTTGTGTTTTTTACATTTTTTTCCCAGTAATTTATTTCTAATCTCATCGCATTGCAGTTGGAAAAGATGCTTGATGTGGTTTCAGTTTTCTTAAATTTACCAAGGCTTGTTTTGTGACCCAAGATGTCATCTATCCTGGAAAATGTTCCCTGTGCACTTGGGAAGAAAGTGTAACCTACTGTTTTCAGATGGAATGTCCTATAAATATCAATTAAATCTATCTGGTCTGTTGTGTCATTGAAAGCTTGTGTTTCCTTATTAATTTTCTGTCTGGATGATCTGTCCATTGGTGTAAGTGAGGTGCTAAAGTCCCTGACTATTCTTGTGTTACTGTTGATTTCCTATTTTATAGCTGTTAGCATTTGACGTATGTATTGAGGTGCTCCTATTTTGGGTGCATATATATTTATAATTGTTATATCTTCTTGGATTGATCCCTTGATCATTATGTAGTGTCCTTCTTTGTCTCTTGTAACGTTCTTTATTTTAAAGCTTTTTTTATCTGATATGAATATTGCTACTCCAGCTTTCTTTTGATTTCCATTTGCATGGAATATCTTTTTCCATCCCCTCACTTTCAGTCTATATGTGTCCCTAGGTCTGAAGTGAGTCTCTTGTAGGCAGCATATATATGGGTCTTGTTTTTGTGTCCATTCAGTGAACCTCTGTCTTATGGTTGGAGCATTTAATCCATTCACGTTTAAGATAATTATCGATATGTATGTTCCTATTACCATTTTGTTAATTGTTTTGGGTTTCTTTTCTTTTCTTTTTTTTTTTTTTTTTGCGGTACGCAGGCCTCTCACTGTTGTGGCCTCTCCCGTTGCGGAGCGCAGGCTCAGCGGCCATGGCTCATGGGCCCAGCCTCTCCGCGGCATGTGGGATCTTCCCGGACCAGGGCATGAACCTGTGTCCCCTGCATCGGCAGGTGGACTCTCAACCACTGCGCCACCAGGGAAGCCCTTGGGTTTCTTTTGTAGGTCCTTTTCTTCTCTTGTGTTTCCCACTTAGAGAAGTTCCTTTAGCATTTGTTGTGGAGTTCGTTTGGTGGTGCTGAATTCTCTTAGCTTTTGCTTGTCTGTAAAGCTTTTGATTTCTCCATCGAATCTGAATGAGATCCTTGCCTGGTAGAGTAATCTTGCTTGTAGTTTCTTCCCTTTCATCACTTGAAATATATCGTGCCACTGCCTTCTGGCTTGTAGAGTTTCTGCTGAGAAATCAGCTGTTAACTTTATGGGGGTTCCTTTGTATGTTATTTGTCATTTTTTCCTTGTTGCTTTTACTAATTTTTCTTAGTCAGTTTGATTACTATGTGTCTCGGCATGTTTCTCCTTGGGTTTCTCCTGCCTGGGACTCTCTGTTCTTCCTGGACTTGGGTGGCTATTTCCTTTTCCATGTTAGGAAATTTTTTGACTATAATCTCTTCAAATATGTTCTTGGGTCCTTTCTGTCTCTCTTCTCCTTCTGGGACCCCTATAATGTGAATGTTGTTGCATTTAATGTTGTCTCTTAGGACATCTTCATTTCTTTTCATTCTCTTTTCTTTATTCTGTTCCATGGCAGTGAATTCCACCATTTTGTCCTCCAGGTCACTTATCTGTTCTTCTGTCTCAGTTATTCTGCTATTGATTCCTTCTACTGTATTTTTCATTTCAGTTATTGTATTGTTCATCTCTGTTTGTTTGTTCTTTAATTCTTCTAGGTGTTTGTTCTTTAAGTGTTCCAGGTCTTTGTTAAACATTTCTTGCATCTTCTCCATCTTTGCCTCCATTCTTTTTCCGAGGTCCTGGATCATCTTCACTGTCATTATTCTGAATTCTTTTTCTGGAAGGTTGCCTATGTCTACTTCATTTAGTTATTTTTCTGGGGTTTTATCTTGTTCTTTCATCTGGCACATAGCCCTCTGCCTTTTCATTTTGTCTGTCTCTCTGTGAATGTGGTTTTTGTTCCACAGGCTGCAGGAGTCTTCTTCTCCTGCTGTCTGCCCTCTCAAGTCAAGAGTATATATTTTTATCTCTAGGTAGGTACTAAATAAAATACATACACTTATACTAAAAGAATGAATAATAATATAATAGAAAGAGTATTAAATAAATAAATATACTCAGTCAGTCCACAGGAAGGCAAGAAATGATAGAAAAAGACCATGTAAAAACTGAACAGTTGTAGGAAGGGGTAAGTAGGAAGATGACATATTTAAGCTCAAATATATCAGTATCACACTAAATGTATACAGATCAAATAAACCAATTAAAAAATGTAAGTTGACTGACTGAATAAAAAACAAGCCCAACTATTTGTTACTTATGGGCACACAACATAAATATATGGATACAGAAAGGTTGAAAATAAAAAGATAGGAAAATACCTACTGAAAGAAAGCTGATATAGCTATATTAATATTAAAGAAGACTTTAAGACAAAATATTACTGGAGATGAAAATGGACCTAATCATAATGACAAAAGGGCCAATTCACTGGGAGATTTAACAGTTCCAAATATATAGTCACTTAGTAGAAAGCCCTAAAATGTACAGAACAATTCAGAGGAGATCCTAAGGAGGAATAGTGAAATTCATAGTCACAATAGGAAAATTTAATATACCTCTTGCAGTAACTGCATGGTAACGAAAGTATCACATATCAAGTTTTTGTGATGTAGCTAAAGGTCCAATTAGAAATATACAGCAACAAATCCTTACAGGAAGAGAAAAAAGAGTGAAAATCAACAATCTGAATATTCATATCAGAAAGAAAAAAACCAGCAAACTAACTGCAGAAAAGGAGAAGAAACAATAAAGATAAGACCATAACATTAATAAAATGGAGTGCAAATATACAATATAGAAATTCAATAAAATCGAAAGTTAGTTCTCTAAAAACATTGAAACCTGATAAACCACAAGTCGGACTGATTAAGAAAAAAAAACAGGGAAGGTACAAATTAGCAATATCAAGAATGAACATGGAATTTAATACAGACACCATAGATATTAAAAGAATTATCAAGGGCTTCTCTGGTGGCACAGGATTTAAGAATCCACCTGCCAATGCAGGGGACATGGGTTCCAGCCCTGTTCCGGGAAGATCCCACATGCTGCGGAGCTACTAAGCCTGTAAGCAACCACTACTGAGCCCATGTGCCACCACTACTGAAGCCTGCGAGCCTAGAGCTTGTGCGCCACAACAAGAGAAGCCACAGCAGTAAGTCCGCGCACCACAGCGAAGAGTGGCCCCCACTTGCTGCAACTAGAGAAAGCCTGCATGCAGCAATGAAGACCCAATACAGCCAAAAATAAATAAATAAATTAAATAAATTTATATAAAAAAAGAATTATGAAGAGGAAATTAGGGAAAATTTTTGCCAAAAATTTTGGAATTTAATAAATTGAATAAATCCTGAAGAAAATATATTTATTAGAATTACAAGAAATATATCAATTAAGGAAATTTAATTTATACTTCAAATTTTTCCGCAAAGTTTTTGTACCCACATGACCTCACAAATTACTTGAATTCTTTTAAAGTTATTGAAGTTTGTTTTCTAGGCCAAAATATGGTTTATCTTGGTAAATGTTTCCTGTGCTTTTTGTTTTTATTATTATGGTAAAAATCCATAACAAACACCATTTCTAAGTGTACAGTTCAGTACTGTTAAATATATTCACATTGCTTCTGCAGAAATCTCCAGAACTTTTCTGGCTCACAAGACTGAAACCCTCACTCATTAAACAATTCCTTATTTTCTTCTTCCTGGCCCTGGCAACCACCATTCTATTTTCTGTTTCTATCAATTTGACTACTTGAGATACCTCATTTAAGTGGAATCGTACAGTGTTTGTCTTTTTGTGACTGATTTATTTCACTTAGCATAATGTCCTAAAGGTTTATCCATGTCGTAGCATGTGTCAGAATTTCCTTCCTTTTTAAGGGTGAATAATATTCCATTCTATGTATATACCACATTTGGTTTATCCATTCTTCTGTCAGTGGACACTTGGGTTACTTGCACCTCTTGGCTATTGTGCATAGTGCTGCTATGAACATGAGTGTGTAAATATCTCTTTGAGACCTTGCTTTCAGTTCTTTCGGCTGTATACCTGGAAGTGGAATTGTAGGAACATATAGTAATTTTATGTTTTAATTTTTTTAGAAACTGCCATACTATTTTCCATAGTGACTGCACCATTTTATTCCTACCAACAGTGCACAAGAGTTCACATTTCTCCATACCCTTGCCAAGACTTTAAAAATTTATTTATAGTAGCCACTCTAATGGGTGTGGAGTGATATCTCATTGTGGCCTTAATTTGCATTTTCTTAATGATTAATGATGTTAAGCATCTTTTTATATGTTTGTTGGCCATTTGTATATCATCTTTGGAGAAATGTCTATTTAAGTCCTTTGCTTCTTCTTTGATTGGGTTTTTTTTTTTTTTGGTTGTTGTTGAATTGTAGAAGTTCTTTATATATGCCCTTATTATTATCCTCTTATCAGATATATGATTTTCAAATAATCTCTCATTCTATAGATTGCCTTTTCACTCTGTTGATTGTGTCCTTTGATGCACAGAAGGTTTTAATTTTAATGTAATCTAATTTGTCTATTTTTACTTCTCTTGCCTGTGCTTTTGGCGTCATATCCAGGAAATCCTTCTCAAATCCAGTGTCATGAAGCTTTTGCCCTATGTTTTCTTGTAAGAGTTTTATAGTTTTAGGTCTTACATTTAGGTCTTTGATCTATTTTGAATTAATTTTTGTATATGGTTTAAGGTAAAGGTCCAGCTTGTCTTTTGCAGGTGAAAATTTGGTTTTCTCAACATCAGTTGTTAAAGAGCCTTTCATTTCCGCCATTGAATGGTCTTGGCACTCTTGTCAAAAATCATTTTATCATATATATGAATCTTACTTCTGGACTCTCATATTCCATTGATCTATATGTCTGTCTTTATGCCAATACCACACTGTTGGTTACTGTAGCCTTGTAATAAGTTTTGAAATCAGAAAGTCTGATACCTTCAACTTTTTTCTCCTTTTTCAAGATTGTTTTGGCTATTCACGGTCCCTGAGATTCCATATGAGTTTTAGGATGAATTTTTATGTTTCTGCAAATAATGGTATTGGAATTTTGATAGAGAATGCATTAAACCTATAGGTTGCTTGGGGGAGTTTTGGCCTCATAACAGTACTAACTTCCAATCCATGAACATGGGATATCTTTATTTGTGTCTTCTTTCATTTCTTTAGGCAACATTTTATAGTTTTCAATGTATAAGTCTTTTGCCTCCTTAGTTAGATTTATTCTTAAGTATTTTATTCTTCTTGATGCTTTTGTAAATGGAATTCTTCTCTTAGTTTCCTTCCAGATTGTTCATTCTTAGCAAATTGAAAGGCAACTAATTTTTGAGTGTTCATTTTGTATACTGCAACTTTGTGGAATTCATTAATTCGTTCTAAGAGGTGTGTGTGTATGTGTGTGTGTGTGTGTGTGTAAAATCTTTAGAATTTTCTACATATAAAGTCATGTTGTCCATGAACAGAAATGATTTTATTTCTTCCTTTCCAATTTGGATATATTTTATTTCTTTTTCTTGGCTAATTGCTCTGCCCACGACTTCAAGTACTATGTTGAATCGAAGTGGTGAAATCAAGCATCCTTTTCTTGTTCCGGATTTTGGAGGAAAAACTTCCTGTCTGTCATCATTGAACATGATGTTAGTTGTGGATTTTTTGTATTTGGTCTTTATTCTGTTAAGGTAGTCTCATTCTGTCCTTAGTTTGTTAAAGGATGTTCCATGTGCTTCTGAAAAATATGTGTGTTCTTCTGTTCTGGGTGGACTGTTGTATAAATATGAATTAGGTCAAACTGGTTGATTATGTTGTTCCGTTCTTTATATTTACTGATTTTCTCTCTGCCTTTTCTATCAGTTATTGATAAAAGAGGGTCAAATTTTTGATGATAATTGCTATTTTATCTATTTCTCCTTTCATCTATTCGTTTTGCTTTAGGCATTTTTTTTATAAGTTTATTTATTTACTTATTTATTTTGGGCTGCATTGGGTCTTTGTTGCTGCACGTGAGCTTTTCTGTAATTGCGGCAAGCAGAGGCTACTCTTTGTTGTGGTGCACAGGCTTCTCATTGTGGTGGCTTCTCTTGTTGTGGAGCATGGGCTCTAGGCATGCAGGCTTCAGTAATTGTGGCACATGGGCTTAGTAGTTGTGGCTCGTGAGCTCTAGAGCACTGGCTCAGTAGTTGTGGCACATGGGCTTAGTTGCTCCGCAGCATGTGGAATCTTCCCATACCAGGGCTCAAACCCTTGTCCCCTGCGTTGGCAGGTGGATTCTTAACCACTGAACCACCAGGGAAGTCTGCTTTAGGTATTTTCAAGTTCTGTTATTAAGTGCATGAATGTTTCAGGTTATGTCTTTTATTTACCCCTTTATCATTGTGAAATGACCCTCTTAATTTGTGGTAACATTCTTTTCTCTGAAATCTTCATTGTTTGATATTAATGTGGCTACTCCCCACTTTCTTTTAACCACTATTAGCAAAGTATATCTTTTCCCACTTTTTCTTTTTACTCTATTTGTGTCTTTGTATTTAAAGTGAGTTTCTTGTAGTCAGGCCATAGTTGAGGATGAATGCTGAGTAAGGGGTGAGGATATGGAATAAAAAAATAAGTAGAAGAATGGGTTTTCCATTAATTTATAAATATCTAAACCAGCCTTTCAGAATGAAACTGTTGTTTCAGTTCCATAATGTCAGGTTTAGGGAAAGAGAAAGTGGCCAGATTAAGGGGATCTACATGGTGAGGGATAGAGACTGGATTTAAGGGAAATTGAAAAAATGTAATCCACAAATATAAATCCAATCCATTTCCAGATTCAAACTGGAAGTGAAGTTTTTGTACCTCAGATGTTTCAGCATGACAGGTGCTAATCTTTGCTTCTCTATCATTTCAGAGTCCACCCTGTCTTGAGTGCATTAAAGCTCCATTCCAGAGCTTATGTGTCAGTTGGAAAGTAGTAGAAATTTTTGGCAGAATGGCAGACTAAACACCCTGACCAACACCTCTGATTGGAATAAAAAAATGCTACATGAAATAGAAACAATACTTACTTTTAATGTTTTGCAGAGATGAAAGGAAGGAGTATATAGAGACCAAGTAGAAAGGAGAATAAGAAATATGATAAGTAAATTAGTACCAATACTGACTTGTGCCCTGAGAGTTGATGCTGAAACCTAATGACACTGGATTCTGACCCATTGGTGAAATGGGGCCATGGAAAGGTGGAGATAAAGCCTCCCCAATGTAGGAAGTCTGACAAGGTCCTCCATATATCTGTAGAACCCCAAAGGGCTGCATTATAAATATGAAGGTGAATAAGAAAAAACAATGCAGGAGAATATAGCAAGGATAAAATTTACTTTTGTTGCTGAGCAAAGGGGGAAAACTATTCCCTGAGAATTATAACTTCACTCTCATGTGAGTTTGAGGTCAGAATTTGTGTTAACTGTATAATCCAAAAAAAGTTCAAATAGGGAATTTAATTGAAAATGGTTCTGTGCTAATTAGAAGCTGGGTCACTTTCCTTTTTTCTTTGAAGAAAAACATCTGCAACTCATGCCTAAAAAATTCCAAAAGATGAAGTTGCAAAGCAAATTAACAGCTCAGTCAAAAACCATAGAACACACAGAGAAGCAGGGTACCATGGATAAAGCCTGGTGGAAATAACTGAAAAGAGAATCAGACTTTTAGAATAATTTAGTTATTGTAATTACCAGATACATAATTTAAATTAGCAATGTTCAATATATTTATAGAAATAAAAGGAAAGCTTAAAAAGATGAGAAACAAGAAACTATAAAGAGTGATCAAAATGATTCAAATAAAATAATAAAATTGAATTTCTAGAGAAAAAATTTAATAATTGAAATTAAAAACTCACTGGATAGATTAAAGAGCAAGGTATACAGAACTAAAGAGAGATTTAGTGAACCAGAAGAGCTATCAGTGACAACAATAGTAACAGATTGCACATGGAGACCTGAGAGTCAAAGACATGGGATTAAGAGATATGGAAGACAGAGTTAGAAGATCTAACATGTATCTGACCAGAGACCCAGATGGTTATTATAGGAAGCATGGAAAAGAGTCAATGTATGAAGTGGATAATTACTGAGAGCATTTAATTACATAGCACAAATCCTCAGAACCAGACAGCCCAACAAATGTCAAGCAGGATAAACATAAGCCCACACCTAGACAGAAAAAGTGCAAAACCAAAAAGACAAAGAAAAGATTTCAAAAACAGCCAGAGAGAAATGACATTACCTACAAGGGATGCTATTTAGACTTTTCAACAGCAACCACAGAATACAGTGGGATAACAGTGTCTATGTAGTGAAAGAAGATAATTCTCAATTTTGAGTTATATAGAGAGAAAACCTTGAGGAATAAAGCCTAAATAAGAACATTTTCAGACAAATATAACTAACCCACAAACATCCTCATTTTAAAGGCTATCCTAAGGGATAAGCTTCCGGTTAAAGGAAAATGGTCATAGATGGAAGGCCTGGGATGAAGGGAGGAATCATGAACACAGGGAGCGGTATTTGGGTGGGTGCACAACAAACACTGACTGTATGAAAATAAGAACTGCGATGGGGAATCAAAGTAAAATGTTCTAGGTTATTGTAATTTTTGGGAAGAGGGCATCAGTATTAGTCAACTTTGGATTTACATAATTTTATTGTGTAAATTATTTAATTACATAATTTACATCTGCATGTTAAAATTGCTAGGGTAACCATGAAAGAGAAAATGTAGATCATATAGATGTCACTTACAAACAAATGGGAGAAATAGAATGAGGAAAAGAGACTTAATAACATGGAATAAAAGAAAATTTTAAAAGAGAAGCAGAAAATATACCATAAAATGGTAGAAATAAATCTAATTATAACAGTAATCATTATGAATATAAGTAAGACAGGCTCTCCAATCAAAAAACAAAGGTTTCCTACTAGATTAACAAATTAAGTTAAATGCTACTTATAAAAGATATACTTAAAACATAAGGACACAGGAAAATTGAAAAAAAGGATATAAAAAGATACCCAATGCAAACTCTAATGAAAATAAATCTGAGATTGCTATGTTAATTTCAGATGGAAACATTACTAGAGATAAAGAGAGGTATCATATAACGATAAAACTTCAAATTGCTAGGAAGAGATTACATTTCAAAAATGTATCGTATCTTTATAATTTATGCATCAAAAATAAGGGAGCTATTAGGTGAAGTAGACAAATCTACCACAGCATTTGGGATTTTATCATGCCTTTCTTAGTAACTGATATAAAAGGAAGAGGTAATATTAGTAAGGCTATGGAAGACTTGAACAACACAATTAATGAATTTGATTTAATGGGCGTATGTAGACAACTGCAGCCAACATCTGCAGAGCACAGTTCTTTCAAAGGCACATGACACATGTGTGATCATCCTCCATTTACTAAGCCACACAGCATGTCTCAGCCAATCTCAAGGGGTCATTAGTACACAGACCACCTCTGACCACAATGCAATTACATTATAAAATAATAACATTAACTAGAAAAAGGCCATATGTTTGGAAATTAAGAAATATACATCCAAGTAAGTCATGTGTCAAAGGGGAAATCACAAAGTATTTAGAACTGCATGACAATAATAGTTTATATATCAAAACTATGGGGTATAGCTAATGAAGTACTTACAAAGAAATTTATAGACTTAAATTATATCACAAAATAAGAAAAGCTCAAAATAAATGCTCTAAGCATCTAATTTGAGAAGGCAGAAAAGAAAATAGAAGGAAAGAAGTAATAAAGATAGAGGTAGAAATGAGTAGAATGGAAAACAAACACACAGTAGAGATCAGCAAACTCAACCGCTGATTATTTGAAAGCATTTACAGTATAGTATCTCTGGAAGGATTAATCCATAAGCAAAAAGAAGGCAAACTAAATTAGGAACAAAAGAGGGGACTACAAATGCTGTAGAGATAAAAAGATGACTCCCATTGGGATATCCCTCATGAGATTGCCACATAAAGGCAATTCGGCATTCAGTGTTTAACTGTCATTGTGTTCAATGCAATATCTCGAGTGGGAGATGCTGCTGGGAAAATGCTGAGTGAACCCACGGGGGAGAGAGTAGCCATTGCAGATGGGTTATCTAAGATTCCAGAAGACCTAAAGTAGGACTTGAAGGCTTCTGTGATATATGTTGACTAAGAGCTTGCTGAGAAGCTGTCGGGATGGCATGAGCAAAAGGTATAGTGATAAGCTTTGGAAGTCAGGTCGATGGGGAACTAGAAGAAACTCTTGCTTCACAGGAATGGGGTGTAAGGGCCGGGCATGGAAGGCGTAAAAGGTGAAAAGAATGGGTAAAAGGTTGAAATTCAGACTGTCCAGAGCTTGGGAAATCTTGAGCTCTTCCCACTAGCTCTCTGTCTTGGGATCCTGGCTCCCAGCTGCTCCTGCTGGGTCCCCAACTGTCCTCTTGATATTTTTTCTTGGAGTACCACCCATGTTGTGTCAATGCTCACAGGGAGAACCTCTGAATCTGGGAACATAAATAGCTATTCTCACTCCCAGTGGCGGTAAAAACCTGAATGACTGACCTCTGCTCAATTTCAAGCCTTTAAAAGAATTCCCTATCTTTACTCCCTTTCTCTATTCTTCCCATTCTCATCTGTTTTTCTCCTCCCCCTTCCCAAACCTCCTCCCTGCCTTTCTCTCTCCCTTCCTTCCTTCCTTCCTTTCTTCCTCCTGGCCTCACACTTTCTCTCACACCCCAAACATTGTTGAGTTCTCACTGTGGTGTACACCAGAGATCAACAGCCTTTTTCTGTAAAAGGCCAGGTAGTAAATATTTTAGGCTTTGGAGGCCATATGGCCTCTGTCACAACTACTCAACTCTGAGTTGTATTGTGAAAGCAGCCATAGACAATACATAAACAAATGGGCGTGTCTGTGTTCCAATAAAATTTATGGACACTGAAATTTGAATTTCATGTCATTTTCACAGGTCACAAAACATTATTCTTCTTTTCATTCTTTCCAGCCACTTAAAATTATAAACAACATTCTTAGGTCATGGGCTATACAAACAGGCAGTGGGCTTGCAGGCCATAGTTTACCGACCCCTGGTGTAGAATCCTAGAAAAAATAGAGTCTAAATGCCAGCTCTGTGTTCCTGAATCTCTGTTGCTATGGCACAAGTCTGTGACACCCTTGAGTACACGACTGCTACCTGACAGTATGAGCCCAGGTTAGAAGTAAATGTCGGGAATCATGAGGAGAAAGGGGAGCCTCCACTGGAGGAGGTGGTATTTGTACTGCCCCTTGAAGGGTGGGTGGGTTTAGGCGTCTTATAATCAGACTACCCTAACGAGTGACCCCCCCCCAGTTCTCATGTCATTTTCGAACTTGAAACCTGAGACACAGCCCTACCCTCCTGACTCTGAAAATCACTGGACTTTCTCAACAGGCATAGATTCAGCTACAACCCAGCTTCCTCCCTCTCAGATGCTCCTCCATACCTGTGACATGGAGCGCTTGAGGGGATGTGTGTGAGCCAGCTGTGCTGTTGGGGGTCTGAGCTCAGGAAGCAGAAATCCAGCTGAGTTCTGCCCTCACAAAACTTGGCTCAGGCATGCAGTTCTCAGAGCCAGGGCTTCATGAATAGGAAGAGTAAACACCTGCTTCAAGCTTCTTGTCAAGACCCCGTCTAAGGAATCCATTTAGATGGCCCCATCTGGACCTGCCACACAGTCCTTTACACCTGGACATGACCCAGCTAGAGTACCAAAAAGCGGCCTCTGCTTTTTCAGCTTAGTCTTCTAGTTCCTTTCCCTCCCTCCCTCCTTCCCTTCTCTTCTTCCTTCAAGCCTTGCAAAAGGCCAAGGTACTGAAATATGAATTGATTGTGCGAGACAAACTAAAATTTGCCTGGGGCAATATACGGATTTTTCATTTATTTCCCTTAACATCTTCCAGTCCTTGAGTGTGTGTTTAAAGGATAGGAGTCCTAATTTATCACAGGGATCATAAAGAGATGCTGTGGCTTTTGTCTTTGAAATTCTAATGATTAGATGGCATTGTTATTTAGAGCTGGGGCCTGAGGGCTGGGGCAGCCCTGAGAAGGGTCCTGACTCCTGCTGGCATTTTTTATGATGAGAGAGCGGGTCTTCACTTCATCTCCCAACACCATCATGTAGGAAAAAGAACACTGAACTTGAACCTTAAGAACTGGATTAAGATTCCAGCTTGACTACTTGCTACGTTTATTACCTTGGGAAAATTACTTAACCTCTTAGAAAGTCCAGTACAGTTACCTGTTCTTTAAAATGGATATAATTAATAATTTTTAATTCACGAGTTCTTGAGAGGGCACTATGAAATAACAGATGTAAAAGTGCCTTGCAAAGTATGAAATTGGAGAATTCCTAGAGTTGTCACCAGATTACCCAAGACTCTTCTGAGCAACCAGGGACCTTACTAAAGAGGGTGATGGAGGTCAAAGAAAGCAAAATTATTCCTTGGACTGGTGTAAGACTCTGCTTAACAATCTCCCATCTCCCTGTTTCTTTCAGTGGCTCTTTCCTTAGTCCATAAATGTCTCCTTTCCCCAGATACCACACAACTGTTTGTCTATAAGGCCTGTGATGTGGTCCACAACATGGTTCCCCCAAATATGGTGACTTGGCATATTGCATATTTTAAGCTGAAAGAATTTGAGAAATGGCAGGTGCAGAAAGGGCTCCTTGACCTCCCCCTTCTCCCCTGAGGCAGGTCAAAACATAATTTGTGTGAGAGGTGCCCTCCCTATACCTGGAGGAAAGGAGCACCCTTATCTCTGAAGACAGGGGGACATAGAGACACCAAGAGAAACCCAAAGAAATAGGACTTGCTAAGTTTCCCTTACTGTTCTACCCTTAAATCATACCCCTTTATCCTATCACATTTTTCCAAGACTTTCCACTCTTCATCAAGTCTAGTATAAAAATACTCATGCTTAACTGCTTCTTTAGGTCTTCATTTAGTTATGAAGGCTCCTGTGTCACGTGAAATTTCTTTTAAATTGGTATGCTTTTCTCCTTTAATCTGTCTTTGTCCGTTTAATTTCAAGGGCCAGCCAGGGACCCTAAGAGGATCGAGGAAAAGTTTTTCCTCACTTACACCTATACGTTCCTGTGTTCCTTCTTTTAAAGGTATTATCAGTTCATTCTGAAACCCCTCGCTGCTTCCCTATGGGTATGGAACTTTGTCTCTGCTTTCAAGGCCATCTTCTTCCAAGGACTGTCCTGTAACTTCAGCCTCTAGACAGAAAAGGATTGCTGCTCTGAGTTGCACCCTTCAGAATGCAATCACACAGTCTCTTGCTGTTATGTAAGTATTTCTTGGGTGACTGAGTGTGTGCAGAGATTGTAAATGCTTTGAAATATGTGACACTCAATGCCTAGGCAGTTCTGGGCTCACAGTTAGGGAATGATGAATAGTTGTTTAATCAAAAGTTAGTTAGACCATGTAGATTGCCTGAATTTGAGGTTTTCCCTAGGTGTCTGGAGGTCTCTTAGGTTCTGCATTTGTTCTCTATGAGACTGGTCTGCAGGAGCTGTTAGCAGAGCCTTAGCATGTTTAAATTGCTGTTCAACTCTTTCCATAACTACCTGGACCACATGTGTGGTGCCCAAGGGAAATCAGGCCTGAATTAAGGCTTCTAGTGTGGTCCCCTGTCTCCACCCTGGAGCTGACCAGAGACACCCATCTTCAGATATTTTCGTAGGCACTGAGGTCCTTCAGGTTCCCTCAAATTAGGTGCTGTCAAATAATTTTGGGTGTTGAATAAAGTGGGTGCTTTCTACAGGTAGACCAGTCTGGTTTACCCATTCTAGCTACTGAAATAATATTGAAACTCACTCAGGCTGCGATAAGCTTAGCTACTAGGGGGAAGGAGAAGTGGGTACACAAATATTTGAGTTCTTCTCTTTGAGGAAATTCTGATTTTTGGCTGTTCTCCCTGGATTAGAGTGTCTTAGGGTCAGCTCCCTTTGAGACAGGCAGAACTTCTGGGAGCAGCAGAGAAATTGGCCTCTCCTCCTGGAGAAGCTGAGAATGTCCAGTTCCTCACCAGTGCTCTCAGAAAGTGACTTACTGCCTGTGTAACATTCACGAGTGCCTCTGTTATTACACGTACAAAGTCTTTTTTATGTATCAGTGGTTCTCAATGCTGGCTCTGCATCAAAATCACCTGGGAGAGCTTTTGTAGAAACAGAGATGTTAGCACCCTACACCCTAGAGATTCTGACTTAACTAGTCTGGGGTGGTATGGACACTGGTTGTACTTTTGAAAAAGCTCCCCAGATGACTTTAAATTACAGCTAGGACTAGGAACCACTGCTCTAGACCAGGGGTCAGCAAACATTTTCTGTTAAGGGCCAGATAGTAAATATTTTAGGTTTTACAGGCCACACAATTCTGTGACAGTTACTCAGCTCTATCATGGCAGTGCCAAGAATAGCTGTTGATGGGTATGGATGTGTTCCAATAAAACTTTATTTTCCAAAACAAGCAGTGGGCCAGATTTGGCTTGCAAACTGTAGTTTGCTGACTCCTACTCTAGAGTCTAGACTATCACATTTATTAAAGACAAGGCATTGTGCTTGTGAAGTTCAACTCTGGGTCCTTGGCATAGTGACCTGGCATGCAGCAGACACTGCATAAACACTTGTTAAATTAAATTGAATTTAGTGAGTTTATTGTACTCATGGGGTAATACCTGAGAAGGAGGCAGAATGGCTAGTCTTGGGAAGAAATTATAGCATTTTGGGTAGAAAATGTTTATGGCTTAATGCTTTGGAACAATTCATGTAAAATCCTGTTTAACTTTGTTAAGCCTTTGTTGAACTCTTTAGTGAAACTTTTCAAAACAGATTAAGTTGTGTGTTTGTGTGGCGGTGGGGAGAGAGATGAGATTTTCTGTAGTTTTTATTTGCCTGCGCCTATAAAAAATATATATGGCAACCATAATTGGTCAATCAGTGACTCAGTTTATGAAAAATTTGTTAAGTCAGTTGACTAAGCTGCCCAGCCAATTCAATCAAACCGATGCCATGGTAACCCCATGTAAACACAGTCTCTGTATTTAAATGGTTCACAATACACTGGTTAGAGGAAATATGTGTTGGCTCTTTAAGTTTTACCTTGGTGGGCATGAGAGGCATGTGTTAGCAGCAAAATGCCTGCAGGCAGTTGGCGAGGTACTGGGCAAGAAGTGAAGATTCAGAGCCATTGCATCATGGCCTCAGATGTGACCAGGGATGTCTGCGGGGATGAGAACACAGAGACGATCACCAGAGAGTAGTTGAAAAACAAAACAAAACAGAGTGCATTGGAAATTTCTACAAAGAAATCACTCTTGTATACAGATGCCTAGAAAACAAGGCCAGGCATCCATTTTTTCTTTCCCTTTTTGGTCAAATTCATCGGTCTTATTTTTAATCCAGGACTGTTCATCAGTTGCAATACAGAAGCATCTTTTATGTGAATTGGCTCTTCTCTCCTGATAGGAGCTGAGGGTTCCTAAATTCTGGTGTCCTGAATGTGGAAGTGGCACTGTGTGTGAATCGTGACACCAGCATCCTAGGCCTCAATTAGTCCTTGGAAGGAGTTGGTAATACCCAGGGACATCTAATTCACTGGGACTGGCACACGCAGAATATTTCATCTAAAACCCTTCCTTAATTTTGGTTGGAGGTTTTGCACACCTGCAAAATCCGTGGGCTCAAATGGCCTCTGGAAAGAGCCTCCTGCTAGGGGGCCCTGGTGCGGACACAACACAAAGGAGGAGGGCATTATGAGCAGTGGGTCCCTGTACATTATGTAAGCGCAGTTATCTGTTATTATTGCAAAGCTTATTGGAACAAGAGGGAGTGTATCTATGGCCAAGCAGCAGGGAGAGGATTTTAAAGTTTTGATGGAAAACAAAAATTGCTCAGGAAAATATAAACAGTTCTCCTTTCTCCACGTGTGACTTTTAAATTGAACTTCTTTTTAGGCAATAAGTTGTTCTTTTACCCAGGACAGAACATGGAGGGGTCTGAGTCTTTAAGCTCCCAATATTTCTTTGTATGATTGTTAACGGGAGTCCCTTGGGAAGCGTGCTTTTCCATGCATGTGTCCTGTATTGTCTTTTCTTTTCCCTCCTCCTCCCACCCCTTCTCCGTACTGCAGAGGTAGCAATCCTCCTGCTATTAGCAAGATGTCTATTATAGTGTCATTATAAAAGCCATAGTCAGTGCGAGGAATGACTCATGTCATGGAGGACTTAATAATTCACTGTAATAAAAGTATAAAGTTTTATGATAAACCACTCTCAGGGGAGTTAAATATAATCCTTAGCGGGTCACACACTGACTACAAAGCTTACATTTGTAATGGTAATTTGAATTTACTACATTGCCTTTAGTTTTTAAGCGTTTGTGTGTCATTAGACCTTATAAATTGATTTATATGTTTCAACTCAAGAATAATTCTGCATAAAGGTACAATAAATTTTATGGATTGGAGATATGGCATCTAAAACATTTTAATAAAATTATTGTTCTAAATTCACTTAAATGGCATGGATGAAAAGCAGCAGCAAAGATGCTAACGTTTCCGAACTTTCATGAACTGGATGAGGTGGGAGTGGCAGCTGCAGGTGTGGTGTTGCTGGGTGTAATTCCTCACGTCCTCCTCCTTGCTTTGTCAGCAAATAGGGACCTCTGGGGCCATTCTTGAAAGGGTGCCTGCTGCCATGCGGCTTGCTGTGTGGGGACATCAAAGCTCTGGGTAATGCACTGATGATGAGTTTGCAGGAGAGAGGAGCCCACTGCGTCCCTCAGAAGGACCTTTCTGTTATTTGTGACACTAAATGGAATTCTGTCTTTCCCAGGAAACGAAAGGAAGCTTGTCTAAGCCGGCAGCGTTCTTTCCCACTAAGCATTGAGGGCAGATCACCCATTCCTTAATCTATTTTCTCCTCAAATTTCTGAAAGGAATACATTTTTTAAAAAGCCCCCCACTCCCTCCCCCCCAACCCACCCCCCCCAAAAAACCCAACTTGCTTGGAAGAGTGAAATGTGAGGGGGCTGCTGGACTGTGCTTGGGGTTTTTTGGCTGCCCTGGCCCCTGGCTTCCCAGGCCTTTGGTCTCACCGGCTATACTTTTGAGGAATGTGTCTCAGCCACATTCTCCCTTTCTCTTTATTATCAGAAAAATAAAGGTCAAATAAACTGGATTATGAAAAATGAAAACCAAAACCTACAAAAACAAAACCCTTGTTTGTTTCACAGGCTTGGATCCAAATGGCACCAACACAAGCTCTTGAAAGGAAAGGAGGGAGCCGCCTCTCCCCTCTCCCCTCCCACCCTTGCCCCCAAATCCTCCTATTAGCTTTTCACTTTTTCTCATTGGTATTATTTTAGCTAGCCAGCTGGGAGTGAGTTGTGATTAATTATATTTTCCTTCTGACTTTGCAGATTCAGGGGCGATCTCTCACTGGCTCCTGTCCTGTGAGAACTTTGTTTACATTTGGCAGTGTGCTTTTAAGTCACTGAAAGCAGTGCTGAATTTGGCTAAAAATACTTGATAAACTATACCGTCTGTTTTAGGGCTTTAAATAATTACCCGGCTTTTTTTTTTTCTTTTTGAATGCAGCTTCCCCCGAAGCTGGTATAATTTCAGTGCAGATCTTCAAAACCTTTTGTCTAATCCTGTGTATAGGCTTTCCCATAACGAAACTTAAAGAGGTCTTGGATGGCTCTGATGGACAGTTCTCATCGTATTCCCTGTAGTACTTGCACATTAGAAAAGCTTTATTCCCTCTTTGGGGGCAGGATTTTTTGTCAGAAAAGCACTGAGGTAAACCTCTAGGGGCCCTCAGGACTCAGTGGGTGTGTCACTGTTAAATGACCCAGGCAGCTGGACAGGTTGAGGTACAATTTACTGGAAATATATTAAAAGTATCTTGGGAAATGATTCTTAAAAATGTTCCCACTGCTGGTGTGATACAGATTAGAACCCCAGTGTGCAACTGAGAAAAATTAACTTGATGGTACAATGATGGCTTGGGAGGATGGTTGAATTCAAGGGACTAAAGGGAGAAAATTCAGCTTCCGGTGACTTTCTGCCTAGGCCCAAGCCAGACCTGCACAGGGCAGGGGATTGGACAGGTACGGACACTTTCATCTGATAACTGACATTTGCGTGCATTTTCCAGGTAGTCAAGGTGTCAAACTCTGCATTCTCCTCTCTCTTTCCCCTCTTCTTAGTGACATCCCAAGGGAATCAGACTTGGAACCTAATGCAGCCTTATGCATAGACAAATTTGGCAGCCACTTGTATGATATGATTTATGCATCAGAAAAAAGTTTCTGGCTGGCATGGCTACCATTCAACTTGTTCTTTCCCCTAAAGCAAAGACTCCCCAGGAATCCCTATTTAAAATGCAAATGGCCCAGAGAAAGGGAATAGACATTTATCAGTCATCGACACCATGGTGAGAATTAGTGTCAATAGAATTTAGCAGACTGAACAATCAGGACCTAAGAGAGTGGGATGCAGAACAGAGGAATTTTGGTGAGGAGGAAGAATTTCTTTGGAGTTGCTTAAAGCAGGCAAGCCAGAGTGGTGTACTACAAAGGGGACTTGGGGTTGTCATGGAGAGTGGAAAGACTGGGGGGCGGTGGGGGGAAGCACCAAGAATGGGGAGACGACAGGAAGGAGATGTGGGAGACCGTCAAAGTGAATTTGACCAGCCTTGGACTTTGCCTTAGGATTGTCCTTCAAGTGACACGAGCAGTTCTACAAATCTTGTCACTTAGAGTTTTGTCCTAGAATTCTCATCTTGTATCTCTGGAATTTTCTTGGTCCATTGGCAGATGGCCTTGAGCCCATTAAACTCTAAATTAAAAAAAAAAAACAAAACGTATACATAAATATAAAAATATGTAAAACACTTTCACTACGCCTCTGATTATTTTCATGATCAGCCTGGCACACAGTAGATGGTTAATAAATATTTATTTGGATGAATTGAATATGTGGAACAGGTGTTACTATCAGTCCCACTTTATGGATGAGGATATTGAGCCTCAGAGGGGTTAAGTGAGTTGCCCAAGATCAGGCAACTAATCAGTGCTGAAGCCTCTTTCCACTCTTAGTGCCCCTGCCCCTTTCATTAGGTCCAGGGGCCCCGTTTGCAATACCCCACTTTGGCTTGCCTTCCTTAGGTAGCTCCAAAGTAGTGCTTTCTGCTTTGGTAGTTCTGACTCCCAAGACCAGCTCTCCTACACTGCCTTCATATGAGAATAGGATTGAGCAAGGCTCTGTATGCTCCATCCTATTAAACCAGGTCCATGTAGAGAAACTGAGTGTGATCTACAAGTCAAGTCCTTGACCTTTTAATTACAATCTGCTGAGTCTGCTGGACTTCTAGGTCCTCAGCTGCCCAACCAGATAGAAGTTTCCAGCCAACTTGAGGCATTGAACAATACTTTAATTGTAAATAACTCAAATGTCTAAAACTAGGATTGGTGGCCCATTTTCTTATATCATGCGTGATAAGGCATGTTTATTGGGAGCACTGTTTGAACCAAGAATTGGGTCCCCAAAGAGCCAAGGTCAAACAGTTATATGACCCCAAAGTAGTCCGTTCAAAGTGGGGAGAGCTGCTGGAGAAAATGCCCTTAATATTTTTGAGGGGCGACTTGATGCCAGGAGCCAGAGTGCTGGATGGTAAAGACAAGTCCAGAGAGGCATGATAGAAGAGGAGCTGGGATGATTATCTCAAGACACTGATGAGTGCTTGCATAATAGGCTGACTGTGGATGATGTTTGGAAAATCAAGTTGGCTTAATGGTAGACAGTAGAGATGGCTAAGCCGTAAGCAGGTTGCCCGACCTTGACCACAAAAATTTGTTTCTGTCATTTTATCCCACTCACTGCGCCCACCCCCCAACTCAATCTGAACTGTAGTTGTTCTCTCTGAGAAATGAGAGTCACTCTTTCCAGACCCCAGAGTAATCCAGTGGCTCTTTGAATGGGATTCTCTACATTGTTCTCTCCTTTTCTATTGTGGACTCAGTTTGATTCCAAAACATTCACAGATAATTCTCAGATACTCCAGCTGAGTCATAAAGCTGATAATACTTCTTAGGCTTACTCTTTCTTTGAATAGGCTGTGGCTTAATTATTCCATTCTATGTCTCTTGAGGTATTAAAAATCATATTTTCTTCCTTCCTTTTTTTTCACTCCTTTGTGTATGTGTGTGGGTACGTCTGTAATATGTAACAGCTAAACGTGTATAGAAGAACAAAGTGTGTGACCCTCTAGGCCTGCACCATCCCCCCGTTGGAGCTGTTAGCCACTTACATGCACAATTAACCAGCTGATTCTTAGATTGAAGGCTGAGGGAACTAATTACAGGTACAAAAATTTCACCTAGATAAGAAGAGGTTGGTCTGGAAATTTAATCTTTAAACCTCTTTCTTCAGGGTGACTAGGTAGTGTGTGTGTGTACATATGTATGTATGTATGTATGTGTATATATGTGTGTGTGTGTACATATGTATTTCTTTTAGGTTTACCCATCTTCCTGGTTTGCTTCCATCTTAATTACTAATGACATACAGTGGAATCCCCTATTTATGCCATAAATAGCTTCTACCAAATCACATTCTATTCAAATTCTGGTACAAAGATCTGTTGCAGGCTCTTCCTCTATATATTGTGAGTTTTCTCTTAAATCTAGAATCCTGCAGTAATCTGTTGGACAATATGAATGGTGTAGATGTGTGTATGTATGTTGAATATCTTATTAAGAAGTACCTCTGGGAAGGGAATTCATATTTACTGATAGCCTGCCTTTACCAAGCAACTTCATCCATTATCTTCTCAATAACCCAGTGAGGTTGGTAGATTGTTTCCACTTAATACATGAGATTACTGAGGTTCTACAAAGTGAGGTAACCTTCCTAGGGTCATACAACTTGTCTTAGGTGAATTTGCCAAATGCTGGCTCTTTGGCATTACTCAAGACCACCTTTCAGCTTGATAAAGTTCCACAAGTTGGATGAACTCCATTCTTATGTCTCTGTGTAGATATGAAATGCTATAGTTCAAAACAATTCTCTTTACACTGTCTCTGGAATTTAGAGCTAGTGGTAGTAAGACTAAATAGATCTTTTCAGATTGCATATATTAAATAGACCATCTAGACTTCAACTTTAGGCTTATTCACAATGGTGCACGTTGACGCTGAGGAAGCATCTTTGCTACATCCTCCTCTGTTCTTCTTTTCCAGTTTTCATAACTAGTTCTCTGGCATTCTTGCCTCATCCTGTCCTCTGGATACCTTGGTATTCTTCCCTTCTCCAAGGACATCTCCATCCAGCTCTGCCCTTCCTGGATAGGATTCCATGATCTGCATCTTCCCTTCCCAGTTCCAACAAAAGTGCAACTTGAATGTTCCTGCCCCTCAGGCTATGCTCTATGCTTTCTAGTTGGTTAATAAAATAACTCCACAAGAACCTGAAGATTCTTAGACGCTAATGGAATTACTAAATTATGGTGCAGCCACTACCTCCCACTATCAAGTTTTCCTCCTTGGAAAAATGAAGGGGCAGGTGTGAAGAAGATCTAAGATCCCATCTTCTTCAATTTCATTTTCAGTATGTGATCCATGAACCTCCACACATTATTCTTACATTTTGACAAGGGCCTTCCATACATAATGGGTCTTAATTAAAAGAGCACTCTTCCCTCTTCTGCCCCTTAAATGGAATGCCCCAGGTTTAACACCTGGCTGTCTCCCCTCTCACAGGGGATCCCTGCGACCCCACATCTATGCTAATGACTCCTAGATCTATGTTTCCAGTCTGCCTCTGACCTTGAGTACCAGATGTCTCCCTGTTACTTTCTGTTGGCCATTTCCATTTGGGTTTTCCACAGTCCCCTGAAATTCACTAAATATGAAATAAAATCATCATTTTTGTACTCTTCCAAGCTGCTCTTTCTTCCTTATAGACTGTTAATGAGTAATGCCACTCTCCTTGTCACCCATTGGGGAAATTTGCTAATAGTCCTACATTCTCCTCCTTTCTCACTTCCTACAACCATTCCAGTCAGTACAACCTGTTCATTCTTCATCTTAAACCTCTCTCTCATCCATCCAATGTCCTTAAGTCCCCAGAGTAGCCCTCATCAGTTTCTTAGAAATTATTGCAGTGACCTTGTACAGGCTCCCCTTCATCTAGTGCTGTTTTATGCCAAATCTTCCTGTTAGGATTACACCACAGGGTCAGCGGGAGAAGCAAATAAGATAAGGAACATGGACGTGTTCTATAAAATTTAGAGTTCTACTAGTGTGCTCTCTTATTTGTTGCATTCTAGAAAGACAGATTGCTGATTCTGGCTTCGGAGTCTTTTTGCTGCTTCCTGTATCTAGAGTGTTCCCCCTCCTCCCCTCTTCTTTTAAAAGTAATACCCATTCCTCAAGGCCTAGCGCAAGCTCACGTTTACCAGAAGCACAATCTAACCATCCCCACCCTCTTTAAAGTCTTCTTTCTAAACACCTGTGCTTGTGCTTCCACCCTTTGCTCTTTGTTAGTTACACCTTTGAACTTCTGTTCGATTTCCTGGTTCATGGTTTAGTCTCCATAATCAGGTTGTAAGGTCACTTGAAAGCAGGGACCATATCTTTATTCTTCTCTAAAACATATTAGAAGATGCTCAAAAACACTGCATGGGTGGATGGATATTTCTGTGGGCTTCCACTTGGTTTGACTTGAATTATAAATCTGGCACATGCAGTCTGGATGAGAAGGATTCCTACATCCCTCTGTCACAGAGGTCCAGCTGTCCAAGCAACGGAACAGTATCTGGATCCTGAACCCCTGATTCCACTCAGCGGCAGAGGGAATGAGGCTAGTGGAAATGACCTGGGGCGATAAATTCACGACACCTTGCACATCTAATGCTTTTCTTTCTTTCGTGGTACACCAGGAAGACATTGAAGAGCCGGGTGCATGAGGGGGCAATGTTCCCCGTGAGTCTGCAGGCCAGCACTGGGGTGTGCATGTGTGTGTGCACGTGTGCACCTGCCGCTCTCTAGCAAGCACATGGCAGTTTGTAGCTCATTGTTTCCTCTGCCCAGGTAGTTGGGTGCGTTCAGCACTTCCTCAGCAAATGTGGTCACTGTCCCCTCTTGCTTATCCAAATACACAATTGGACAATAAATGAAACCATGGAAAATTCATAGTGCCACAGGTCTTCATTCATTGCTGATTTTAAATGAACCTTGATGCATAGGATGAAAGAGCCATTAGCGGGAAAGAGTTTAAACTACATTAGAAGAGCGGAGAAAATTGTCCAACATTTGGTTGGTCTGACAAGGTAAAAGGGAATATTGGGTGGGAGCAAGCTATTAGAGAAGGAAAGCACAATGGCACTGAAGAGCAGGCATGGGGTGGGATAAAGTGCTGGCGTGGGTCTGGAAACAATGCATAAATACCGTAAATATGTGCAGAGTTCCCAGGCAGGAGAACAGTTCTTTCTTCACAGTTAAAAACGTTACAAATGCCTTCAGGCTTCCCTCTCTCTTTTCCTAACTATGCCTCCTCCTTCCTTTGATTCTCTGTCTGTGGAATGTAAAGTATATTTGAGGCGCTTAAAGGAAACCTTCAACTACTGTTTAACAAGTCAATACTAATTATTGTTTAGCACTGGATTATGGGCCGGATCATGAAATTAAAACAGAGCTGTTAGGACACCTTTGTACCTGGCAAAGAGTTAATGAGCACATGCTGGGTCCCTGTAGTAACTGCCAAGCTGGTTTACTATTTTATTTCAGTGGCACAGGAACAAAATCTAATAAATCATTTTACTTTTATCTTGATGCTTCCTTCTTCATTAGCAAAATGCAAAAGATTTATTGTACTGTTTATCGTAAATTGGGAAATTTTTTTTCATATTGTTCAATTAGTTGGTTATCTGCACAGTGGGGTGGATGTGTATATTACAATAAGAAAAAAATTATAAGCAAATCTGAGATCAGCAAAGCTACTGGATTAATAGCATAAGCAGAGAAAGCGACTTGCCTCCTGAGACCGTGGATGGTGACTGGACTTCCTCATGACTGTGTGTTTGGTGGATTATAGATATAGAATGCAGATGGTGGGCAGTGGGTACATGTGTGTGTGTGTGTGTATGTGTGTGTGTGTGTGTGTGTGTGTGTGTGTAATATGGCAGATGACATTTCTTGAAATAGGAGGGCAAGGTTTCTGCCTCTAGGCCCAGTCACTTGGGGTTTCTTGGTAAGGGCTCCATAGCTAGGACAATATGGGAAAAGGGAAGGAAGCAGGGAGGAACAAGGGTGAGTTATGAACAATCTGTTCATTTTGATGAGATGTCCAGCTGAGTTGGCAGCCAGACGTCCCATAGCAACTCAGTTCACCAGATCTCTGAACAACTAAATGGTCATTCATGGCTTTGGGGTCCTGCTGGCTGGAGTGAGATTTGAACCAGTGACCTGTAAGTGAGAAATGCTATTTGCTATTGCTGGGTGCATGTGCTGTTCAGTTTGACTCTCTCACCGCCCCCCATGGGCTCCTCAGAATGAACATGTAGATATGTTCAGCACTGAAAATGGGGTACAGATGACTGTCTCACTTATTCTGGTGATCAGATCTAAAGCTGATTTTTAAAAGCTTTGGAAAAGGTTGGTAAAATATGTTATTTGTATAAATTTACAAATTTTAACTTTCTTATGTGATAACAAAGCAGGGAAAAACTCTACACATAAGTCAAGGTATGTAAGGATAATGTATAGCTTAATAACAGATTGTATTTTTCTTCCCGTTGGGTCTTACTACTTACTTCAGTAACTTACAATATTGGAATTGCTTTGTGGGAACTAGGAGTCCATTAAGATGTGTATCTTATGCAGCTGGTATTACATGTAATATTTTTTAAAAACACTTAATCTTTAACCTCAGTATTGCATAAAGGTGCAAAGGATCAATTGTAGATAAAAAGAGGGGAGATCTCGGAGGACTTGCAAACCTATTGACAGTTTCTCAAGATACAGTACCAGGTCTGTATATATAGGTATTTAGTTTTCCATGGCTCAGACAAGGAGAAATGTTGTAATTGATTTTATTTGAAAGCAAGAGATGGGGCCAAAGGGGAACTTTTGGTCTACAGTTTTTGCTTTCTGCCCATGTAAAGTAAGCATTCCTACCAGAGGTGTTTAATGGTGTATTCTGTCTTTTTTTTTTTTTTTTTAAATACAAGTGGGAATGAATGCCTCAGGCTAGGCAAACTCCACCTCTCAGAACCTCAGAGGCGGTGGGAATGATCCCTGCCCTTCCGACCCATCCTTAATTGGCCTATAGTCCAAGAAGCAATTAAAACGAAGGGTCTGTTTCATAAAATGTGAACATGCCATTTAAATGTGTGCAGGGGGATTCCCGTTTGTAATGCTGGGATAGAAGCAGCTCCTGTAAGCCTACCTTTCATAAATTTACTTTTCTTTTCTCCTCTGGGCCCTAGATGACTTCCATCCTTTTTCTGGCAAATTCTAAAGTCGAGTTCAGGGCCAAGGTTCGGCTCAGGTCCTTGGGTGCATGTCGTGATAGCCTGCTGACCTAGTCCCCACCTTGCCTCCCTAGGCTGGAAGGTTTAATCGTGATTTTTTCTTATCTATTCCTATTACTTAATCATTTTATTATTTTGCCCAACAGAATATGGGAAGAAAACTCTAGAAACTGAGTTGAGCATTGCTGTCTGCAGAGACTGAAGCTAAGGGAAAGCTGCCAGAACTTGCCAGAGATAAGCTTCAGAAATGAGTTGGGGCAGAGAAAGTACCCCTGAATTCCAAGATGTTTAATTACAATACCAGGGAAACCCTCATTTGCACAATTACTATTTACGCTTTCTCACAATGTATACACCCCTTACTCTCAGCCTTCCACCTCATACTATTAAGCTCCTAGTATTGCTAATATACCGAGTTTCTGAAAGCTGTGTAGCAGTTCTATTAAGATGAACATGATTCTTGAGAAGCATTTCATAAATTCCTCTATTTTTTGTTTTAGAATGAACTCTGAGAAACAGAGTCTCTTGTTGAAGATACTAATTAGGGTGTAGAAATCATATATTTTTTAGTTCAACCGCAATTCCAAGTACAGGAGTCCATTTAAGATGTCTCTTAGACTAATGTCCAACCATAGGAAAGAGCTTTAATAATATGCCCTTGAGAATATTGTACTAGCTGTCTGGGACAAACTAAGTTGACAAATAATCACTTGATTCAGTTCTGTGTTTGCTTTGTCTAATAAACAATAGTCTATCCTTTATTATTTCCTGCAGTTTGTATTATACTGCTATTCACAAAGTTTTGATTTATTTTCCGGAATACTGCTATTGGCCTTGTTATCCTGGACTCTTTCTTCAGCCTTTCAAATGGGGCAGGGGGTTATCTGGTACTTTAGCCTATAGTAAAAGGCTGCATCTACACCACACCAAACAACCAGGCAGAAAGTGAAACACTTCAGTCCCTCTCCCAGATGGCCCCAGATGCATGGCATTGTGTAGACCGAAACAGCCAGATGGCTGAATGGATTTTTCACTTTCCATCTGGGTGCGTGACATGGTGGAGATGCAGCCAAAGTCTTGAGCCAAAAGAAAATGCCAGCCAAGGAAATGAGGTATTGCTACTTTCCAGGCACCTAATTCCTGCTGGGTGGTATTATGACCTTGGTTTAATTTATTCTTTGAGAAGCAGGTCACTTTTATGGGAACAATGATTGTCAACCTCTAGAAATAAAGAGGGAAGCAGACAGATCCAAAGAGACTTGGAGGGAACGTCTCCTTTGCTTTCTTCTGAGGACAGGTCTTTTACCGACTTGGTGGGACCAGTGACACCTGGGGAAGGCCCTCTCCTTCTAGGTCTCTGGAGGTCAGCAAGCTGGAGGCACTACGAAACACCAGGTGACAACGGAAACGTCAAGGGACTTGCTGTCCATCATGGGCATCGCTAAATCTCTTTGAACAACTCTGGGCAGTGAATTATGGCAGCATGGAATTGACTTACAGTTTATTTCTAGTAACAGGCAGTTACTACGTCAAATCTGAAACCATTCAGAAAGGCCTGTAAAAATATATGACAAAGTAACAGGCTACCTCTAGCTCCTTTTAGCATGTTTATAAGTTTAAACTGCATTGAGCTTGGGTTTATAGAAACGAATACAAGGATTTCTTATGTCCTATTCCTTCTCTCTCTCCCTATCCTGCAATCAGCTCTTTTGTGACTGTGGGGTGGTATCCAAGATCTTCAGAATGTTTGAACTCCTAACCAGAATTGCCATTCTGTTCAGAGGTAGTCTTACTGATGAACATACAACTTGTATTTTTCTGGCATTAGTTGAAAATTCTTTTGTTGAGGAACAGGATAGTCAAATGACGGTCGCAAAAGAAAATCATTTCCAAGTTACCTTTCACCCACTCTTCCCCCAAAGCTGTTTAACACTTACTGAGAAACTAATTGCAGCCTGAGTGGGGTCACGGGACAAATGCTGCAATCCGGGCATAATGTGACACCAAATATAATAAGGTAACACATTGTTAAAAGTCAGTATCCCAAGTCCAACAATACGGTGTCACAGACTCATAAGCTGTAACTATATCACACATAATTGTCATCTGCAGAGAAAAGATCTAATTTTGATAATGCATATTGAGATTGGTTGTCTGCAAAATGCTCATGGCTCCAGAAGGTTTGACAGTCCTGAATATCACATAATAGCATGTAGCCAAGGAACATGGGTTGAAGGGAAGAAAGGGAGACTCTATTCCAGAATGCAAGCACTCCTACTCACAGTTTTATTTTTAAGAACACGATTCTGCTCAGACAATGAGCAAGTTTATGTGAAGGGTGGTTTGTGCCTGGGTTTCCATATATGGAATCTCTGTGTGTGTGTGTGTGTGTGTGTGTGTGTGTGTGTGTGTGTGTGTGTGTGTAGGTCCCAGTCCATCCTCTGGGGTCTGAGCTATAGGATTCTACTTTGATAGACACAAATATCCTGAGGTCTCTTACTTTTAAGGACTTGGTGTAGCTTTAAATTCTGAAGAAATTAAGCAAAATCAACAGACTCCTGAAACAGGCTGTCTACTACCATATTTCCTCAATTCTAGGAAATAGCTTTTTAGCATTTTAAGATAGCTGTGGTCAGCATCCCTCTTATAGTCTACATGTAGAGCTTTTTTTCCCTAAAACACTGTTTTTAAATCAAAGATATACCTTCCAACCCATGGCAGCTAAGAGTTGAAGAAATCATGTAATAATAAATATGCTAGGTGTATTTATTGGATGTATGTGATGTCCCTAAGGTAGCAGAAGACCTTTGATAAGTGTTTCATTTCAATTTCATATGAGCCCTATGGAGGAGCTAATTTTATTTCCATTTTCCAGAGAGGATTCCAAGACCCATAGCTACTATAGGCCCTCTTTCCCCTGTAGTCCAGGGGACCTGGTTGTCTCTGAATATGTCACCTCATGGCAAGGTATAGCGCAATGGGGTGCTTTGTTCCCATACCCATAACTTTGCTGGGGTCCACTGCCCTGGACTCACTTATCCTCAGATCCCCTTAGCTCCTATAAACTCGGGCTCTGTTGATCTGGATGAAGCTCTCAAAACTAAAAGGTTTGCATTTCTTTCAAACTCCTGGAGCATTTGTTTATATCTCTTGCCTCATGTTGTTCATCTGAGGTTGCCCTGTCAATATACATTTATGACCACACCTCAAGTCCCTTTACTAGATGAAGACTTCTCAGGGGCAGAGACATCAGGGTCATTTCTGGGGCCCTTCATCAATCACCACATCCAAGCACTTAGTCTGTACATAGTGTGTGAACATTAAATATGTGTGGAATAAATGCATAGCATAAAAAATTATATCAGGCTAGTACCATTTAAAGAGGGTGAAAGGAACTTTGAGGTCATCAACCTTGCTTCTCAACAGCACCTGACTATGGCACTTCCCTCTCGAGACCCATTCATTCATTCATTTCTTCACCAATTTTTTTATTGTACATGGTTCTATGTTCAAAGCAATGGGTGAGATGCCCTGGGGAGTATACAGAGAAATAGGAAATAGAAACTCTGCCTTTGAAGGGATCATAATCTAGTTGATGAGATCACACAGATGTAAATATTAGAGGATTTATATCATACACCTGTGGATGTGTGAGGCCTATATAGGAGGTTGAAATGGTTATTATTATTATTTAAATATCTATCATTCAATGCAGAGCATGTTAATTGATGTGGAAGTTGAAGGGAACGATGTCAACATGGATGATTGGGAAGGCATTTTTTTGGAGGGGGTTGTTGTGCGTGTCAAAATGAGGAAGAGCAGAAGGGAACGGCAGAAGAAAGTGAGGGTCACATGCGTCAAGCATTTCCATTAGCTGACGTTGGAATGCTGGGGCAGGAGCGGCCACAGATGAAGTATTTGCTTGGGCGGCCCAGGTGCTTAGGGAGCTGCGGAGGGTGCCTGAGGACGGAAGAGGCCTGGTTAGGTCTGTGGTCTTGGGAGATTAGCTTGGCTGAGTAGGGACTAACTACAGGATGACTCAAGCCCAGGAATAGGAAGTATCAGGAAAGAATGAAGAGCATCATTTAGAAAGGAGATATTTTGTTCAAATATGCTTAAAATATTTAAAAAGATGGGAAAGGTTTCTCTTTAAAAACTGGAATTGTTAAAGCAGATTTTAAATGCCGAATGGCTGATGTACCTGGGAATCTCCATTGTGTGGTCGTTAGAAGTGTGGAGTGAGACTGGAGGTGTGGGGGGGGACAGCTGAGGCAGCTACTGTAAAACCTAATTGGAAGGTAGAGCCAAGGGGGCAAGGCTGCCTCTATGGGCAGCAGGTCTGTGGAAACATATTTCCTTAGAATTCTCTGAGAAAAAAGAGGAAAGAGAGGGGAACATGGCAGAAAACTAATGTTTATTAAGTTCCTCTGTGCATCAGGCAGAATGGTGCTATGCTTTTTCTTTTTTAACTCCTTAAATCCCTACAACATCCCAGTGAGAAAGGGGTTATTATCCCCATTACACATGTGAGAAAAATGAGGCCCAGAGAATTTAAAAGACTGCCCAAAGTTACAGAATCAGATTTTGTGTTGGGTTTCAGCCCAAGAGTTGTTCAAGCCCTAAGCCATACTTTTCTCACTGCACCTGGCGACATTCTGTTGACACGCCACTTTATTGTCTGTTGTTCAGATTAAAGTCTCGGAGATGGTGAATACCTACCACCTGCGTTGCCCACACACCTCCTGACCTGGGTTGCCTGGATCTTACCTCTCACTGTAATGGAAAGAAATGGGTATGTCAGAAAAACAAGTCTCCTCCTCAAAGGACAGAGCAGAGATGGCCCAAGCCTTCATTCTTTGCTTCCTTTACCCCAGCCTTCAATCTGGGATCATGAGGGTGAGATGTTCTGATCAGACAAAGAGCTAGTAGGAACCTATAACAGGGAACACAGTGAGGAAGGCAAAAGAGAAACACTCCAAGAATAATTTGCCCCCTTCTTGTTTTATTTACTTTCCCTCTACTCCTCCCAGCCATTAAAGCCTCTACCCTTAATATGGAGACCAAAATTGTATGTCTCTAAGGACTCAATTTGTCATTGATCCATTTCAGAACTCCTCTTTCTCCTCAAGGGTGGACTTTGGTGGTCAAGGTGGCAAAGCTGTGAGCTTCGCCTAGAGGCTAGAACAGTGCTTCCCAGCATTTTCCACATCATGGCACAAATATTAAATGATAATATTTGTAGGGCACTTTGGAAAAGATGGATGAGCTGGTTATGGATGGAGCACTGGCCCAGGGCTCTGGCTCCTCCAGTCTTCCTGACGCCTTACCTGTGACCCATATAAGGCATACCTGTGTGCCCACTGGCTAGATGCTCTGGGCTGGAGTGGGCCACCGCTCATCACCCTCAGCAGTGGATTCATAGATTTATCATCAGAGATTAGTGCAGGCCCCTGTTATCTGTAGTTTCTTAGGGTCTCAGTATTTTTAAAAGTAAGAAAGGTCCAAAATAGGGTTCCAAAACTATGATGCGATGGAAATGTGCTATTTACACAATAATCACAGAACTTATAAAATAATATTTATAACATAATATTTACTCATAAAATATAACTGTATGACACTAGTTTAAAGCTACGTAGTGAGCACATTCTTTCAAGCCTGTCAGGGCATCTTGGTGAGGCCAGGTGTAATTTCATCTGGAGAGTATGCTAAAATTCTATATTAGATGCCCTTGTGACTTTGAGGTCCAGGCCAAATGCACCCCGCCCAACTCATGCAATTAAAGTCTGATGGGTAATAACGATTCTAAGTGATAGAACTATATTAGATGATTTTCATTAGACGATTTTCATATGCCAAGTACTGTGTTTTTCTTACATGGACGGTTTACTTGACTCTTCATAGCAACTCTAATTATCTCTCTTTTACAGATGAGTAGACTGAGGCTTAGAGGGAGAGGTTAGGTAACTGGCGCAAAGCCATATGGCTATTGAGTGATGACAGTTTGATGCTAATACCACTGGTACCAATAGAGTATGCTGCCAGGATTCTTAGAGAATTCTCCTTAGATGCAGGGAGAAAAAGAAAAATTGAGAAGTGTTATTTGCTAACAACTGGCCTTAAAAGCTGACCCCTCAGAGGTACCGACAGCAGGGCAAGGGAAGTAAATATAGTGTGTAGTACAGTTAGTGAATTTCTTTCATAAGTACTCGTAAGTAGCCAATGGATTATTTACGGTTACTAGATTTAGCAGATTTACCCAATTCCCAAATAATATTGAATTTCACATAAACAAGGACTGACTTTTTTTGTGTGTGTGTGCAAATATGTCCCAAATATTGCAGGGGGCATACTTATATAAAAAATATTATTCTTTGTTTATCTGAAATTCAAGTTTAACTGGGAGTCCTATATTTTTTCTGGCAATCTAACATTGTTGATACTGTCTGTTGGTAGGTGGGGATTTCCTTTAACATTTCTTTTTTTTTTTTTTTTTTTTTTTTGCGGTACGCGGGCCTCTCACTGTTGTGGCCTCTCCGGTTGCGGAGCACAGGCTCCGGACGCGCAGGATCAGTGGCCATGGCTCACGGGCCCAGCCGCTCCGTGGCACGTGGGATCCTCCCGGACCGGGGCACGAACCCGTGTCCCCTGCATCGGCAGGCGGACTCTCAATCACTGCGCCACCAGGGAATCCCCTCCTTTAACATTTATTACTCCTTGATAGCACTAGACAAAAGCAAGTATTATTGGAAATAGCAAAATAAATAAATATAACCACAGAATCACAGAGAAAAGAGAACAGCAGAGAATTGTGACAGCATTGCCACTCTTTGCTAGATAGTGATTGTGGTCATACCAAGAATAGACTGAGTTTTTGGGTCTTGGCTCACAAGACAAATCAGAGAAGGCCACTGAGACCCTAAGCCCAGATTTGGGAAGTCTTGGTTTTGTGAAGATTTGAGAAATAAAAAGAAGAAGAATGCCATTCATGGGCTTTCCCTGACGTGGATATTCTGGAGGAAATAAAAAAGGGAGCATTAGATAGTTGTGAAGAGGGTGGATATTTATATTTCTAAGTAGAAGAGAACAGACACGGGCATACAGAGGACAGAATGACAAGCTCCTCAGAGCTGCTGTGGAGGGAAGGGGGTCCCCTGGATTGGAAATATATCATGGTCAGAATATATCATGAAGAGCACAAAAATAAAATTTGTCGAATACCGAGTACTGGATTGTTCTGAGTTGAATGGCGTCTTCCCAAAATTTATGTCTTAGAACTTACGAATGTTACCTTTATTGGAAATAGGGTCTTTGCAGATGTAATCAAGTTAAGATAAGGTTATACAGAATTAGAGGGGGCCCGAAGTGCAATGTGACCAGTGTCCTTATAAGAAGAGGAAAATTTGGACACAGAGACACAGACACACAGGGAGAATGCCATGTGAAGATGGAGGCAGAGAGTGGAGTGATGTGTGTTCCAGCCAAGGGACACCAAGGTTTCCTGGTGACCACCTGAAGCTACAAAGAGGCCAGGGAGGATCCTCCCCTGGAGTCTTCAGAAGGAGCGTAGCGTGGCCCAGCTAACATCCTGATTTCAGATTTTTAGCCTCCAGAACTGTGAAAATAAATTTCTGTTGTTAATAGCCACCTAGATTGTGGTAATTTGTTATGGCAGCCCTAGGAGACTAATAAAAGTATATGCCACATTCTATGTTATTACTCCCTTCCATACAAATAAAAAGGTCAAATGTCATTGAGGAAAAGTGGAGAGGAAAGATAGTTCAGCATACGTTTCCTACTTTAATTAGCTTGTAAAACAGACTCAATCACAAAGGATTGGGGTCTGCAAACTTCCTGTAAAGGGTCTGGTAGTAAATACCTTAGGGTTTGCTGGCCACAGGTTCTCTGTGGCAACTACTTAATGCTGCCATCGTAGAGTGAAAGCAATGTAGACAATGCATAAGCAAATAGGCATGGCTAGGCTCCAGTCAAACTTTATTTGCGAAACAGGCAGTGGGCTGGTGGTCTAGATTTGGCTCCTGAGCTATAGTTTGCCCAACTCTGACAAAAGGCCTGGCCTTTGAAGAGCCCCCTTGCCTTGTGGATATGTGGACATTTACAGCTGTCCAAGTGAAGTGAAACTCCACTAGTGTGTCCTTGACTTTTCACATACCTGGTGGGACTAAAAATCATGGAACTAATGTTTTCTCAGGCAAAGTGACACCTCAGTGAGCATGTCTTTCAGTGTTAGGCTCTTATGCACAGGCTGCCATCTTTCAAGGTGCCATGGAAAACATGAGTTTTACCACCACTTTTAAAACCAGGATTTGAGCCAACCAAGCATAGCAGACTCATTGTTTCATGGTCGAACCTCGTTTTAAATCCTGCATACTTGATTTAAATCCTCCAGTTTGATCACTCACCTTGTTTGCTAGGCTTGGTTCTGAGCAACTTTTGGACTCATTCCAAAAGTCAAATCCACTCTCAACAGGTAAAAATTGTTACTACTGGGCTTCCCTGGAGGCACAGTGGTTGAGAGTCCGCCTGCTGATGCAGGGGACATGGGTTCTTGCCCCCGTCCGGGAAAATCCCACATGCCGTGGAGCGGCTGGGCCCGTGAACGATGGCCGCTGAGCCTGCACGTCCAGAGCCTGTGCTCCGCAACGGGAGAGGCCACAGCAGTGAGAGGCCCGCGTACCACAAAAAAAAAAAAAAAAAAAATTGTTACTACTGGGGCTTTCGAAAGAATGTGCAAAAGGCTCTGACAAGTAGTCCCAACAAAGAGTTCCAAAGCCTTTTATTCTGGCAGCACTAGTAGAGTAAGTGCTCAGCACCCCAGCGCAGCCCTGGGAAAGGATGGAGCCTCAGCTGCCCGTGTAATGATGCTGGAATTAGTAAAAGATCATTTCCATCATTGTCTTAGGCTCGCTTCATTCACTGGCCCAAATGTGGCATGCAGATATGCACATACTCAGGCAATATGGGCATTTAGACACTCCAGAGACTCGGGGACAGCAGCCACATTTACCCATGCAACCACCACCTTTCCTTCCCAGCCAGGTATCCAACACCTCTGAGAAGTGATTCCTCCTGCGGGAGCTTTTCCAAAAGCATCAGCAACTTCCAGGCCTCGATCTTGTCTCGGCAGAGGAGCAGCTGTACATATAACAGTTTATCAGTACTTCTGAGATGAGCTGTTTCCCCTGCCCACTGCTGCAGACGTGGGTCTCAGAGGAGCCCTTCTGGCTGATATTACAGGATGTTTTCTTACCCTCTCCACTTTAGAGTGTTAGCTTCCTACTCACCACAGCATTCCTTCTTGTCAGAGGGATGCTGGGTGTGTGAGAGCATGTAGCACCCAAGACTCACTTGAGGCTGTCAGATGTGATTTCACCTCATCTTTTGAGGCATTGGAGGTAGGAAAGCTGGATTTTATTTGCAAGTTGAGTCTTACCTGGTTGCAGGAAGTGGTCTTCAGACCATCTGTCCGCTTCCTTTAGTTTTTAAAATTTAAATACAAAGTAATGTGTTATTAATTATAATATATATCATGTAAATTATATTATTATATATTATTATAATTATATTAAATATTAATTCTGGTGATGATTTGACTTTCAAGACTCTCAAGGGGTCACCTCCTTTTTATGGGGAGGAGAAAAGCATCTCAGGTTTGCACAAATAAAATATTCCTCAGTAACAAGCAATATAACCAGAATGATATCTGCAGACAGCTTTGCTTTACCCAGCTTCTGAGCCAACCCCAGAGTGTCCACAGAAAGGTATCATGTTAATTAAATCATTTATCAGTGTTTAGAATCATATTTATCTGCTAGAGAAGTAACAGCATTTATGATTCCTTTCCTGTATAGCAACTTGGACTGTTTTTCTGCAGGCCAAATGCTAGTAATGTACACCTTAAACACTGTGGAGCATGTTGTTTGGTGAAATACACTTCCCTTTGTCCACGAATCGGCCTGACCAGGTAGAGAACAAGTATCAGTAATTTTTTCTTTTTAGAACAATTAGATTTATGGACTATCACTGCTAAATACATGTGATTATTCCAAGACTGAAAACAGAGGTAATGCTGGTAGTGTTGAAGCAGGGGACATGTACACACCTTCCTTTAGGTGGCATTTCCTAGAGGACTAGAAAAAAGCAGTGTGTTGCCAGGGAGTGAGGTGGAAGGTCTGTTGGTTGGAGTTTGGATGACAGAGCTACAGGGCAACTCTGAGGGTCTCAAGGTCCTCCAACCCCATGGCCCATGTGGAGTGTGAGGCCTTCCTGCTCCTGAGTGGGCTGACCTTGGGAAAGCAGGACTGATCTTTTCTGTGGTATCAGCTTTCTCAGCAAAGTTTCCAGCCAGTTCCACCACCATCTATCCTTAGGTTACTCAGGTTTACTCAGCAAGGCATTTAGCCAGTCACCCGACTGAATTACCAATCTCATAACCCACGGGTAGAAGGCTGGTTCATTTGGTAATGCCCACCTCCTAATGATCTATGGGAGGGGGCAGTGAACATTTTCTGCAAATGTCCAGATAATAAATATTTTAGGCTTTGTGGGCCATGCAGTCTCTGTCACAACTACTCAGCTCTGTCATTGTGTTGTGTACATAGCCATGGAGAATACAAATAGATAGACAAGGCTGTGTTCCAATAAAACTTTGTTTACCAAAACAGAAAACAAGTAGGATTTGGTCTGCAGACCATAGTTTGCTGACCCCTGGTCTATGGAGGCAAAAGGATTCTATTCTTAGGCATTTACAAATCTTATATTTAGAGATTTAACTTGGAACAATACAAAGATTGTTAAATTAGGAATTAGGAGACATGAACTCTTACCTCAGTCTGCCATGGCTTGTGGTAACTTGTTTAACCTCTCATGCTTTAATTTCCTCATCATAAAACAAGGGATTCAGATTAAATGATCTTTAAGCTTCCTTACAGTTGGAAAATTCGGATCTCCTCTAATCACTGGTAGTTCTAAATTACAGGCTCTAAGGGATATCCTTTCCCACATCTTCATCATTGTGTAGGGTTCTTAACGGCAACGTGACATTTTGGAGAGGGGTCTGGGAGGGAGAGAATGATTCTTCAGCTAATGCCTGTTTGCTGTTCCAGTGTTTTACTTCCTAAATCTGACCCTATTCGCCTTGGTCTGGAGCCTCATTTATTCTCTCAGCAAATACCGTATTCGAAACATTCTCTATTGGCACCATTTTTCTTTACCATCAACAGCAGAATCAGGAACTGCTCTGTCTCCTGCTTTTGTTCTGTCGCCCCCAAGAATGAGCTCTTACTTTGTGCAGCTATTGTGTTTTTCATTTGGGTGAATCCTCTCTCCAGTGGACTGGGATGGAGTCTACACTTCATGTTGTCCCCATTTTGCAGATGAAGAAACCGAGGTCCAGAGAGAAAAATGACTTTCCCAGCTTCACTCATCTAGGAAGTGGCAAATCCAGAAATCCAAGTCCAGAATTCCAGCTCTGTCTTTAGAGTCCACACTTTTTTTACTCTGTGAGGTTTGTTCAAAGTAAAGTGAATCATTCTTTGAGGGAAGTTATCACAAAGGTGCCAGAGGCTCTTTGCCATTTTGCCTCAGAGGGGCCTCTGCCTTAGAAAGAGCTATTTCTTGCATGCCAGGACATGCAGGCTTTTACCTCCTTCAGGGAGAACTGGAAGACTTGAGCAACTGGAAAGGGTGTTCTATTTTTTTCTTCTTATTTATTTATTTTTAAAATACAAAACATCAGAATATGTAAAATGGCAGCTGCCAGAAATATTGTCCTTGTCTCTCTCCAAGTGCCAATAAAAACTTATGATTCTATCCTCGGCTGGAGTGGGCTTTCCTGGGATTGGAGTAGTTATGGTCCTAATCCATGAACTATTCATCATAGTGGCACTGGCAAATGTTTGCTGCACTAAACTCCCCCCAGTGAATCTCTTGCATTTCCACAGCTAATGGTTAAACAGGACTTGGACCAATATTTGCATCTTTCCAGCCTCTGGCAGTCTGATTATTAGTGCAATAAATATACAGCATTTAATAACTCTTCACTTTTCCATTTTGAAACCATTAGTTGTCTCCAGGTTGACTACGGAGAACTTCAAATTCAATTCATTAACATTTCCTTAAATAGTCCTCTTAACACTGCAGGTCTGGCTTTCCCATTATGTACTGTCACTAATAATGGTTTTTACTTCTAACCCGTTATTAATTAAAAAATAAAAAAGAGCCCTCCACTCTCTCCATTTCTGAATAAGGTTTAAATCCTCCCTGTGTGAACTGCAAAGAGGCCTTTAGAGAGTGGCTTGTAGTGTTTGATAATTGCTATCAAGGTAAATAATTTAGCTGGTCAGAGAGAGTGCACTTCTCCCTGCCTCGAGTGGATGGCTCAAGTCTCGGCCGTTCGGGCAAACCAAACCCAAGGCATGGAGAATCAGAGCTGCATGAAACTTGCATTAGGAGCCAACAGGAAAAGGCAGCCTTTCCTAAGGGATACCACAGTGACCCTTGAAGCTTGCCGTGACCTGGACACCACTATCCTTCTCACATCTGCAGTGAGACAGGGACATCCAGAACCCCCAAGCCCCCGCAGACAGAGGCATGTTTCCCCAAAGGCTTTCAGGAGTTTGCCATGAAGGACAAATGAACAGGCACAGATCCCCTGGACGCCCTAATCTTTTCTTTCCCTACTTCAAAGCCTTCTGCGTTGCCTCTGAGCCTGTAATTACCCTGGGGGTATTTTAGATTTGAAGCGACACCAGCAAAATTGCACTTCCTGATCATGGGAGTCCACAGTTGTGTTTAATCAGTTATGAAGCTGGTCACGAGATGGAGTTTTTCAGCCATAACCATTAAAGGGGAATCATGATCTAGCCCAACTCCTTGTGCTCAGGGTAAGGGACCCACAATCTGAAATTAAACACTAGCCTCTTGATGTGGTTTAATTTAGTCTCTGCCTCCTTAATTAAAAGCATACCGTTACCCACCCACATAACAAACTGACACTTTCATGCCAGACTGTAATTCAAAAAAAAATAAAATAACCTGCTAAAGTTAGGTGGAGCTAAAACACTGATTTTAAGACACCAACAGAGGCTCCAAAACACCACAATAGAATCTAGATTTATTTAACCTGGAAGCTTTAAACAAGCTTGGAGGCTATTTGAGAGTCAGTTCTCCGTCCGTCTCTCCCTGTACCCCTCACCTCCCTCCGCCTTGTCTCTAGCTGTCTGTCTGTTTGTCTTTCTGTCTGTCTTGCCTGTCTGGAGCTCTCTCTCTCTCTCCCTCTCTCTGTGTCTCTATCTCTCTCTGCCTCTTTGTCTCTGCCTATCTCTTTGTCTGTGTCTCTGCCTTTTTCTCTGTTTCTCTGTGTCTGTCTCACCCCCTCCCTCTCTCTGCCTCTCTCTCTCTCTCTGTGTCTGTCTCTCTCCCTCCCTCTCTCTGTCTCTGTCTCTCTCTCTCTGTCTGTGTCTCTCTGTGTCTCTGTCTCCCTCTCTCTTGCATAGTCCCATGCACACATGGATCCCAATCAGAAACACACCTTTGATTATTTGACATCCGCAGTCCAGAAAGGGAAGAAACTGTTCCTTTCTTGGATATTCATTTTGGAGACTGTGTGTCTGTGCGGTCAGGCCTGGGGAGTTCCAGGGGAAAGAAATTCAGACCAACCCTCAAGGCCTCACATCCTCCCATAATCCCAGCCCTACAGCCACAAGCCTGGAGAGTCCTGGCCTGGAGAAGCTGGCCTTGGTGGGCTCAGGACCACACAAGCTGCACCGTGTGTCTGTGACAAAGCCTTGCTTGCCGGTTCTTCTCAGAGCCTTCCACATGCTTTCAGAGACATAAGCTATCGGCAAGGGAGCCAAATCCAGACACCCAGACAGGCGGAGCCAGGCTGCTCCCTGCTTAGATCTCTTGCCACACTCTCCATTGTGGTGCTTGAACCCCAAAGCTTGGGGCAGCCGGACCACCTGTCTTGACCAGCATCCTTGTCTCTCTTTCTTCTTGCCGTTGGCCTGCCCTATCTACCTCATTCCTCCGTGGCATATTGTTTTTCTACTTTGAGAGGTCGCATAGCGTAGTGGTTCAGAACATGAATAGCCACGCTATCGTGTTCAAATTCTTGCTCTGTACCTCTCTAGCTAAGCGATTGCATCTCAGTTTCCGTATATGAAAAATGAGGATGGTAAGAGTGACTTCAGATGTTTTTCTGAGGATCCAAGGAGTTAATTCAGGTTAAGTGCTTAGAATAGCATATAGCAAACCTGATATGTTTGTTACTAACTTTTGAAATTTGATGCCACTTCCCATTTCCCTATCTTTGAATGAATCATGACAGGCCAGAATATAAAATTTAGTAGTTCAGAGCTGGAAGATCTTTGTTTTTGACTGGCCAGACCCCCTCAGTTTTTTTTTTTTTTTTTGGAGGTACGCGGGCCTCTCTCTGTTGTGGCCTCTCCCATTGCGGAGCACAGGCTCCAGACGCTCAGGCTCAGCGGCCATGGCTCACGGGCCCAGCCGCTCCACGGCATGTGGGATCTTCCCGGACCGGGGCATGAACCCATGTCCCCTGCATCGGCAGGCGGACTCTCAACCACTGCGCCACCAGGGAAGCCCCCCGCCCCCCACTCAGTTTTTAAATGGAGGAACTGAGGCCTGGTAAGAGAAAGTAACCAACATTCCACAGATTGAGTGGTGGAGTGGATTCTGCTTAATCCAGTCCTCTTTCAAACATGCTCTTTGCAAATATTTCTCCTCTTTCCTGATGAGAGCTCTCTGGGACTTGGGATTGCTAGAAAGAACAGCAGCTCTGAGTGCAGAGTTTAATACTAAAGCCTTGCTGACCAGCCTCAGATTCATATAGGCAGTCAGTGGGCTCCGTGGAAGGACTTGAAGGATGCTTCAAAGGCCCTAAATAGCTCCCCTATTGCTGCCGGCCATTCCACCCTTCTCCAGTCCTGGCACAGGACTTGCTCTGTGATCTTAAGTCTTAACTTCGTCTTCTGCACAACGAGAGAGGGGTTTCTGTGCTCTCTTCTAATTGTAAAATTGTATGACCATATTAATACAATACAACAGACGGTAAGGATATGTGTGCATTGAATGGTATGTTATTGGCTTGTGATATCTCCTCTAAGGTCTATAATTTAATATTGTTTGTAAAGTAATGGGGATGACTTCTGGGTAAGTCATTCCATTCATTAATCTCACTTAGAAGACTAAATTAAAGAGTCCTTATTTATAGCATTTGTTCAGATTAAGTTGTATACTGTGAGCAGAAGAATGCATATCATATCTCTTTTACTCTAAAAAGGACAGTCAATGAAGTGGGTATTTCTGAACCCGAACCCCAGATTCTAATGGGGTCCCACTATCATGACCTTCACGTATCTGGAAAACATAATCTCATATTCTCTGTAACTAAGACCATCACTTCTTGGCTGCATGAAGCAGACCGATAGTTTTAAATCAATTTTAGGTAACAGATCTCTTTGAAAATTGAATATAAGCAATGATTCTTTTCTCCTAAAATGCACATACATGCAAAATATGGCCGACAATTTTGGGGGCTCCTTAGACCTTTCAGAAGGCCTTATATTCCAGATCAAGAATCTCTGTTGTGCAGTTACAAATATGTTGACACGGAAAGGAAAAAATCAGCTATTTGCTTAGAGGTAGTTTGAAAAAAAAAAAAAAAAAGTACCTAAAATCAAGCACTAATTACAGTTTTCAGACCCTAAGAGGTCAGAGGGTAGCTAAGTCTCCTGTACCCCAGAGGTAGACCTTTCTTATTTACTGCTGACACCAAGGTACAGGAACCCCCTATTGAGTCTTTGCTGGACATTCTGGGATGTCCTGGCAACTCCAGGCTCCTCTTGACTTGGGGGACTGTCCCATTTCTTGGGGACATGTAGAAAATCAATGGGGAGATCTAGGTGGCTGTTAGGGGGTCTCACAAACCTAGCGCTCACTCGTGTTCCTAGGATGGAGAATCTTTGTGCAGGTAGAGATCACCACTTGTCACGTGGCTTGCTAAGCAGAGCCCCATGGGGAATGCCTACAGATTTGCCTCCTGAGACATTGCTGTGTTCTCTATCCCCCATCAACTGAGAACTTCCAGAGGAGTGCCAGAATAAGAGAGTAGGAGAGACACATTGCTCTGTAGCTTTGGAGTTTTCTCTCTGTCCTTTGCTTTCGAATTTTTGGGTTGTTGACCATTGGCTAGTACCATATGGTACTGTTGTTTTCATCTATGTCTCCTCTCCAGCTCCCCACACACTGTTGGGACTGTTTGCAAGGCTCCTTTCCATCAGTCCGCCCAGCAGTATGTGACACCTTGGGGATTTGCATTTTTTTAGTTTAATCATTAGCTTAATGTTTAGAGGACATTAGTCATAGGAAGTTAGTTTCACTCATCCAGATGCATTTTTGAAAGTTACAGCTCTTCTGTCTCTACCATAATGCCCCCCTTGAGCATGCCTTCTCCCATTTCCTTTTAAAAACACTCTGTTCTTCTGGAACTCTCAAATGAAGATATCAAAGCTGGAAGGTATTATTAATTCAGAAACTACATTTGAATCTTCCAGAGGAGCTGAGCCTGGCTGGAGTTGTGGAGGAACTGTGCTGGTGTACAGTCAGGAAATGGCTTAAACCTGATCTTCAAGGGCCTGAAATTGTTCCCCTGAAAAAGAGAGGAGGCATTTCTCTTGCCTACAACCCTCTGGGGAGACCTGAGTCCAGTGTTTGCATCTCTTTCAGTGCTAATGAATGAATGAGTTTTCTCCACCGGCTTCTGGCCAACAGAGCTGGGAACCATTCTTGGAAGCTGGGCTGTTTTTGAGTTCTTGGGCTTTGTAAGTTGCTAGACAGATGTCTCTGAAGGGGAAGGTGGAGCTTGACATGGACTTTGGAAATGCTGACTTTAGAATAGAAAGGAGGAAGATTTTTCCGAGTCAGCAAATGACACGAACGGAAGTGTGGAAGCAGGTATAATAATGAATATTCTGGGGCTCATGTGTGCATCCATCTGAATGTAAGCAGGGAATCGAAGTTGCTGAGCTTGAATAGGGCAGATTGGGGCATGGATAGAAGGCTTTATTCTCATGTTCTTTAGAGTTTAGTTTAAATCTATGAGTAGGACTTCCCTGGTTGCTCAGTGGATAAGAATCTGCCTGCCAATGCAGGGGATATGGGTTCGAGCCCTAGTCCGGGAAGATCCCACATGCTGCGGAGTAACTAAGCCCGTGTGCCACAACTGCTGAGCCTGCGTGCCACAACTGCCGAAGCCCGTGCGCCTAGAGCCCGTGCTCCACGAGAGAAGCCACCGTAATGAGAAGCCCGTGCACCACAATGAAGAGTAGCCCCTGCTCGCCGCAACTAGAGAAAGCCCACGCAGCAACGAAGACCGAACGCAGCCAAAAATAAAGAAAGAAAGAAATTTATATAAATAAATCAATAAATCTGTGGGTAACCTAGAGCCATTGAAAGCATGTGAGTTTAAGGATCAAAGAGTGTTAGAATTGTGAATTAGGTAGTGATAATTCCATAGCTGGTCTCAATGGGAGTGCCTTTTGGGGCTTTCTTTCTCAAAGGCTAATGATAATGATATTTTTCTTGATAATGAAATTGTCATGCTCTTAGAGCTGCCCTTCTTTATATATCTAAGGACACCCTTTTCAATTTTAAATATGGTTGAAGAAATCTTCCTGTAACCCTCCCATCCCCAAGTTGAGCTGTTAGGCTGCTCTTGTCCAAGCACAAAACCTTGACAGCACTGACCTTGGAAGACATTAATCCACTTAAGTGCCCTGGGCATGGTCCAGAGAAACCATTCTTCTGCATCCTGCATCCCTTTCTGGGCCACAGACCCAATGCTCTCATGACTCCCAGGTGCCCTCTATTTTCCCCTTTCTCTCCCTGCCTTACTCTTAATCTAACCATTTTCCACTAACCACCTCCCCCAAAAGGAAGAATATTTTTTGCTCATTCAAGGAACTGTAAAAGTAACCTTCTCCTTACAGCTCATCTGCCCAAGATTCCCACTACAACCCTTTTAGATCTCATTATCACCCTAATTCATTGATTTCTCCACTTTCTCTCTGTTACTTCCACATGCCATGTATCTAGCTTATTATATTCATAGTCTTACAAATACCTTTACCCCCTTTCTTTTATTTCCACTTGGCAGGAAAACACACAGTCGAGATGAGCTCAACAACCTTTTATCTCTGTGCCTATAATTAAATAGCAAAGCGTTTCTGGTGAGAGAGACAGAGGGAGAGAGACAAAGAGACACAGGGAAAGAAAGAGAGGGAGAGAAAGAGGGAAAGGGAGAGGAGGAGGAGATGGTGGGGAGAAGAGGAAATTGTCACATGACCAAGCAGGGCATCTTCACTATAATTGACCTTCACAACTGTCAGCTGGGCTCTCAACGTTGCCTGGCATCTTCCCTGCATATCTCTGGTAGGCTTGCTTTCCCACACTTCATAGACCAGTACATCCTCTTCTCTTCTCTCCTATTATCTCTGTATCCCACCTCAGTGGTCTACAACACCTCATAATATGTAGATAAATGCTTTTTCTCTAAATGTATTTAAACATAATTTTGTTTATTTTGGTCTAAGCTATACATTCAAATTTTCCAAAATTCAAAAGGTACAAAAGTTACCATTCTACCCCAGTTCTCCATACTCCCTGTTTTCTTTCATGTGGGCACCAATGTTCTCAGTGTGTATTCTCCAGAGACAACTTATGCATATATATATATGCAATGTATTCACTATGTAAAAGCAGCTATACATGTATATTTTCAACTGTTTATCTCTTACATATATAGTAGCACTTTGCTTTTCTTTAAACTTAACAGTATGTCGGAGATTATCCATGTCAGTATACAGAATGTGTTCTCATTCTTTGTATAATATTATAGTACTCCATTGTATAGATGTATTTTAATTTAATCCGTCTACTGTTGGTGGATAGTTAGGTTATTTCCAATAGTTTGTTATTACAAATCATGCTACAACGAACACATTTATATCCACATCATTTTGCATATGTGTTGGTATATCTGTAAGATAAGTTCCTAGAAATATTCTGTGTGGGTCAAAGGGTGTGTCATTTTCACTTTTGATAGATATTGTCGGGCTGCTCTCCACAGAGATTGCTCCAGTTTGTGCTCCCTCCATCAGTGTGTAAGAATGCCAGTGTCTTCCAGCTCACCACTGTAGCATGTGACTCATCTCTTTACTCTCTGCCAATCTGATAAATGGGAAAAGTTTCTCATTGTGGTTGTAATTTGCATTTCCATAGAGAAAACTGAAGGCATTGGAGAAAACTTCTTTAATTTTATCTCCACCATAACCATAAACATATCTGATTCCACTCTTGTCTCTTCTAATTCCCATCCATGGCATTGAAAACTCTCCTCAGTCAAATACTGGTCCTTCCATGTATGTCCTAGATGTCATTCCTCTTTTATTCTCAGACGGTGATTTTCATTGGTGAGTCTTCTTTCTGCTGTATCTTCTCCTTTTCCTCCTTTTAGATTCTTTCTAGTGACTTGCAAACAAGCATTAGTAGCTCCCACTCTTAAAATATCTTCGTTTGACCCCAATACCTCCCTCTAGTTGCTACTCGAACTCTTCTTCACGGCTTAGCCGCACAACAGAAGTTTGTACAGATGCTTCCTCCTCCTCTTCCTTACCTCACAGTTGTTCTTCAGTGTCTTTTTTCTCTACCACTACTGAATGTTCTCTCAGAAGTCACCAATGACCTCCATTTGTTGATATACAGTTTTCATTTTTCTTGATCTCTTCTTAGTAGCATTTGTCAAAGTTGACTTCTTCCTTCTTCTGAAATACTTTCTTCCCTTGGTGTTCATGACCCCATACTCCCTGGTTTCCCTTAGGCACTGCTGGTCATTCCTCTTGGCCTCCTTTGCTTATCTTCTTTCCTTGCCTGGTCCTAGTTGATGTCTTCCCCAAGACCCTGATACCCATTTCCTCTTACTTCTGTTCTCTCCCATAGAGAATTTATTTTACTCCCGGTGATTTAGACACCAGTAGCTCCCAAATATTTATCACTAACTGCATCTTCTCTTCCGAGTCCTGGACCTAAATGTACAGCTGTCTACTTTACATCTTCAGTTGAATAACTCACTTGCATTTTCAGTTTAAGATGTCCAGAACTGAAATCTGTCCCCGCCAGCACCCAAACATTCCTCTTTTGTAGAAAGTCCCATCTCTGTGACACCTCCAGCCATATGGTTGTATCTGCTACCACCAATTTAGGCATTATCCTGGAAAACTCCCACAGCTCCCATATCATTCATATCAATATTTCTGTTCTTTTTATCTTTGACATATATCTTGATTCTATCAGGTTTTCCCATTTCTAATGATTCTGACTTTACCAAAGCCACAGCATCTCTTTCCTGGACTATCATGGTAGCTTCTGACTGATGTCTCTATTTACAGTCTTACCTACTCTATAGTCTGTTCTCATGAAGCAGCCAAAGTTTCTAGGCATGCCAACTACGTAATGTTACCTTCCTCCTTGAAACCTTGTAGGCTTTGCATCATACTGACAATGAAATCCAAACTCTCCTTCATGGTGTGGCTGGGACTACTAGTGGCCTTTCTGATATCCATGTTCCCCTGTTTCCTGACTAACAGAATCTGCCTGATTACATTTCCCTCCCTCCCTTCCAAGCAGGTGTGGTTATGTGTATCTGGCCAAAGATATGAGTGGAAATGTTGCCTGGGAGCTCTGGGAAGGAACTTTCAAGGAAGCCAAATTAAGACACCCTTTTGGCCTGCTCTCCAAACCTCCTTCCTGTTGCCTGGTGCACATGTGATAGCTGGATCTCCACAAGCCTTCTTGGACCATGAGGGGACCTGTCAGACAGAAGCCACTTGCTGGATGGCAGAGTAGAAAAGTAGAAGGAGTCCTAGTCATAAAGGCTTTGAAGCTATGATACCAGCCCTGGACTACTTATTTCTGGATTTCTTTAATGTGTGAGGGAAATACGCTTCTGCTTTTTCATGCCACTGTTATTTTGCTTTTTGATTATATGCAGCTGAACTTAATGTTAACTGATACGTGTGGCTCATAAGGCCCCGCTTGATGATCTGGCCCTGGCTCTCCTCTCTGACCTTGTCTTGTGTGCCTGTCCCCCTGGATCACTGTCTACTCCCTGCACTGGTCTACTGTCAGTTTCTTGAACCCCTTCCCACCTCAGGGCCTTCCCGCCTGTCGTTCTCCGCCTGGAATGCTCTTCTTTGCCAGGCTAACTCCTGTCATCTTTCAGGTCTGAGTTTAAATGTCATTTACTTGCAGAGAACTCCTCTGAATCTCCAATCTAAATTGTATTCCCTTTACCTCTCACACTGCTCTGATTTCTTTTTCCTTCACAATACTGATTACGCTTTGAAATGACATACTTATTTGTGAGATTTTTTTAATGCCTGTCTCTCCACCATGGTGAAAATCATGTCTATTTGCTCAGCACTTACACCCTAGAACCTAATTCTAGGCCAGGCTTATACTCAGATAGTAATCTGAGGAATGGAAGAAAATATAAAGTATGGTTTAGAGAGTGGGGTCAGGAATCTAAGAGTCTGGGTTTTAATCCCAACTCTTACTAGCTGTGTGACTTAACCAAGTTACTTAACCTTTTAAAGCCTCATTTTACTGATCTTTAAATGAGGCTAATAGTAGAACATTCCTGAGGGGATTGTGGTGAAGATTAAGTGACCAAATAAAACTAAAGAATTCAACATAGTGCCCTTCACAGAGGAAATGCTCAGTATACACAGCTATTATTAACGAGTAAATGAAGAAATCAATGAAAAACCCAAGGTCATTTTGGCAGCATGTTATCTGACCCACGAAAGAGACCAGTGCTTCAACAGTGGCCTTTATTTGCTGAGGTCACAATGCCGTCAGCCAAAGGATCATGGGAATATTGTTTGTCACAGGTATTTTGAATGTTCACCTGACCCTTCTGTAGGGTAAGGTGCCACTGCTCCACAAGGCCACCCTTGGCCGTTGGTGGTTATTTCTCTGGTTTCTACAGCACACATTCACTCTCCTGGCACCTACCGCAAGGCCATGTCTCATCTATCCCTGGGGGTGCCAGGCTTCTCTGTGCCGGGCCATGTTTTTTTGTGCCTTCCCTCCCAAACTCCTCCCCTGACCAATGAGCCAAATCCTTTGAAAAGTGAGATTTCAGTCTTTATTATCAGACAGGGGCAGAGAACCAGAGCGCCAAGAAGTGAAGAATGCGGGACGGGAGGGGGCAGTCGGCTTCCTGTGTGTAGACCACTCCTTACCAATTACTTCAAACCCTTGCAAGATTTGGAGAAACCACCTCAGAGTTTGTTTTGGTTCTATTAGGGAAACTCCAAAGCCACAGTTTTGGAAAGGCTTCAGACATTCTCCAGACGAGCTGTCTTTCCGTTTATAAGATACTCCAAAGTCCTGTATTTAGTAAGAGTGGAGCAGGACACACACCCTCTCTTTCCTTCTCTCTCTCTCTCTCTCTCTCTCTCTCCTTCTTCTTCTCTCATTCTCTCTCTTATATAAAACAACCCATTCTGGATTCTCTGTAATCCTGGCTTGAACATTCAAGAGAATACTTGAATAATACTTACCTACCTCACTGGGGTGTTGTTAACGATTAATTAGTTAATGTTTGTAAAGCACTTCGCAGATGTTAAGTGCTTGTGTAAGTGCTAAGGATTATTATTATTAAGCAGAAGTTCTGTGGTTTGGCTGAAAATATTTTTTTTGCAATCACACATTTAACTGTAAATAAATCAAGCTTATTTACAAGAGGGTTTTCCTTTTCGGGTCACCTCCTGGTTATTATCACTGAACTAATCTCTTTTATTTTCTTTTGGGTTTCAAATAGAGCTGGCTTATCCTGAAAACCTCTATCTTTGAGAGGATCTCAGTAATATCCTAGGAAAATAAATTCCCGTGGACAGTGCCCGTTTCCTCATGCACAAGGTTGAGTGTGTATTTCTTCAGCAAAGACCCTACGCCTACCCAGTATTCAAGACTTTCTCTGTAGAGTTCCCACCTAATTTAGTTCTAAATTGAAAAAAAAAATTGCATACAGAACAGTGTCCTGTCAAATAGGTCCTTATAATAAATTTGCTAGATTTGATGGTGGTGATAACAGTAATAATAACAAAAATAGGGATTGGAAGTATTCTGTTTTTTATTTCTTCAATTCCCTGTTTTCAGTGTGTCTTTAGACTTTGGAGGAATGTAAGGAAGGTGGGGGTAGGAGGCTGAGGAAGAAGCAAGTGACTTCTAAGGCACAGCAATACACAAACTGTCCAATGGAAGAACAGCCTTAATGAAGTAGAAACAGTCTAAGTCCTTAGCAACCTGCAAGTAAAGTTCTTTCTTCCACTGCCTTAAGCAATTCCATGGGAGTCACACCAGATCTTTAAGGAACCTAGTATGTTATAAATCAACAAGGGATGTGACACTGGGGAAAGGGATGAAACAGAAGAAAATCAGACAATGAAGCCTGCTGCTCCCTTACTAAAAAAGCACACTTGTTTTTGTGATGGACCATATTCTTCTGCATATTTGTGTGTGTGTGTGTGTGTGTGTGTGTGTGTGTGTGTGTGTGTGTCAAGGTATAGTTGGACAGTGGCTCTTTTTAGCAGGGGCTTATACATTGTCCAGATGCAAGGGTTACACCCTTACTGTGTAATTCTAGGGTGCGTGGGAACTATCAAGTTGAATTACTGACATTGTAAGGAAATGAAAAGTCAAACTGCTGACCATGTGTATTTTATATTATTTAATTAAAAGTAGATAACAGTGCATGAATGAACCACAAATCAGATAAAAATGACAGCATTTTCTCATATTTAACACGTATTTGACTTGGGGTTGTGTGGCAATTTACCAGAACAGGTCTATGATGTCTCCAAATAGAAAATCAGAAGTGTAATTAAAAAATATTGCAGGGGAGAAGCAATATTAACTCCAACCCTGAGCAGAGCTAATCACAGCCACAGTTCCCTTCACCATTATTCCTATTTAATGAGAGTCTCCTCTGTTTTCTTCTTTAACTTGAAATAAAAATCATCAGAATTTTTATTTTAAATATACTGTGTACCTTTTATAGAAATAAAGGAAAAGATGGATTATGAATTCTAGGTGTCAAGATTCCCTATTTAGTTATTCATTTTAATGGAGTCTCATTAAATATCCAACATCAGTCATTCAAAATTGTCCATCAGAACAGAACTGCTGATTTACTGGACTATATAGAGATTTTTGGCTCCATCAGATGAGCAGTTTTGGGGAATGTCCATCTACTCTTTTTCAGTATTGCTGGAGTGACTCTTCCTAAATTGTGTGGAGAATAATCCCAATGAACTCAATCTCTTCAGCACCCATTCAGACATGCCTGGTGTAATCAGAGCTCAGCATCCGCAGACCCCGAGACAGTGCCACAGCCAAAGGTTCCAATTCTCTGACCTTCCCTACCAGGTTTCACTGACTTTCAGACAAAATAGGGAAGATTTTGGTGCATTCCTTGCTTTCTGATCTTCAGTTATTTGATGATTTAGTCACTTCACCCACTTTTACTTAGAAATGCTCATGAAAATCTCTCACTATATCTTGATTCTTCTTTCAGAGGGCGAGAGCAAAGTACATCACTGTGTTCAATGACAAACTGTTGATAACTATCAGACATTTCAGTTCCTTTTCCTGCTTTGGATTGAACAAGACTCTGAGGCATTTCTGCATTAGAATCTGGTCTAATACTGCCACTATTCACACTCCCCTTAGTCCTTAGAATAAATTTTCTACTCTTTAAATTAAAAATTTACATTTCTCATCCTTTTTTCCCAAAATTAAGAGAGCATTTGATTGATTTTTTAGAATAAATTTATTTATTTTTTACTTTTCGCTGCATGGGGTGCTCACTGCTGCGCGCGGGCTTTCTCTAGTTGCGGGAGCGGGGGCAACTCATTGTTGCGGTGCGCGGGCTTCTCATTGCGGTGGCTTCTCTTGTTGTGGAGCATGGGCTCTAGGTGCGCAGGCTTCAGTAGTTGTGGCGCTTCAGTAGTTGTGGTGCACGGGCTCAGTAGTTGTGGCGCCTGGGCTTAGTTGCTCTGCGGCATGTGGAATCTTCCCAGACCAGAGCTCGAACCTGTGTCCCTTGCATTGGCAGGCAGATTCTTAACCACTTCACCACCAGGGAAGTCCCTGATTGATTTTTACTTAACGGTTCTCCTTGGAACCAGGATAGAGAACTTGGTATTTTATCAATAAAGTTTTCAATTTTTAGGAGAATGAGAGATATGGAGGTTGATGGTTCTAAGTAAAGTAGAATGGAATTCATGTTCTTGTGACCTGAGCAAGCCTGCTGCCCTCTTGCTGCCCATGAAGGGTGGGAACCAGGGAAGGAGATTCCTGGGCCAAATCATCTGGGCAGACTGATTATCTGAGTCAGCATACCAGGTACGACTGGGCTTTGAGGGGGTTGGGAAACAGGGGCTGTCAAGTCCGTGGAGTGTTTTGAGGATGATAAACAGAAAAGGCTAGGGAGAGAGTTAAGAACATGGTGGAAGTGGGTAGGAGACATGGTTCAGGAGAGAAGTTCAGAACTAAGACAGTTTGGTGAGTGTGGAAGAGAGAATTCCCATTGTCCCTGAACTACTGCCCAGTGGGCATTAAAAGGATGATCTTAAAGGATTTTCAAAAGGTGTGGCAGGAAGTGGGAGGATGAAACCAAGTCAGCTGAGTGTACTGAGATCTCCAGTAGGAAATAAATATAAGCTTAGTCTGAAGACAAAGAACAGGGTAAGAATTACTCTGGTTTAGACATTCATCTGCTAACATTTTAGCATCTCTAGCATTGGTTTGCACCTCACAATTGATGGAATCTTGGATTTAATAAAATATGGTCTAACATAAGTGGCATGAAGGCATGAGAAAGATGAATCTCTGGCTACAAACAGTCTTCAACAGATGTGAGGGGCAAAGGTGTGCTCTCTGTTGCTTTTTAAGTGGGAATATTGTGAACATGGCCCTTTTGCCTATCACTGTGCTTTTTCAAATGAAACTTTGGAAAGTCTCACTCAGATGCTGAATCTCAGCTTCCTCTTTTTTTGATGCTGCCACATGTTCCTTCCCTTTTTTCCATTTTGAGTCCATTTTGACTTAAATGTAGAGAAAAGTGTGGTTGGTAAGACACCAGGTTAAATGTCAGTTCCTCAGAGAGGCCTTCCCAGACCACCCAACAAATAACCATCCCCCATTTACTTTCTTTCACATCGCCCTATTTTATTCCCATCATAGCACTTATACTTTTCTGATAGTTTCCTATTAATTTATTGATTAATTTTGTTTATGGTTCATCTTCTCTGTTAGAATGTAAGCTCAATAAGCATCAGGGCTTTGTCCACTAAGGTGCCCTCTGGGCTTAGACTAGTGCCTGACACATAGCTGACTCTTTGTCACCACGTGTGGAATGAGTAAATGAGTATATGAACTGTTCCCTGGAGAGTTAGGGCTCTGTGGAGTAAATATATATAATGTGCATTATATCCAAATAATGTTTTTTTTAACATCTTTATTGGCGTATAATTGCTTTACAATGGTGTGTTAGTTTCTGCTTTATAACAAAGTGAATCAGTTATACATATACATATGTCCCCATATCTCTTCCCTCTCGCGTCTCCCTCCCTCCCACCCTCCCTATCCCACCCCTCTAGGTGGTCACAAACCACCGAGCTGATCTCCCTGTGCTATGTGCCTGCTTCCCACTAGCTATCTATTTTACGTTTGGTAGTGTATGTATGTCCATGCCACTCTCTCACTTTGTCACAGCTTACCCTTCCCCCTCCCCATATCCTCAAGTCCATTCTTTAGTAGGTCTGTGTCTTTATTCCCGTCTTGCCCCTAGGTTCTTCATGACCATTTTTTCCCCTTAGATTCCATATATATGTATTAGCATACAGTATTTGTTTTTCTCTTTCTGACTTACTTCACTCTGTATGACAGACTCTAGGTCCATCCACCTCACTACAAATAGCTTAATTTCATTTCTTTTTATGGCTGAGTAATATTCCATTGTATATATGTGCCACATCTTCTTTATCCATTCATCCGATGATGGACACTTAGGTTGCTTCCATGTCCTGGCTTTTGTAAATAAAGCTGCAATGAACATTTTGGTACATGACTCTTTTTGAATTATGGTTGTCTCAAGGTATATGCCGAGTAGTCGGATTGCTGGGTTGTATGGTAGTTCTATTTTTAGTTTTTTAAGGAACCTCCATACTGTTCTCCATCGTGGCTGTATCAATTTACATTCCCACCAAAAGTGCAAGACGGTTCCCCTTTCTCCACACCCTCTCCAGCATTTATTGTTTGTAGATTTTTTGATAATGGCCATTCTTACTGGTGTGAGATATCTCATTGCAGTTTTGATTTGCATTTCTCTAATGATTAATGATGTTGAGCATTCATTCATGTGTTTGTTGGCAATCTATATATCTTCTTTGCAGAAATGTCTATTTAGGTCTTCTGCCCATTTTTTCATTGGGCTGTTTTTGATATTGAGCTGCATGAGCTGCTTGTAAATTTTGGAGATTAATCCTTTGTCAGTTGCTTCATTTGCAAATATTTTCTCCCATTCTGAGGGTTGTCTTTTCGTCTTGTTTATGGTTTCCTTTGCTGTGCAAAAGCTTTTAAGTTTCATTAGGTCCCATTTGTTTATTTTTGTTTTTATTTCCATTCCTCTAGGAGGCGGATCAAAAAGGATCTTGCTGTGATTTATGTCATAGAGTGTTCTGCCTATGTTTTCCTCTGAGTTTCATAGTGTCTGGCCTTACATTTAGGTCTTTAATCCATTTTGAGTTTATTTTTGTGTATGGTGTTAGGGAGTGTTCTAATATCATAGTTTTACATGTACCTGTCCAGTTTTCCCAGCACCACTTGTTGAAGAGGCTGTCTTTTCTGCACTGTATATTCTTGCCTCCTTTATCAAAGGTAAGGTGACCATAGGTGGGTGGGTTTATCTTTGGGCTTTCTATCCTGTTCCATTGATCTATATTTCTGTTTTTGTGTCAGTACCATACCGTCTTGATTACTGTAGTTTTGTAGTATAGTCTGAAGTCAGGGAGCCTGATTCCTCCAGCTCCGTTTTTTTTCCTCAAGATTGTTTTGGCTATTCGGGGTCTTTTGTGTTTCCATAAAAATTGTGAAATTTTTTGTTCTAGTTCTGTGAAAAATGCCATTGGTAGTTTGATAGGGATTGCATTGAATCTGTGGATTGCTTTGGGTAGTAGAGTCATTTTCACAATGTTAATTCTTCCAATCCAAGAACATAGTATATCTCTTCATCTATTTGTATCATCTTTAAATTCTTTCATCAGTGTCTTATAATTTTCTGCATACAGGTCTCTTGTCTACTTAGGTAGGTTTATTCCTAGATGTTTTATTCTTTTTGTTGCAATGGTAAATGGGAGTGTTTTCTTAACTTCACTTTCAGATTTTTCATCATTAGTGTATAGGAATGCTAGAAATTTCTGTGCATTAATTTTGTATCCTGCTACTTTACCAAATTCATTGATTAGCTCTAGTAGTTTTCTGGCAGCATCTTTAGGATTCTCTATGTATAGTATCATGTCATCTGCAAACAGTGACAGCTTTACTTTTTCTTTTCCAATCTGGATTCCTTTTATTTCTTTTTCTTCTCTGATTGCTGTGGATAAAACTTCTAAAACTATGTTGAATAAGACGGATGAGAGTGGGCAACCTTGTCTTGTTCCTGATCTTAGTGGAAATGGTTTCAGTTTTTCACCATTGAGGATGATGTTGGCTGTGGGTTTGTCATATATGGCGTTTATTATCTTGAGGGAAGTTCCCTCTATGCCTGCTTTCTGGAGAGTTTTTATCATAAATGGGTGTTGAATTTTGTCACAAGCTTTCTCTGCATCTATTGAGATGATCATATGGTTTTTCTCCTTCAGTTTGTTAATATGGTGTTTCACATTGATTGATTTGCATATATTGAAGAATCCTTGCATTCCTGGGATAAACCCCACTTGATCATGGTGTATGATCCTTTTAATGTGCTGTTGGATTCTGTTTGCTAGTATTTTGTTGAGGATTTTTGCATCTATGTTCATCAGTGATATTGGCCTGTAGTTTTCTTTGTGACATCTTTGTCAGGTTTTGGTATCAGGGTGATGATGGTGGCCTTGTAGAATGAGTTTGGGAGTTATCCTCCCTCTGCTATATTTTGGAAGAGTTTGAAAAGGATAGGTGTTAGCTCTTCTCTAAGTGTTTGATAGAATTCGGCCTGTGAAGCTACCTGGTCCTGGGCTTTTGTTTGTCAGAAGATTTTTAATCACAGTTTCAATTTCAGTGCTTGTGATTGATCTGTTCATATTTTCTATTTCTTCCTGGTTCAGTCTCGGAAGGTTGTGCATTTCTAGGAATTTGTCCATTTTTCCCAGGTTGTCCATTTTATTGGCATAGAGTTGCTTGTAGTAATCTCTTACGATCCTTTGTATTTCTGCAGTGTCAGTTGTTACTTCTCCTTTTTCATTTCTAATTCTATTGATTTGAGTCTTCTCCCTCTTTTTCTTGATGAGTCTGGCTAATTTTTTATCAATTTTGTTTATCTTCTCAAAGAACCAGCTTTTACTTTTAATTGATCTTTGCTGTTGTTTCCTTCATTTCTTTTTAATTTATTTCTGATTTGATCTTTATGATTTCTTTCCTTCTGCTAATTCTGGGTTTCTTTTGCTCTTCTTTCTCTAGTTGCTTTAGGTGTAAGGTTAGGTTGTTTATTTAGATGTTTCTTGTTCCTTAAGGTAGAATTATATTGCTATAAACTTCCTTCTTAGAACTGCTTTTGCTGCATCCCGTAAGTTTTGGGTCGTCGTGTCTCCATTGTCATTTGTTTCTAGTTATTTTTTGACTTCCTCTTTGATTTCTTCAGTGATCTCTTGGTTATTAAGTAGTGTATTGTTTAGCTTCCATGTGTTTGTAATTTTTACAGATTTTTTCCTGTAATTGATATCTAGTCGCATAGCATTGTGGTCGGAGAAGATACTTGATATGATTTCAATTTTCTTAAATTTACCAAGGCTTGATTTGTGACCCAAGATATGATCTCTCCTGGAGAGTGTTCCATGAGCACTTGAGAAGAATGTGTATTCTGTTGTTTTTGTATGGAATGTCGTATAAATATCAATTAAGTCCATCTTGTTTAATGAATCATTTAAAGCTTGTGTTTCCTTATTTATTTTCATTTTGGATGATCTGTCCATTGGTGAAAGTGAGGTGTTAAAGTCCCCTCCTATGATTGTTTTACTGTCGATTTCCCCTTTTATGGCTGTTAGTATTTGCCTTATGTATTGAGGTGCTCCTATGTTGGGTGCATAAATATTTACAATTGTTATATCTTCTTCTTGGATCGATCCCTTGATCATTATGTAGTGTCCTTCTTTGTCTCTTGTAATAGTCTTTATTTTAAAGTCTTTTGTCTGATATGAGAATTGCTACTCCAGCTTTCTTTTGATTTCCATTTGCATGGAATATCTTTTTCCATCCCCTCAGTTTCAGTCTGTATGTGTCCCTAGGTCTGAAGTGGGTCTCTTGTAGACAGCATATATACGGATCTTGTTTTTGTATCCATTCAGCCAGTCTGTGTCTTTTGGAGCGTTTAATCCATTTACATTTAAGGTAATTATCGATGTGTATGTTCCTATTACCATTTTCTTAATTGTTTTGTGTTTGTTATTGTAGGTCTTTTCCTTCTCTTGTGTTTCCTGCATAGAGAAGTTCCTTTAGTATTTATTGTAAAGCTGGTTTGGTGGTGCTGAATTCTCTTAGCTTTTGCTTGTCCGTAAAGGTTTTAATTTCTCCATCAAATCTGAATGAGATCCTTGCTGGTAGAGTAATCTTGGTTGTAGGTTTTTCTCCTTTATCACTTTAAATATGTCCTGCCACTCCCTTCTGGCTTGCAGAGTTTCTGCTGAAAGATCAGCTGTTAACCTTATGGGGATTCCCTTGTGTGTTCCTTGTTGTTTTTCCCTTGCTGCTTTTAATATATTTTCTTTGTATTTAATTTTTGAAAGTTTGATTACTATGTCTCTTGGCATGTTTCTCCTTGGATTTATCCTGTATGGGACTCTCTGTGCTTCCTGGACTTGATTAACTATTTCCTTTCCCATATTAGGGAAGTTTTCAACTATAATCTCTTCAAATATTTTCTCAGTCCCTTTCTTTTTCTCTTCTTCTTCTGCGACCCCTATAATTCGAATGTTGGTGTGTTTAATGTTGTCCCAGAGGTCTCTGAGACTGTCCTCAATTCTTTTCATTCTTTCTTCTTTCTTCTGCTCTGCAGTAGTTATTTCCACTATTTTATCTTCCAGGTCACTTATCCGTTCTTCTGCCTCAGTTATTTTGCTATTGATCCCTTCTAGAGAATTTTTTATTTCATTTATTGTGTTGTTCATCACTGTTTGTTTGCTCTTTAGTTCTTCTAGGTCCTTGTTAAACATTTCTTGTATTTTCTCTATTCTATTTCCAAGATTTTGGATCGTCTTTACTATCATTATTCTGAATGCTTTTTTAGGCAGACTGCCTATTTCCTCTTCATTTGTTAGGTCTGGTGGGTTTTTACCTTGCCCATTCATCTGCTGTGTGTTTCTCTGTCTTCTCATTTTGCTTAATTTACTGTGTTTGGGGTCTCATTTTCGCAGGCTGCCGGTTCGTAGTTCCGGTAGTTGTTTTTGGTGTCTGTCCCCAGTGGCTAAGGTTTGTTCAGTGGGTTGTGTAGGCTTCCTGGTGGAGGGGACTAGTGCCTGTGTTCTGGTGGATGAGGCTGGATCTTGTCTTTCTGGTGGGCAGGTCCACGTCTGGTGGTGTGTTTTGGGGTGTCTGTGGCCTTATTATGATTTTAGGCATCCTGTCTGCTAATGGATGGGGTTGTGTTCCTGTCTTCCTAGTTGTTTGGCATAGGGTGTCCAGCAGTGTAGCTTGCTGGTCATCGAGTGAAGCTGGGTCTTGGCGTTGAGATGGAGATCTCTGGGAGATTTTCGCCGTTTGATATTACGTGGAACTGGGAGGTCTCTTGTGGACCAGTGTCCTGAACTTGGCTCTCCCACCTCAGAGGCACAGCCCTGACACCTGGCTGGAGCACCAAGAGCCTTTCATCCACACGGCTCAGAATAAAAGGAAGAAAAAATAGAAAGAAAGAAAGAAGATAAAATAAAATAAATAAAATAAAATGAAGTTATTAAAATAAAAAATAAAAATTTTTTAAAGTAATTAAAAAAAAATAACGGACATACACAACCCTAGGACAAATGGTAAAAGCAAAGCTATACAGACAAAATCACACACGGAAGCATACACATGCACACTCACAAAAAGAGAAAAAGGGAAAAAAATATATATTGTTGCTCCCAAAGTCCACCTCCTCAATTTGGTATGATATGTTGTCTATTCAGGTATTCCACAGATGCAGAGTGCATCAAGTTGATTGTGTAGCTTTAATCCGCTGCTTCTGAGGCTGCTGGGAGAGATTTCCCTTTCTCTTCTTTGTTGGCACAGCTCCCGGGGTTCAACTTTGGATTTGGACCTGCCTTTGCATGTAGGTCGCCTGAGGGCGTGTGTTCTTCGCTTAGATAGGACGGGGTTAAAGGAGCAGCTGATTTGGGGGCTCTGGCTCACTCAGGCCGGGGGAGGGAGGGGGAGGGATGTGGAGCGAGCCTGCGGCGGCAGAGGCCAGCGAAACGTTGCACCAGCCTGAAGCGCGCCGTGTGTTCTCCCAGAGGAGTTGTCCCTGGATCCCGGGACCCTGGCAGTGGCGGGCTGCACAGGCTCCCGGGAGGGGAGGTGTGGATAGTGACGTGTGCTCGCACACAGGCTTCTTGGTGGCGGAAGCAGCAGCCTTAGCGTCTCATGCCCGTCTCTGGGGTGCGCGCTGATAGCCGCGGCTCGTGCCTGTCTCTGGAGCTCCTTTAAAGCAGTGTTCTTAATCCCCTCTCCTCACGCACCAGGAAACAAAGAGGCAAGAAAAAGTGTCCTGTTTCTTCGGCAGCTCCAGACTTTTCCCGGACTCCCTCCCGGCTGGCTGTGGCGCACTAGCCCCCTTCAGGCTGTGTTCACGCCGCCAACCCCAGTCCTCTCCCAGTGCTCCGACCGAAGCCCGAGCCTCAGCTCCCAGCGCCGCCCGCCCCGGCGGGTGAGCAGACAAGCCTCTCGGGCTGGTGAGTGCCGGTCGGCACTGGTTCTCTGTGCAGGAATCTCTCTGCTTTGGCCTCCACACGCCTGTGGCTGCGCTCTCCTCCATGGCTCCGTAGCTCCCGCGCTCTCCTCCATGGCTCTGTAGCTCCCCCGCTCTGCCACCCGCAGTCTCCGCTCGCGAAGAGACTTGAGTGTGTGGAAACCTTTCCTCCTTCACAGCTCCCTCCCTGAGGTGCAGGTCCCGTCCCTATTATTTTGTGTCTGTTTATTCTTTTTTATTTTGCCCTACCCAGGTACGTGGGGAGTTTCTTGCCTTTTGGGAGGTCTGAGGTCTTCTGCCAGCATTCAGTAGGTGTTCTGTAGGAGCTGTTCCACAGGTAGATGTATTTCTGATGTATTTGTGGGGAAGAAGGCGATCTCCCCGTCTCACTCCTCCGCCATCTTGAAGCTCCCCCCAAATAATGTGTTTTAGAGTGTTTTGTGGGTTCCTCTACATTTCCCATATATCTTTTAATGAAATAAAAAACTTTAAGAATAATGCGATTCTGGGTTTTAAAGACAGCAACCCCTAAAATGTAGCTTGAGATTTTCCAGAACCTTAAACTAAAGCTTCCCCATCTCCCTGTCTGGGCTTATGCATATGCTGATCCAGCTTTGGTAGCCGGCATCGATTATTCACCCTGAAATGAAAAAGCAAGAAAACAGCCTCTCTTCTTGCAAACAGACATTCACGGAAAGTTTTGGCCTTGTTATGTTTGCTGTGGTCTTAGTGATCCATATTTATATGGTTATAAAGTATCTCTCACATGTTTAAAATAGACTCATCATTAGTATTACACTAGTAGTTATAATTACTAAGGTTATCACTTCAACAAAGTTAAACCAACTGAAAATACTATCAAAAGAAATTAACCTACCGTCACGCATAGGCAACTCTTAAAATAGCTCACTTATTGCCTAGAGATGGAGATCATGTTAGGAGAAATTGTGAAAATGGACATGAGTCATGGAACTAACTTTTAGCCTAATCTACATTAAACCCTTGAATGAGCATCATTCTCAGAATGAAATTATCCTCTTTGATTTTAACAGATTAACTCCCCTTATGCCCTCATTCCAAGTTAAAAGCAAAACTATAAACAAAACCCTTTAAAATTTGAGTGTGTATGATGCAGAGTCATCCCTGAATCGTTAAGGAATATCTCTTGCTAAATTTAAAAGCATTTGGAAAGGCAGGTATAGATATATAAGGAGAAAGGCCCTTACTTGATCATACTAGGGACAGCTTGATGCTGGCAGGGGTCCTTGTCATGCTGGGCAAGAATAGTCTAGGCAGATATCGTCATCATCTTTAGCTTGATGGTTCCAGGATGAGCCTCGCTACGCATGTGGATAAGTAGTAAGTGTTCATCATTTCTTAATTCTGAAACCCTTGTCCTTATTTATTCTACTTAGTGAGTGAGCTTGTCTAACTTGTAATGACTGAGGGCTCATTTACTCACCAACCATTCACTGAGCATCTATTATATGGCAAATGCTGGGCTGGGTTGTGGGGATACTAAGAGGGAGACCCTGGGCTTTTCTTTCAACTGCTCAGGCATGTCTCTGGCTTTCTTGACAATATTATGGAAAAGTGTAATTGACACTGGGGCATCTGAGTCACAAGTGGAAAAAGAGTCATCGTATGCCTGGAACATGTCTTGTTTTTAGGCTATTGAAAAGCGGAGTATGACCCAATTACTAAGTGATTGATAGAAATGTCCCCTTTGATCTAAATGTTTTCATCTTGAGTAGACATGACCAGACCCTTCTTACAAATGAGGTAACATTCACAGGTTCTGGGGATTTGACATGGATATCTTCCGGGGAGCCGTTTTCCAGCCTTCCACAGTACAGGGTTGTGTAGCCGGCAGCGGTGGGGCTTGAATGTAGCCATGTCTGCCTTTAGAATCCACTCTCTTCAACCTCCACACTGACTCTCTAGAATACACTTTGGCTTTCAACAGATGATGAAGTTTTCAATGCAGTTATGTAAGTAGTTTCAACCTAGAAATCTAGCATGAAGAACTAGAATGTAGGTTTTATTGATCGAAGTCTTTTATTGCTATCCTCCTCCTGGTTCATTCAATAAGGATCAGCCAGTATTTATAGGGTGCCCAGGCCACTCCAGGCTCTGTGCTGTCATGGAGACTCAATGCTGAGCAAAACCAACTACCACTCCTATCCTTTCAAGCTCACTGTCTAGTGGGGGGATAGAGATAGACTTTAAGTATCATATGAATGAATGTATAATCACAAACTGAGAAGGAAAGGGGAGATGTAGAATAAGGAAACCTGACCCAGGCTGGATGTGAAGAGAAGTTTTCCTTGGGGAAGTGATGTTTGAGTCAAGATTCGAACGCTGAGTAGGGGTTAGCTGGGTGAGGGAGGCAGGCAGCAGGGAAAAACATTCCAGAAAGACAGAATACCATCTGTAAAGGCCTTGTGGCAAGAGAGATCATCAGCTTTTTAGAAATTGAAATAAGGTTGGAGCAAAGAGTCAGGCAGCTTTGTCAATATGGGCATTTGTTTCTAGGTGTAGTGACTAGACACAGAGTAAGATTCAATGAATTCTCTGTGTTGGCAAGTTCTTTGAGGACAGCAGGCAGTGAATGTGTTTCTTCATCTCTGGATGCTCTGGCCCAGCATGGTGTCTCATACAGATGATATGCTCAATGCTATGCTTGTTGATTGACTTAATGAATAAATGAATGAACAAATCAGCCTTGACCTTACATGTGCAGGGTGTTTGACAAAGCAGGTGAAATTGCCTAGTCCTGCTTGCTAGGTGTTTCCCTTCCAAACCAGGGAGCCGTAGTGTAGCCAAGTATATTCTGGCCATTTGTCACACGCATGTGATTATCCCATGTGAGCCAAAGGCTGGTGAGAGAGCCAGGAGTCAAAGCCCTTTCGCACGTGGTTGTGAAAAAATCTGGGAAGGCCATTGGCCTGAGGAGAGAAAGCAAAGATAATAAAACCCAAAACAGCTTCCTCAGCCCTCTACACATGTCACCCCAACACAGACATTGCTGATTGCATCCTGAGGCCAGAGCAGCGGTCCCCTATTGATTCCTCCATCTCCTTTCAGGCAAAAGAAAGTGGGAGGCTATTTTGCAAGCTGATCTGTATCTGTTGCTCCATTTTTAGGGCACAGCACCAGAAAAGAGCTAGCTTTCAGTCTTAAAAAAAAGGGACAGGCCATGAGGAATGTTTTCCCATCTTCCAGTCTGAGAGTTTCACCTGCCTTGATCACCACATGTTGATTGGGCTGCCTCCTATTAGAGGAGATGTTTGAGAGAAGCATAATTTTTTTTAATTGAAGTATAGTTGATTTACAGTGTTTTTTTAGTTTTAGATGTACAGCAAAGTGATCCAGTTATACATGTGTATCTGAAAAAGAATATATACACACATGTATATGTATATATTCTTTTTCAGATTCTTTTCCCTTATAGGTTGTTACAGAATATTGAGTGTAGTTCCCTGTGCTATACAGTAGGTCCTTGTTGGTAAGATGCATAATTTTTATAAACACTCCTTTAACTTTTTCATCTGAGAGGGAACAAATTTCACTTCTGTGCAAAACCCACTCAAAATGACAAAGTTTCAGAGATTGCCTTAGAACTCATGTATTGAGAGTTCTCCTTGGGATGCAACCTAAATGCCACAGATGTGACGCTCTGGCCGTGGAAATCTCATAGGCGAGGAGGCCTACATCTGTAACTACCACCGTTCTAGACAGAAAGCTCTTAGGGCTGAAAAATTGTCTTGGACAACACTGACCACACATGGTGGTGTCAACTCAGGGATAAGTATGATTTTTAAAATTTACTCCTAAAATAGAAATTCTAGGCTGACCCACTAGCCCTGTGCTTCTAAGACTTCCTTTCTCCCATTCTTTCCTTACTGTTTTTCTTCCTTCTCTCTTCTCTTGTAATTTCTGTATTCTTGAGATGGTATGAGATGCTAAAAATGGACAGTGAATCAGGAGAGTTCTAGATCAGACTCTGGCACTAATTTTCCACGTGGTCTGGGCCATGTCACCTTGTTGGGCCTCAGTTTTCTCACATACAAAATGGAACACTGGACTCTCTGAGTACCTTGTGAAGTGACCACTGTGGTCTTCATATCTTTCTTGTCTCTCTTCCCCCCGAGACAGTCCATATGGGCCCTAACCATAAGGCCCTCATCTTCTCTTCCCAATTGTATTCTTCACTTTCTTCCCTCTTCACTTTCTTCTCTCTTCCTTGTTATTGTGGGGAGTGGATGGTCACAAGTCAGATTTGGTGTTTATCCTCTTTGGAGAATAATGGAGAGGTTTCTAAAGTCCCAGGTGGTAAAGTATCAGGCACAATTACATGAACAATGGTCTGCACTACTTTGATTAGGACAATTCAGCACCGTGATGTCACAGGCTGGGAGAAGCCATGGACTGACTGCCAAAATCTGCCTGTTCATGATAGAAGAAGGAATTTGGAAGAGAGGGAATACATGATGGCATTTCTTTCCCTTTCACATCAATGCCCTTATTTATTTTCCTCATATCAGAGGCATGAGCCCCATGGCATTTTCTCATAGGGAGGCCAAGAGATTCCCCATCTGCGCCCCTTCACAGGGCTCCAGGTTTTCTGCCAACAGCAGACAATGTTGGGTAAACTATCAGGAAACTTTCTGCTTTCATCTGCTCTCCCAGATTATACCTTCCTTCTACTTTGTTTTTCAAAGACAAGACCACCTTAGAACATGGCTTCTTCCAAAAGAGCATTTGGCAGCTTTCTTCCAAGCCTGAGGGCAGACTGAGAAGTGGTTTCTTCTTTTTTCCTAATACAGGTATTAAGCTGACTTAATATTCACTTACTCTGAAAAATCCCACTTCACAGAAACATTTTTTAACATGAGCCAAAGCGTTTCTCCCCAATTCAGCACAATTGCGCCTGGTTTATATCCATTGATGTTAAATGATTTCCTGTTTAATATCAATTGGAAATGGCTGATTTCATACCCCAAACAGTACTTAATGTCAATTATGGCAGGCAGGGCAGAGCTGTTTTTCAGTTAACTACACCACTCCATTTTGTTTGCTGGCGAGTGGTGCAAAATACACGCACACAGAGCTGCCTCGTGAAACAGTGACAGAGAGGGACTGAGTATTGATTTTGCTCCCCATTCCCGGCCATTGGTTTGGGAGGTGGTGGTCATGTGGGATGGGGAGGTTACCTTTTCCCTTTTCCCCAGGGACCCATCATGCTTTAATGGGAATCTACCCTTCCATCAGAGGAACCTCTGGTGTGGTGATGACCAGAACTTGTTAAGGAAAGTACAATGCTTAGCTATAAACAGTCTTGCTAGGACAGAGTTCACAGACATGGGGAAGGGGGTATGGATTCATAAAGAAGATATGACTGTGTTATGGATTCTCCAGTAATTCTCAGAGAGTCTGGGTATGGTTGCCACATAAGGCTGAGAACAGGAGCTAACATTCGTTGAACACCTACTGTGAGTCTGCAATGTTATATTATTTTGAATTCACTCAATAACCTTGTAAGAGATAGTATATGCCTGTTTCATAGATGTCCATATCTGAGACCGATAGGATTGCCTGATGCCATTGAGCTATCCAGCATTTGAAGCTAGAGTTCAAATCCAGGGCTGTCTATCTCATGGGCCTTCTTTCTAATGAAACAGATGGTTGAAAATATCCCTGGTGATTCTACATAATCCCTAGGGTGACTCCTTAGTTGGAGGACAGAACCAGAGGGGAATGGGATCCAGGGTTTCTCTTTTCCTTGGTCTAGGATCCGAAGCTCTACACAGTCTTTTCTCATGTTGCTTTATGTTTTTTCACCTCCCTATATGTGGATGCCTTTCCTCAGACTTCTGCATTTGCTAATTCCACACCTTTTAGGGACTAGCTTGAGTTGCCTATGAGATGTTCCTTGACTATGCTGCCCACCTTTGGTACTCTCCTCTGAATTCTAAGATCCTTTGCTAACATTTTCCACATATGGCTACAGAAAACTTTCTTAAGAGCAGAAACCACGCAGGAAAGAACTTTGGGTGTGGGGGCTAATAGGTCAGAGCTGACATCCAGTTTTGTCATTTCCTACATCATTTTGTCTTTCAACAAAGATTTATTAAGTGCCTACTATGTACCAGGCATTATGCTAGGAGCTGTTGATGCCAAGGAGCCCATATACCAGTGGAGGGAGTTGGCACTAAAGGGATAGCTTCAATAGAGTATAATAGATATTATGGGACACCCAAGACAGAGGCACTTAACTCAGTGGTGGGGTAGGTAGAGGAGTCAGAGAAGTTTCTTTGGAGTAAGCATCTGAACTGAGTTTTGAGGAAGTGGTTCAGTGATAGTAGGTGGGGGTCAGAGAGGGATTGACACCTGAGGGAATGTCTTAGCACAGGAGTCAGCAGCTACATGGGTATAGATAACACTGGACCTGGCTCAGTCTTTCATCTACAGCTTCATCAAAGGGATGATGTAAGGATCCATAATAGCTTACATTAACTGAGTGCTTACTCTGAGCCTTGCATTGTTATAAGCTCTTTACTTGTATTAACTCATTGAATCCTCCTAATGATCTTATGAGGTAGGCATTGCTATTTACTCATTTTACAGATGGAAAAACAGAGTCACAAAGGGTTTAATTAACTGGTCCAAAATAGCCAAGCTAGTAAGCCATAGGGCTGGAATTCAGACCCGGTAGTCTAGCTCCTGAGGATAACCTCTTAGCCATTAATTTATGCTGTTTCTTGAATGAACTGATGCATACAAATTGCACACTACAGTGCCTGGATAAACTAATTACTCCATTAATAGTTATTGCTTTGATTTCTTGTACTTTTTTAAAAAACCCCTCCTCTTTGGAAAGATAAGTCTTTCCTCTTCAGAACACTATTTTCTTGGGTTTAGGACTATGCCAGCTACATGGTGATCCCCTCTCCTCTCCACTTTGGGATCTATTTCAATGCCGTGCAAATAGACAACACAAAAACCAAAACAAAACACTGGGATAAATGCTTGTGCAGATGAAGTTTGCCAGCCAGAAAAGGAAAAGGAAAGAGTGAAGCTTCTTGTTTCTAAGGTTTATTAGGCATCCGAATGCAGAGGACTTGTTGTCTGGGTATTGCCAAGGGAGTGGACAGATCTTTTCTTGGCTACTCTTTCTAAGATGGTTGGGAAATGAGCCTTCTGGGAGATCCATTAGAGCTCTCAGATTCCAGGATAACTCATACACTTTTAGAGGTGGTTCGAGTGTCATACTTGCTAATGTAAGTTAAGTTTTTCATCCTGACCAATTTATTTGGAGGAGATATCAGATGCCAGTGTATGGGCTGATCCCATTGGTTGAAAAATACAGTATATTATTTAAGTATTTCTCTGAACAGCACTTGAAAATGTACATTTTTCCTCCTTCCTATGTCTTCCGTTGACCTACACAAGACATTCTCTATACCACACATGTGTCTAAGGTATTCAGGTTTGTGTAAAAGACCATTTGATGAGAATTTGAATTTTCTTTGAAATTCTTATAGCAGTAGGTGTTTATTCTTTAAAGCTGAAGGTAATTAAAGGTATCCATAAATACTAGTCATTTTTATTTTCCTGTATGTTTTTGAGTTTAGGATCAACTTTAAACATTTCAAAAAGGGAAGGAGGATAAAGGACAGTGGACATAGGGAGGGGGTTGGACTCAAGAACCCTTAATAAGTTATCAAGCCAGTGTATTATTGTTCAAAAGTGGAAGTTTTAGCCACAGCAGTCAGAGAAGAAAAAGAAATAAAAGGAATCCAAATTGGAAAAAAAGAAGTAAAACTGTCACTGTTTGCAGATGACGTGATACTATACATAGAGAATCCTAAAGATGCTACCAGAAAACTACTAGAGCTAATCAATGAATTTGGTAAAGTAGCAGGATGCAAAATTAATGCACAGAAATCTCTTGCATTCCTATACACTAATGATGAAAAATCTGAAAGAGAAATTAAGGAAACACTCCCATTTACCATTGCAACAAAAAGAATAAAATACCTAGGAATAAACCTACCTAAGGAGACAAGAGACCTGTATGCAGAAAACTATAAAACACTGATGAAGGAAAATAAAGACGATACAAACAGGTGGAGAGATAGACCATGTTCTTGGATTGGAAGAATCAACATTGTGAAAATGACTATACTCTCCAGAACAATCTACAGATTCAGTGCAATTCCTATCAAACTACCAATGGCATTTTTCACAGAACTAGAACAAAAAATTTCACAATATGTATGGAAACACAAAAGACCCCGAATAGCCAAAACAATCTTGAGAAAGAAAAATGGAGCTGGAGGAATCAGGCTCCCTGACTTCAGACTATACTACAAAGCTACAGTAATCAAGGCAGTATGGTACTGGCACAAAAACAGAAATACAGATCAATGGAACAGGATAGAAAGCCCAGAGATAAACCCACGCACCTGTGGTCACCTTACCTTTGATAAAGGAGGCAAGAATATACAATGGAGAAAAGACAACCTCTTCAATAAGTGATGCTGGGATAACTGGACAGCTACATGTAAAAGAATGAAATTAGTTCCTGACACCATACACAAAAATAAACTCAAAGTGAATTAAAGACCTAAATGTAAGGCCAGACACTATAAAACTCTTAGAAGAAAACATAGGCAGAACATTCTATGACATAAATCACAGCCAGATCCTTTTGACCCTCCTCCTAGAGAAATGGAAATAAAAACAAAAATAAACAAATGGGACCTAATGAAACTTAAAAGCTTTTGCACAGCAAAGGAGACCATAAACAAGACGGAAAGACAACCCTCAGAATGGGAGAAAATATTTGCAAACAAAGCAACTGACAAAGGATTAATCTCCAAAATATACAAGCAGATCATGTAACTCATTATCAAAAAAACAAACAACCCAATCCAAAGCTGGGCAGAAGGCCTAAATAGACATTTCTCCAAAGAAGATAAACAGATTGCCAACAAACACGTGAAAGGATGCTCAACATCACTGATCATTAGAGAAGTACAAATCAATACTACAATGAGGTATCACCTCACGCCAGTCAGAATGTCCATCATCAAAAAATCTACAAACAATAAATGCTGGAGAGGGTGTGGAGAAAAGGGAACCGTCTTGCACTGTTGGTGGGAATGTAAATTGATACAGCCACTATGGAGAACAGCATGGAGGTTCCTTCAAAAACTAAAAATAGAACTACCATATGACCCAGCAATCCCACTACTAGGCACATACCCTGAGACAATAATAATTCAAAAAGGGACATGTTCATTTCAGCACTATTTACAATAGCCAGGACATAGAAGCAACCTAAGTGTCCATCGACAGAAGAATGGATAAAGAAGATGTGGCACATATAGACAATGGAATATTACTCAACCATAAAAGGAAACGAAATTGAGTTATTTGTAGTAAGGTGGATGGACCTAGAGTATGTCCTACAGAGTGAAGTAAGTCAGAAAGAGAAAAACAAATACCATATGCTAACACATATATATGGAATCTAAAGAAAAAAAAAATGGTTCTGATGAACCTAAGGGCAGGACAGGAATAAAGACACAGACGTAGAGAGTGGACTTGAGGACACGGGGATGGGGAAGGGTAAGCTGGGATGAAGTGCGAGAGTAGCATCGACATATATACACTACCAAATGTAAAATAGCTAGCTAGTAGGAAGCAGCCGCATAGCACAGGGAGATCAGCTCGGTGCTTTGTGACCACCTAGAGGGGTGGGATAGGGAGGGTGGGAGGGTGATGCAAGAGGCAGTGGATTTGGGGATATATGTATATGTATAGCTGATTCACTTTGTTATACAGCAGAAACTAACACACCATTGTAAAGCAATTATACTCCAATAAAGATGTTTAAAAAAAAAGTACTGATGATAACTTTTATGCCATAATTTCTAGCCTAGACAAAGTGAGTTTTGCTAGTTGCCCTTAGACAATATTTATGGACATTATTCCATTCATCTTCGCAGTATCTCAGAATGTCATGAGAATAAGTATCTTCTTCAGTGCAGACCGGCTCAAGGTCGATGCATGGAAGCCAGACCTTTGGACTCTTTATTACGCAGCTGACTCCCAGTGGTTGTCCTGTGCCTTGATTGAAAGCTTTCTTCTCTAAGGTGAAGCTTTCAGAATTGTGAAGAATGGACAAGAAGATGTTTATGGAGAAATGAGTAGTTTATAAAGAATGCCTACTATGTGCCTGGTACTGTGCTAGACAGATTTCAGGCACATTCTTAATTCTTCAGGGGAAGCCCAGTTCCCTGCACCTGAAGTATGTGCCCTTTTGGCATAGTCTTTGCAATAGTAGGTGGTGATTATGCCAGAGAACCCCAGGCTTTGCCAAACAGAAACAGGTATTTGGCACGATCTGGTCATCAAGTCCTCATTGTTAAATCTGTTTCACAGATATGGTGGAAAGATGGTCTCCAGGTCCCTGGGGGGAAATTCTTGACATTTGGTTCATATCTCTCCTTGGTTCCTCACCTCTGAGGGTATCTAATCCAACTGCTAATTAAGGGAAAAATAGAGACAGCAGATGAGAAGTGTGACTTTATTTTTTCCTTTCAAAGCAATTTAAACCTTTGGAAGGTACGCAAACGTGGTCCTATTATTCAAGTTAATTTACAATCCTTCCCCCATCCTACCACAAGGGATTTATGAACCTGGAAGAGCTGGAAGTGCCTTAGCAAAGTAAACAAACTGTAACTCAGGATTGCATACTTCCAATGAACCTCTATCAGCAGGTTATATTTTCACACCAGAGATGAAAAGATAATTTGGTGAGCTGTATTTTGTGTCACTGGAAGCAGCTGAGAGACACCTGCCCGGTGCGAAAAGAGAGGGGCTGGCTAGGCAGCTGTCTGTGGGCCAACACACAGCAGTTGTCATTGTCCTGGTGACAGGGGTGATGACAGTAAGAGCTAGCATTTACTGAGCCATCCCTGTGAGTCAGGTATTGTCCTGTGCTTTTTTAGCCTCACCACAGCCCTTTGAAATAGACACTTTATTATCTCCATTTTACAGATGAGGACACTGAGGCTTTTAGATGTTTGGATATTTTTCCTCTGGAAACAAAGTGTGACTTCATACAATTTATCTACAGATGGGGCACTATCTGAGTGCAGAGAATGGACTCTTTGTGTTTGGGAGTGGGGATGGCTAGCGTGTTCTGTTTAGGAAAAGGGAGATTTCTTGTCCTCTTCTCTAAATGCAAAAGCATCCACCATCTTCCACTTTCAAAGCAATGAGCACTGGACTGGGAGTCAGGAGACCTGTGTTCCAGTCCTAACTCTGAAAGGTGCCGGCCACATGATCTTGGACACATCCCTTCCCTTCTCTGACATCAGTTTCCATATTCATGAAACAAGGAGGACGGTAGAGGTAGCTGATGTCTAGGATCGTGGCTGTCAGTTTCAGTGGCTCCAGGGTTCTGTGAACCGGAGCTATCGATCGATCTTCGCTTTTCATCCCCTCCCTCATCCAGCCTTCTGTGTGGGTCAGTGATGCTTCTCTCGGATGTGCAAGGCACTGAAAAGAAGGAAGGTTGTTTTTTTTATGTGCCGTATACCAGACGACCTTGATGTGATGGACTACGGGATCTGGTGACACTGCACATTCAGTACTATTCAACACTTTGCCTGAAAGGGAGAAAGGAATGGATTTATTGACTTGTGACTTTGACTCGGGCCTGTGTATCAGGCCTGTTATTATGTGGAATGATTAGGCTGCAGTGGCAGGGACAAGTTAAACTAGAACAACAAAAGACCTCCTTAACCTTTACCTGGACACAAGGCCATTCATAATGACTTGCATGGTTTGGAAAACCAAGTCTGTCCTGGAGCACTCAATACTTCTGCAGCCCCAGCAAATGAGCAGGAAAGGGAATACGGATGGGTGAGGGAGGTGAAACGTAATCCAATTCTGCATAGTCCTGTTTAGAATGCTGAGTTCAGGCCTGTGTCAAAAAAGACAACGATGGCTTAGAGATCATCATCATTTTTTTGGCTTGAAAAAGGAATCTGAAACTAGATACATTGGTTGCTTGCTGAGAAAACTTCCAACTATTTGTTATCCACTAGAGCAAATTATGCTCTTTCTGAAAGATATTTTCCCTCTTGAAGGAACCATGTACCTTCTATTAATGTGAACAGAAGTAGATACATGGATCTTTCACACACACACACACACACACACACACACACACACACACACACACACGCCCAGGATCAAACACAAGTTCTCCTTGAAAAGCTAAACTAGCTGCAACCATCTCAGGCTTCTCTTGCTTCTGAAAGATACTCTTTCTTACCTCCCTGCCTGATGAGCCATATTTTTGGTGGAATGGCTGTAGCATCAGCCATTTCAAAATCTTGGGTAGGATGAGTTTTTTTCCAGACACCTTCCCCTAAATATTGCAAGTTTTAATGGAGCTGGATACGGCACTAGAATTAGAGAATCCCAGAGTATTACAGCTCGAGGAGAACTCGTTCATCATCTAACCCAAGGGTAACCTAAGTTTTACTTTAAAGGGCCAGATGGTAAGTATTTTAGGCTTTGTAGGCCAGTCAGTCTTTGTCACAAATACTCAACTCTGCTGTTGTAGCAAGAAAGCAGCCATGGACAGTACATACACAGTGAGCGTGTCTGGGTTCCATGAAACTTTACTTACAAAAACAAGTGGCAGGCCAGTTTTGGCCCACAGGTTATAGTGTGCTGACCCCTGGTCTCACTCATTGTTCAGGTGAGTGTGAAGAGGCTCATCCAGGGCCAACGTGGCCAGCTAGCTGCAGAGCTAGGACTGGAGATTCGTGGAGTGGGAATGAGATACTCAATTCCAGGTTCCCTGGTCTGGGGACTTTCCTTCAATAGCATGGTCTTAATCCAGTTGAATTTCTTAATATTAGAAAGCAATTTATTGTGAAAATTAATTTATAAGCTAGAATGTGGAAACCATGCTTGGTTAGTAGAGGTCATGGCTGGAGTGAGTTGAGACTTGTGTGTGGATATTGGTGACCTTGAAACTAGCACTCCCTCGCACACATCATTTGGGCAGACTCTGACCATCCACTGATTTACGTGGCCCTGTGGGAAGGAAGGTAAATCCTTTCCATCACTGAGGCTCAGACTCATGCCAACATACTTGGAAAACTTGAGTGGGTTTGATTCCAACAGATACCAGATCACAAAGAAGAACAGTGGGGCTTTAAGAGAAACACACACACACACACACACACACACACACACACACACACACACAGAGTGAGGAAGTCTGGTAGAAGTGGTCCAGCTTAGCCACAGGGAGATTGGTAAAGGACCATAGTTCTGGGACAATGAAAAGCTCTACTGAAATCCAGATGACCCAGCTACCTGGAGGCACCCCTGAACCCTGGCCACAAAAAAACTAAAAGTAAGAGATTGCTAGGAAGCCAAGCACCTCTGCAAGAAGTTTCTGTGACCCCCCCCCTCCCCCTAGAAAATAGCACAGCCAGAAAGATCATGCATTTCTTTTTCTGATAGAGAGATTCATGAGACCTGGAAATCTGGAGCTAGGCAGTAATGGAGTGCCAGGTGGTGTTAGCTGAGAAAGTGGGCACCAAGGGGTGACAGAAGTCATGAATGAGTTACTGCCATCACCCAGGTGCCTTGCAGAGGAGAGCCAGGCACTGTGCAGACAGGCCCAGAGGCATAAAACACGGAAGACCCAGAGGCAGACTACGATATTGCCCAGGGGCAGTGGCAGAGGGAAGAGGTTACCCAGAGTGTTGGTGGGGGGCTAGTCTATGGCGAATTGGTATCAGTGTGTTAGACTCAAGCTGAACATCGGCAACATGGCAGGTCAGTGTGCTTGGCATAGGTGTGGATGCCCCTGGAAAAACAGACCTGTCGTGACAACTTACAGTTTCTGAACAGTGACTATGTGTCAGATGCTATGCTACCTGCCTTTCAGGCATTATGTCATTTGATGTGAATAACAACCTTGCAAGGTCCATACTGTTATTATCTTTGGGGTGAGTCAGCTCTTGCTGCAGTAACAACTCCCCCCAAATACCAGTGACTTACAAGGTAAAACACTTTTTTCTCATTTGCATTTTGTGAGGGCCACAAGTTGAACCCAGCTCTGTGCCAAGCTGAAGGTCAACTGTGGGTCTGTTCGTGTGTTTTCTCATTCTGGGACCCTGGCTGAGGAGCATTCCTTATCCTGGACATGTTGTTCTCATTGGTGGAACAACGCAAGAAAAATTCAAGAGTGGGTTGAACTTTGTAATCCCTTTTTAAAAAATTGAAGTATAATCGATTTATGATAGTATATTAATTTCAGGTGTGCAGCACAGTGATTCAGTATTTTTATAGATTATATTCCCTGTGCTGTACATTACATCCTTGTATCTTATTTATTTTATACCTAGTAGTTTGTACCTCCTAATCCCTTTCCTCTATCTTGTCCCTTCCCCACAATTCCCCACTGGTAACCGCTAAATTGTTCTCTGGATCTGTGAGTCTGTTTCTGTTTTGTTTTATTTATTTATTTATTTTTAGATTCCACATCTAAGTGAAAACATATTGCATTTGTATTTCTCTGTCTGACTTATTTCACTAAACATAATACTGTCCAGGTCCATCTATGTTGTTGCAAATGGCAAAATTTCATTCACTTTTAAAGTTTCTGCTTGGATGTTATTACATCGGGTCCTGCATCAGGTCCACGCACACGTCACTGGCCAAAGTAAATCATGGCCAGGTCTGACAGTGGGATGGGGAAGCAATTTGTGCCTGCTGGGAGGCAGGGCAAGTCACATGAGAGGGGAAGGAAAAGGAATTTGTGACTAATTTGATCTACATACCATCTCTGTTTTATAAATGAGAGAGGAGTCATTATAACACATAGCCATTCACCCGTAGCCACTCATTACACTTTCGGTGCTAGGGATGTACAGCTGATTTGTATGGGGGCTCTTTTACCCCTTTTGTTCCCCAGGACATATGAACACACCACAGGTGAGGCCATCGGGAGGATAGAGGATACTGTGTCTTTAGAATGAGGAACATGCGTAGGGCTTCTTAATTTAGAGTCTATAAACTTGAAGCTCAGGTACATTCAGATTACACTTTTTAAATTCACCGTACAGATACTTTCTTGCTATTATAGAGAAAAGCTTTTCATCCACTACACCTGATCCTCTGTGGTATCATAAGGACTCCGATCTTGCAGAGTTGGTAGTATTATTTTAGAGACAGGATTGCCCTATGAAGCAGGCTGACTTCTCAGGTTTGAGGAAAAGTTTTCTCCCATCCCTTTATTTTGAACATTTTCTAATATACAGAAAAGTTGGAAGAATTGTACAGTGACCACCAAGTTTCAACAACTGTTACTTGTTCTATCTGTAGATATCTAAACACACAAATTTATATACACACATATGTATGTATATACTGAGCAATTTGAAAATAAGTTGCAGACATCATGATACTTTAGCCTTAATGCTTCTGATGTACCTCCTGAAAATGGAGACATTCCTTTAAATAACCCTATTACCATTATTATACCTAAGAATAATTTCTTAAGTCTTCAAGATGTCATTTATAGCTAATTAAATTTCAGTATCAGGATCCAATCAAGTTTTATGCCGTACATTTGGTTGTAATGTTTCTTTAGATTCCTTTAATTTAGAGAAGTCCAACAGTACCCCAGTTTAAAAAAAATAGTATAGATTTTAAAAATAGACCAGGACAGCTGTCTTGTATAATATCTCATTATCTGGATTTTCTTCGTCATTTTCTCTTGGTGTCATTTGTTTTGTGCCTCTGTCCCCTGTATTTCCTATAACTGGAAGTTAGCTCTAAAGGCATGGTGGGATTACCATTAGACCTTGACATCTTGGATGCTTTATAGGAGATGCTATGTGCTTGACACTGTTTCTCACCCAGAGGCACATGGGTCAAGACATCCCACCATCAGTGATCTTAAGTTTGATCATTTGGTTAAGGTAGTGAATGCAGGTACTCTCCATGGTAGGTTTTTGTTTCTCCCTTTGCAATTTAGAGTGATACTTTGAAATCTTGTGACTATCGTATTCCTCATAAACCTTTCACCTTTTATTAGCTTTCGCTAATGAAAATACAGACGTCCAATTAAATCTGATTTCAGGTAAACAATGAATACATTTTTTTGTATAGTATGTCCCAAATATTCCATGGGGCATATGTATACTAAATTTTTGTTGTTGTTATCTGAAATTTAGATATAATTATGGATCCTGTATCTTATCTTGCAAGCCTAGACTCTATATTAGGGGAGAGTGTTGTGGAAAAGGAGAGGAGAAGGGAAGGTATCAAATGCTGAAAACAAACTGCATAGACTTGGCGAGACTACCTGGAGACAAGTTCACACCTAAAGGTTTGGGGAAGCGTGCACTTGCAGAAGATGCAAGGGCATAGGTTTGGGCATGGTCACAGTGATGGATGAGGATGGTCTGAAAAGATGCTCCGTTCATCCAGCATGCAGTCTTCTAATTCCTACTACATACATACCCCAGGGTGGGCACCAGTGTAAGACAGAGTGGCGGTCTTATGGTTATTTCTCCAGTTCTTCAATGTATTTCAGACAGTGAAGGGGCCCTGAAGCTTGAAGTCTGGGGAATGGTAAAGATTAGTGTCTTTGTAACATCAGCGTTCATACAAATCATCTGAGAATCTTATGAAAATGCAGTAGGTCTGGAGTGGGGTCTGAGATTCTAAATTTCTAACAAGCTTCTGTTGATGTTGACTTCTCAAATGGTCTTCTAGCTGTCTAGCTAGAAGATATATTATATTGGATAAATGAATGGTTTTGGAGCCAAAGATACCTGAGTTCAGGTCTTGGCTTTGTAGCTTTTGATCTGTGTGTCCTTGGGAAAGTTACACAGTCTTTCTAAACTTCAGTTTCCTCTTCTGTAAAGTAATATTAATTATGCCTAGCAGATAGGGTCAATGCAAGGATTAAGTCAGATACTGACTGCAAAGTACTCATCACAATGCCTGGCATAATGTGCAATAATATTTGCTATTTTTATTAATATTAACAGTAATCTAATACACAAAATGAATGTCTCCAAGATCATGTGATTTACTCTGTTGGAGTGGAGGAGAGTCACCCCCAATTTGACATGATTTATTGTATAGTATACAAAGTATGACAGACAGAGAGGGCAGCTGTCCTCTTATTCAGAGTAGTATATTTCTTCCTAGGACAAAAACCCACTTATTTTTCAAGAGGGGAATGAAGCGAGAGAGTGGCCTGGACATATATACACTACCAAATATAAAATAGCTAGCTAGTGGGAAGCAGCTACATAGCACAGGGAGATCAGCTCGGTGCTTTGTGACCACATAGAGGGATGGGATAGGGAGGGTGGGAGGGAGACGTAAGAGGGAGGGGATATGGGGATACATGTATACGTATAGCTGATTCACTTTGCTATACACCAGAAACTAACACAACAATGTAAAGCAATTATACTCCAATAAAGATGTTAAAAAACAAAACAAAACAACAGATTAATAGCAGTGAATTCCAAGAAGGGAAGAAAGGTGTGAGATACAGAACTCTTAGCAGCCTTGAGATCTGAAAAGTAACAGGTAAGGGGGAGGGAGGGACCAATAAATAGGTAAGCCAACTCAAATGTGCAACAGTGTGGGGTTATTTGGTATAAGGGACGAACAGCCTTGCATCATTTCATAACCACTACTGGAATCCAGTTTCCCAAAGAAAATGAGAGATAACCATAGCAAAGACTGATATATGAGAACAGCAGAAAATCATTAGAAATAAATGATACTTTTGATTCTGCACAGTGAAGGCTTTATTTCTTGGGGTTATTTGATGAATCCTTCTTTTTTGTAATGATGGGAATATGGCTGGACCAAGAGAGATTCAGGACCTGTAACCAGGGTTCTGAGTTTGGGAGAGCCTGTGCATGTGTACATCTATGACTATAGCGTGAGTCTTCAAGCCAGACAAATTTGAATCTCTGTCCCAGGCGCTAGTGGGTAGTGGCCAAGAGAACTAGCTCCAGAATCAGGCCATCTAGGTTGAATCCTACTTCTACCACTTATCAGCCATGTGACTTTGGGCTAATTAATTAATCTCTCTGTGCCTTGGTTTCCTCATCTGTAAAATGGGGATAATAATCATAGTATCTTCCTCATGGCAATATTGTGAAGTTTAAGTAGTTTAAACTTTATAAAGAATATAATGTTGTGTTCAGTAAATAGTAGTGCAAAGAATAGCACCATTACTTATTCCTCCATTATTGTATAGATGAGAATTGATTCTTTTTTGTGTGTCCAACCATGAAAACACAATGTTATCTATCAGGGATAAGTCTCTGCAAACAGCCATGAAGGAGTATTTGCCCCCTGTTTTAACCAGAGTGACAGAATGCGCAGCAACTTGAACTGGAAAGATCTGGTTGGTTGAAGTTGAGGTGGAAGTAGAGAGGTAGGGGTGAGAGTTGCTTAGATCCTAAGCAAGAGGTGTGGAGATGTCATGGTACGTGAAGCCAGATGAATATCTGAAGGGCATCATCAGGAGACTTGGTCTAGAAGGTTGAGGTTGAGACCAGCTCACTCATTATTGAGGTTAAAGGTCAGGAACTGAGCACATGTAGCTTGGAAAAGGGTCAGGCAAGCTGAGAAGTGGTGGTGAACATAGATCAAGACCGCAGTGCAGACTGTGGTTTGGGCAGCTGTCCCTCCAGTTACACAAACCAGAAACCTAGACAACCCCTCACCTCGCATATCCAATCCAAATCTTTTTTGCCTTTTCCTCCTAATGCGTTCACTTTTTTTCCACATTCCCACCTCCAGCACCACCCTTAACTGAGCCAAATTGGACTGTAAATGACTCCCAGCTGATATCCCTGCATCTCTGCTGGTTTCCTTCCTTTCTGTTCTCCATCCTACAACCAGAGGGACTTTTTCTAAAATAGAATATGATCATGTGGCAGCCTGAAAAGGTTTTTTGTGGTTCCCAGGACAAAGCCGCAATTCCTGAAGAGTGTGATCCAACTCCCATGTATTCTTCTGCAGCCCTGTCTCCTTCCAGGCACTCCTTCATGCGGTGCTTCAGCAACCCTGGCCTTATTTCAGTCTTGCTACTCACCACACAGCGCCCAGCTCTGGTGGCTGCAGTTGCCTCTGCCTGGAGCACTCTTCCCTCCTCCTTTTAGGTACCTAACATCTTCTCATCCTCCCAATCAGAGTTAAGCATCAGGGAAATTCTCCGTGATCTCCCTGATCAGATCAACCCTCCCTCCTCATTTTAGGCTCTAATAGAGCACCCTGAATTTCTCCTTTGTGTCGCTGAGTTGAAATTCCGCATTTACTTGCAATTAACTATTAATAAGCTCCATGAAGGCAAGAATCGTGTTTGGTTTTGCTCAGATTTATCCCTCTAGAGTGTAGCATGATGTTTGGAAAATACTAGATTCTCAATAAATATTGGTTGACTGAATAAATGCATGCATGATTAAATAAATGGGTGCATTCCTGAACAAGCAGAGATTCCGGCGGAATCAGGATGGGAGATTATATAACAGTATAGGTTCATCAGGAGGCATTGACAGCTGAGTCATCTTATCGAGATGGCTCAGAGCTTCCCTAATTGGTCCTATTCCTTGAGCTCACCTTTCAAACCGTGAGGGTTCTTCACTCTCCTCCAAGGTTCAGAAATGCAGAAGCTGCGGTTTGGTTGGTTCGTCTCTGAATCTTCAGCTCAGTGTGTGGCATGTAGTGGGCACTTAATGCATTTTCCCCCCAATGAAGGAAGGAATCGCTGCCCAGGGAGGACTCATCCCCCACATTCCCATCTTATCTGCCATTTTACTGTGGGCAGTTGGGCTTGGGTGTCTGGTTTCTATTGGAGCTGGTGCAGCTGATGCCTCTGAAAGATCCACTTCTCCTTGGGAAAGGATTCTGAACTGTGTGTTTTGGTGTTTTAGGCAATTCATGATCAGAGCTTTGGCTTCTCCATGCCCCCTCTGCCACATTGTGACATACCAAGCCTAAGCCCTCTCGCTGTGGGGTGAATTTGGACCAGGGCTGTCGTCATTCCTCTAGGACCCCAAGCTGGGTCAGGAATCCTCCTCCCCTCCGAGGCCTAGGAGTACCTTTGCTTCCTCAGCCGTTCTGAGGAAATGACTTTTCCGGAAAGAATAGACCCAGGCCCCACTTTCTTGGCAGCCAGACTGGAGGGAGAATGTAAGCTGAGCCTCATCCTTTTTCCCTGCACTTTACAAATATCTCATTTTTTATTTCCCTCCAACAACATGCGATGACCCTTTGGCAAGTCCTTAGTGCTAAATTTCTTTTTTATGGAGGCAGCAGTAAAAACTCTAGGGCCTTTGATAGGCAGAGCTGGGACGTAGAGCAGATGTAAATCACTTGAGCATTGGCTGGATTCGGTTGACAGATTTCTAGGTTCAATGAAACTTTCCTTTCCCAAATAAATCAAATTCTGACCTATGAAGGTCTAAGCTGGGAATATGAGCTGTCTGAATTTGGGCTGAGGCTGGAGGTCATCGTGTCTGGGTGATGGGCATGGATTTTGTAGTGAGCACAAAGGGAAAACTCATGACATAGAGTTTTGTACATTTCCCTTTTGCTTGAGGCTTTTGGTACTTTTTGCTGCTGGTCCCTTAAATGAAATGGTTACAAAACGTATATAGAGGAAACTGAGGAAGTCTTGGAATAAACATGGAGGATTGAATTCAAGGTTTGGTGGTGGAGACATTTTTATTTGAAAAGAAGTGTGTGTGTGTGTGTGTGTGTGTGTGTGTGTGTGTGTGAAAATTCTAAACTCTGTGGAACTTGTTGAAGTCTCTCCACAGTCACAGAGGACAGCTATGGCTGGATCATTATAAGGGATTTGTATGTTGAATGGCATTGAGAAGATCTGTTTTTAGAAGGACTTGAAATTTTAGGATTATCCCCAAAGTGTCAGTTATCTTGCTGTGACTCAAAGAACCCTGAGGATGAGAGGCACCTATCTCTTTGCTTTTGGACTTAGTTTTATCATTTCAAATGGCATATTGTTTCCCCTTATAACTCAAGCACCCATAAGCCTGTTTACCATAGGAGTCACAGAGACTAGGACTGGACACCCAGGTGTCCAGAATGGGTAATTTCGGAAGGCACCCACCCACCTGTCACCTGTGTGGGAACCATCACGAATGGAAATGTGCAGTTTCTCCGAAGCCATGTATCAGGTGGGGGACTGAGCTGACACTCACTAATGGCCCAGCTATCACAGAATAGCACAGTGCCATTAACAACTGATTATACACATTATTGGGTAGCTCACAGTTAATGGGACCTGTCACAAGATCTCAGAAGACTGGTCTTATGATCTGTTGATAAATAGATACGTGGAACACGTGGGTCAGTCATTTCCTAGTTACGAAGGAAGGAGGAAATGAAGTGACAGCCTCAGCAGTTCCGCACAGACCATGGCAATGTGCTCGGATGGAGTTTGGTATCAGGACGTGAGGCCTAGGGGTGGGCTGAGGTGCAGTGGGTTGTGTCTCCATTCTAGTCCTTCAAATATAAAGGGTAGTGGGGGATGAGGCAATGGCATGGAGATTTTTAAAACTGCATTGGAACTTCAGCATTCCAAAGGGAGATGTCTTCCTCCTAGCAGTTCCCTTGGGAAGCTGAGAACTCTTTCTAGTGAGGCTGCCTTTGTTCTTATATTTCCTTTGTGGGTTTTTTTGGGAGGGTTGTGGTATATTCTTTTTGAGTGTCCTCAGTTGTGTCAAATCTTTGAAGAAGTAATATGCAAATGTGAAGTAAACAGGGATGGGAATATCACTGTCTGTCGACTCGTATAATTTAAATCATGGTTGAGGTCTGCTTCCCATCCTGATACAAGTATCCAGGGTGATAATAAAGTAGATCTGAACTTCAGGCCACAAACACAGGTGTGCAGCATTTTTTTATTTAAATCAAATTTTATCTGATTGGGCTCAGATGACAAATTCAGTCTCACTCATTTTGGCGGAGAGGTGGGACCAAAGACGTTTCTCTAAGCCCCTCTGGCATCAGTCCACCCTGAGTATTATTCACACCCTCACCCGCTTTGGTTTCTTTGAGTCTGGTGAATCCAGTGCTTCTTTGGCACCGTAATTTTGCCAAGGCTGGAAGCCTTCCTGTCTAGGGTCAGCCTCTTTAGGTGCATTGTGCCAACTCCCCACCAGTGGCCCTGTCACCTCCCCTTGGTGTCACCACTACTGCAGTGCAACAGATCTCTGGAGTCCCACTCCCCTCCAGTCCCTTCTCAGTCTTGGGAAACCTCTCAACTCAAAAGTATTTGCTTCTTTCCCTATGTCTCAGTGAGCTCAAACTTTTAGGGAAAATAAAAAGCCAGGTAGGGATTTTTCTGCAGGCAGTTTCTACTTTCAGCCTCTGTAGTCCTCTGCTAAAGTAAGGGAGCACAAAGAGCCTGACGACTCTCTAGGAGCCAAGGAGGGGGAGATGTAGTGAGAACAGAACACGCGTTAATATCTCAGTACCTTATACTGCTATGATAGGGATGGTGATGACAATGATGGTGATAAAGATGATGATTTATGTTGGCATTTGCTTTAAAACTTCAAGCCACTATCTGACATGGTCCCTGTAGTAGGTCAGTAAGGTAGGATAATGTGCCAAAAGGAAGTGAAGACTCAGAGAGGTTTTGTGAGTTGGCCAAGGCCACACAACAGGTGAGTAACCACAAGCCCTCATTTGTTGGTTCAACATAGTCTTCTTTGAAAGAGGCCACATGTTGCCATTTTTGGTTTGGAAAATACCAGGCCCAGCCTTCTGAGAGAAAGCGACTGGAAGTAACTTAGAGACAGCTGGGGTCTTGGACACCCAGGACCCTGAGAGATATTAACAGAAGGGATCCCAAGACTTGCCGAACCCCTCAAAGTCTCCCTGCTGTCTGGGCAGAAGGGGACCTTGTAAGTCAGACAGAATTTGAGCCCCCTGCCATCCAGGCTGGGATCTCCTGGAAAGAAAAGAAAGTTTATTTTGGTGTTATTTTCTCCTCCATATATGAATCTTCCTAAATTTCTGCTGCTCCTTTCCTTGTACCGGGACTAGCTGTTCACTTAATTATTTTGCCACTGAAAGTGGTTAAGGAAGAAAAAGATTGTGCTAGAAGGAAAGAGAAATGTTCTGTTTTTTCAGGGGGACACAGATTTACTTCAGTTTTAGTAGTTCCTATTCAAATCCATCTGAAGTAATTAATGAAAGCTAGAAGAAGGCCTGTAACGCACACGTGTGTACACGCACACACACACACACACACACACACACACACATACACGTACGCACACCCCTTCCTAGGACTTTTTTCACTCTTGAATTATGTTGAGCTGTTTGGTCTATTGGTTCAGTACCCCAAGCCTAGTGCAGTATTGTCATCCCTTGCTTTACAACACAGCCATTATATCCCTAAACCACATTGTGATACACAGTGCCTTCTGTTTACGACTCCCGAAACTCCCACTCCATATATCACCTGCCATAAAACCCATCAAACTGCTGCTGCTAAAATGGTGCACAGTGGTCTAAGCAGGAGCCAGGCAGGTTGTGTGCTACCCTACTGTGGTTAATGAGAGTGAGAATGTGGCTGGGGTTTTATTCAGACGATGTTCATTTGCAGTGCCATTGTAGTGAGATGGCAAAGAAAGGTTCCTTTGTTAACTTGAATGACAATATATTTTCTATTGTATGGAGTGGCTCAGTGCAGAGTTTGCCAAGTTATTTGTCAATTGTAAGTCAGTCAAACTGTGACCTTGAACGACTAGGTTTTTATTGCTTGGGGGTCTCGAAAACTAATTAATATACTGAGATAATGATATTGAGTATCAGAAACCTGTTGCCAGATTTGGAAGAATAGTAGCGGAATTCAACTCTAATAAAGACAAAAATAGTTAAAATAGAAGGTCTCTTTTCTGTAGAATAGATACAATTTATTGTGTCTTCTACCTGGGGGATTTTTTTTTTAAAGAGGGGCACCGTACCTTTTGAAGGTTTTGCATTCTTCTGAAACCTGCACATAAGCAGAAAATCCTTAGTAATATGCTTAACCATCACTGAGTTCCCTGAAACATATGTGAGGATATTATTTTTCTTCATTGAAAAATAATGAGAGCAATTAAACATAGCTTTGTTCTGTAAATAATCTTAATTCAAAGGAATTCTCACCCCTCTCCAACCCTCTTCCCATCTCCAACTCAAGAACCAAGACTTTTTGATCCTAGAGAAAGGATTTCTTAAAATGGTCCAATAAATGCAAGTATTTTACTCAAGGAAAAATAATGTAAACTTTTCTCTTGTGAATCCCCCATTCCCCTTATTGTCTCACAGCTCTTTCTTTCCCTCCAAACAACTAATTGTGTGGCATGGAAGATATATACTACTAATGGTATTAGAAGACTTTCTTCCACAGCCTTGGTCCATTTATGAAAACTTTAAAGAAAAAATTAGCACAGTGTATATACAGCATGTCTGATCTCATTAACTCATTAACTCATCACTGAGATATGAGTGTCCCCAGAGACTACTCTGGGCAGTGTCATGGGATCAGAGCTTGTCCCTGGCATGCTCCAGCCTCTCTATTTTGCTCTTCTCCACTGTTCTCCCCAGAATGATTGGGGTTCTGGGGCTGTCCCTGCAATTGCGTTGTTATCACTGCTAAATCTGGTATGGACACCCCACCAAACCCCACGTTCTCTACTAAGTGAGTCCTATATGTTATTCATTTGATACACACACACATGCTATGAGGTGGATTCTAGTGTATTTCTCACTTTATAGATTGAATAAATATGAGACCGGTGGAAATTAAGCAATTTTCTAAGTCAAGTGAATAGGAAGAGGCAGGACCTATTGTGGTCTCCCTTCTTTTAGACTGTTTTCGTCTTCCTCCTTCTGATCACCTTCTCCTGGGATTCCTTCCATCCCCAGTCCTCTTCCCACCACCATTTCTTTAAAGTCTTATTCTCTTCTGGGAAAATTGAGTGGCCAGGGGGTGAGCTACATACATCCTCTCCACTCCTGTATAAGCACGTGCCTTATTCTCAGCTCAGGACTCTTGTTTCCTTGAGGTCCTTAAAAGGATGCTCTGACTGAGAATGTCACATGCTGTGGCCCCAGCAGAGAAGCTGTGTAGAAGGAGGCACTAAGCCCACTTCCTAAGTATTGTTGGCTGGCCCTGTGTGCAAATGAATAGGTTTCCTTAGAGATTCATATCTCTATGTTCATATCTTGGCAGCCCTAACCATGGAAAGGAATAGAGTTAATATAATCAGGAAGGACTAAACAGGGACTGAAAAAAGTATATTACCCACAAAGTTTTTGTGGGTGATACTAATACATTCTATGTACTTGCAGGAGGCTTTGTTTATCAACCCCAATACCGCACCATTGTAAGGCTGGGAAAAACAAATCATTCAGGTAGAAACTAAAGGGTAGCAAAGGAAAGATAGGATTCTCTATGGAATGACCACAGGCTATGGGGCAGAGTTTTTAGACTGGGCCTCTCTGTGATCTGTTTGACTTTTTTAGGGGAAATCTGATTTCAGTTGAGTCATATTGTTTTTAAAAAATTCCAACCCCAAACAGCACCACAAAAAGGAAATTAAACTATAAACAGTGCATTAAGGTAAGGGTAGGGATCTAAGTTACTGGCCCAGAAACAAGTCAAAATCAAAGTTAAGAATAGAACCTGTAAGTTGCTCTATTTAGACATTACAGATGCCACCGGTATTTACAATTTTTGGATGTAAAACAGTCTACCTTGCAGTGGATGCTGACATCATCAGCATGGCACTTAGGACTTTGGGATCTCCAAGTACTTTACAAGCATCCTTTTACTTATGCAGTTCTTGTGGACAGTCAGATGAATAGGAAGTGCCATTATCCAAGCCCCATGGATAGAAGCACTCCAGTTGGAAATGCATTCCCAATATAGGGGCTTCGTCATGATTTGGGGGGTAGCAAGGTATTGTTGGCCCTCAAAACGCTTGTATACATTCTCTCCCTGACTCAGCTATCCCATACTTTGCAATTCATATTTCTGGAGTTAGAGATCTACATTAAGACAGGCATTTGGGTAAAGAGGGCTATTTATATTCTAGCCTTGGTGGTGCCACTAACTAGCTATGTGACCTTGGGCAAGCCACTTATCCTCTCTCATATGCCTACTGTCCAAGATAATTTTGAAGATCAAACACAAAAAATAACATAGTCAAACCTAGGAAAGTCTGGAGCACAAAACAATTGTATTATCATTATATAGGAGAAAAAGAAGAAAAACAAAGGAAAGACAAAATTTTAAAAATTAAGTTGAGGATTGGCACAGTATTTTGCTCACATGTAAGCATAATATTAAATTTAATTCAGGTATGCTTGTGCCCTTCCTAATTATTTCTTACACCTGATGTGGCCCATGGGGAAATTCTCTCAGAGGCCATGCATTTAGGGCCTTATATATTTTCAAGTTACTTTTTAAGTAGAAACCAGAAGCCTTTTTATGTCTCCGTGGGGACACCTCCAGAGCTTATATCAGCAAAAAAGAAACTATAATCTGAGGTGTTGGGGTTAGGACAGAAAGTCTGAAGGGGTTCAACCCCAGAGAAATGGGAGACTATTATACCTGGCTGGCCTTGTGGGCTACATAGCCCTGTGTCTCCTGGACGTGGAATGGTCATTGTGTTTAAAAGGAGCTTTGCCTTTAAAGAGGAAAGAAATTAGAGATGTGTGTGTGTTTGTGTGTGTGTGTGTGTGTGTGTGTGTGGTGTGTGTGTGTGTATGCTGCGTTTATATATAGTCCCTGGATCAAAAACTTTTGGGTCTCCCTATGAGCAATGGGAAAGAAGTAGCAGAGAAGGAGAAGGAAAAAATATTAGCTAACGAATATTAATTGAACATCTGGTGGCAAAGAATATTGTGCAATATGTTATCTGTGATATTCTCTTTTAAAAGAGGTTGGACATGGTTGTATTTTTATTCTCAATCGCTAATTGTTTCCAGGCTCACCAAGCATTTATTTCTGATGGTTAATCCACCAAAATTTGCCTAGTTTTGAGCTGAGTGCTCTGGGGTTCAAAAGAAATCAGAGTCATGGTCACTGACCTGGAGAACTTTATGGACTGGTCAGAGATAATATATTGATAAGAGGAGAGAGCACGAATAGGATTTGCAATTAAGTGTTGCCTCAAGTGGCAAAGACAATCCATGCTTTGAGAGTTAAGAGAAAGAGGAGTTCTAATATTGCAGAAATGGGTATTGGAGTCGCAGGTAGGGGTAGGGAGGCCTCCTGGAAGTGCTGGAACCAGAAGTAGCAGAGAGGGGGTAGAATCTGGAGACTCACCTCTGTAAACACCTTGGTTCTGTGAGCCTGGGACCAGCAGGGGGAGCACAAGGTAATAAACAGCTTTGGTTTGAGAACTTGGCTGCGCTCTTTGGAGTTCCAGGAAAACAAGGTTGTGAGCGAGATGGGATCATTTACTACTGTCCTCTCTCCCCTTGCGTGTACCTGTTGTCTTTTAAAAGCCCACCGCTCTCTTCCCCCGCTCACATATAAAACTTGTTTCATGGTTAAATGCAAAAACAAACCCCAAACCAAACTAGCCAAAAGAGCCCACAAGCAAACAAAAAATCTAGACAAGGAAAAAAAGCAATAACATTCAGTTCTTAATTATTCTTTAAAACAACTTCAATCCTTTGCCTTCTCAACTCTTTGAATAATCAGTTACTATGAGGAACTCACAGAATATTATAGCTCAGAGACCTGTCAGTTTAATATTTTCTCTGCCTCAGGGAAATGGGCTATTTAACAAAATTCAGCAAAGCAGTGACTGTTGGAAAGGAGATTTGGGGGAACTAATGTGATCTTTATAAGGCTTCAGTGGTGAAACATGCACTTAAAAAGGCTGCAGCCTCATGTTTATTCTCAGTGGAACTACTTTAAGCTTCTAGAAACTTGGTCAAATATGGCTCATAGATGTGTTAGAATGAGGCTCCAGCTTTACTGAGCTACCTCTGCCTGGCTCTCCGTGACCCTTTTCATGGATCTTCCATCAGTTCATCAAAAAACAGTACAGCTCTGCCTGCAGGCCCTTTGCACATGCTATTTCCCCTGGAAGTCTCACTCTCGATCTCCCCCTCAAGCTTTCTTTTGCCTAGTTAATTTCAATTCATCATCTCTCAACTCAGGCCTCATCTCTTAGGAGAGTCCTCCATAACCTACAGACTAGGTCTGTCTGCCATGTATTCTCAAGGTGCTTTGTACTTTTCATTCATTAACACAGTTTGTAATTGTATATGTAGTTTTGTGACTATTCTCACCGTTCTTTACCTTACTAGACTGAAAGCTCCGAGTGTAGGGACTCTGCCCCTTTCATGCACCATTGTATCCTCAGCATGAAGTATCGTTCCTGGTATCTAGTAAGGCTCAATAACTACTCACTTATTGGATGAAAAAAAATGCAGACTTAATAATTATCACCTTCTAACAGTAGGTGTTACCTTCTGCTAAGGGCTATGGGAGTAGAGAGAATTGATACTTAGGGGAGGACAATAAGGTTAGGAGAATCTTGGCAAATACTAGTTTTTGAAGGAGAGGGATGGAGTGGGGAGGAGAGTGGGAAGGGTGGTGGGAGAGAGGCTGGACAGGGGAGAGTGCATAGTGCTGGTTGAGGGAGGTATAGGGACGTATGACAGAAGATATGGGGTTGACGGCTCTGTCCCTCAGGTAGGTTAAAGCACTAGTCCTAGTTCAGCTTACCATGACCTAAAGAACATTACTGACTGTGCTAGTTATTCCTCATTTGCTTCCCACTCCTGAACACACTCTTATGTTTTCTAAGTCCTGCTGAACCTGGCCCCTGGTTGGATTTGGCCAATGGAAGGCACTGCCATGGACTAGAGGGAGGGAGGTGGGAAGGTGGGTTTGCCCACCCCCTTGCTTCCTTGAGTGCACATCTCTAGTGGAAGCTGCACCCCTGCATTACTACAGCTCCTGCTTCATGGCCTCCCTCCCTTGGCCCAGCTCTCACCAGTCTCAAGAAACTATTTCCCACCCTCATTCCTTAGGGCATCCTTCTAAGCTGAGTCCCTACATGCCTCTCTGCTCATTCCTCATTCCTTGTTTGTTTCCTTAACTCTGCTTACTCCTCTGTCAGTAAGTAGCCCCTTCTTTCAAGTCTCCTTGTTTGAATCATCTGGAGACAACTGTGTTTCCTGCTGGGACCCTGACTAATGTACTTACTTCCTCCAAGTGGTGACACTTACATGTTGCGTGTGGTACAATGCTAGGTACAGGACTGCTTGCCAACAGGTAACGAAATTGTAACTGGCCATTTGTCTAGATTCACATTAGAAATATCTCTTTATTTCTGGGCAGCACATCGACTGTGAGATTCTTGGTTCTATCAATGGAGGGAAAGGCATGTCTTTCTGCTTCTTCTGCCATGCTTGCAAAGACTATACTGTTAACAACCTGATCCCAGATGTAAAATCTTTGACCAAAGGACTGTGACTTAGAAAACCCCACGCTGACAAGGGCATGGAGAATAGAACCATTAGCAGGTAAAAGTGCTTATTAGACATCCAGTCTGTAAAATTCAGGTCACGAAATCTTTTTTTTGAACTGGATTATTACACTAGCTGCCTCAGTTCTCTAATTTATTTTGCTGGTACAGACCCTGGGTCTGTACTCCTTCCCTCATCCCCCAAAAAAGTACAAAAAAGTAGAACAGGAGGATTATAGGTGTAAGAGATTCTTTCCTGGTTCCAGCCCTATTTTGATATTATTGGCTAGTTAGATTTTTCTCCCTAGACATATTGAACATGTACCCCCAGATCTATAAAATGTCCAATTAAGAAACCAGAGAAGGAGTTCAGGAAGCAACTCAGTTACACTGATACATAATGTAAGGCCTTGAAAAATAGAATAATTTAAATGTTTTTAAACTTATGGCATAACATTTCTTCTGACACTTCCCTCACTCAAACCCCTGCCGGATACCCAGAGCAGGAAAATACTAGGAATGAATTTTCTGAGAGAATTGAGAAATGACCCATTTACAGAAAATCAAAAGCAGTCTCTCTCACGTTCTACAAATACCTGGAGAAAATATAGTGAGGACTCATTTTAGAATCTGCCACGAAAAGGGCCAATGCTTGATCTGTAGAGTCCCGTTCACTAAGGAAACCTTTCCTTGTAGGAGGGAATGTTGGAATCGAAGGTACCAGAGCCTAACTCCTGTCTTCAGTTGGGCTTAATGGGAGAGTGCTGAGATGCCACCCAGAACTCAATGACCTGAAGCAATGGAAATATCCAAGATTTAAGTTGGAATGATAACCCGATTAGTTATTCTAATTTTAGTTTCCTTCAGATTATTTTAAAGGAAAATCTTTTATTACACAACGTGTACTTTTCTGCAGATAGATTCATTCTGTTTGTTTTGAGGCTTTACTATGATTTCTCTTGCATTCCTATGTAGGAAGTCCTACTCAGAGACCACTGTCCATAATCCCAAGGCTTCAAAGGAGATCTGTCAGGGCCCTCACTACACTGCCTGTATGCAGACCCTCCTTTCTGCCAAGTCTATGATGGAGATGAACACAGATAAACGTAAAAATATCTGAACTGGAGACTTCCCTGATGGTGCAGTGCTTAAGAATCCGCCTGCCAATGTAGGGGACGCAGGTTCGAGCCCTGGTCCGGGAAGATCCCACATGCCACGGAGCCACTAAGCCCGTGTGCCACAACTACTGAGCCTGCGCTCTAGAGCCCGTGCTCCACAACAAGAGAAACCACCGCAATGAGAAGCCTGCGCACCACAACGAAAAGTAGCCCCTGCTCGCTGCAACTAGAGAAAGCCTGCACTCAGCAACGAAGACCCAAAGCAGCCAAAAATCAATTAATCAATCAATATATTTTTTAAAAATCTGGGGCTTCCCTGGTGGCGCAGTGGTTGAGAGTCCGCCTGCCAATGCAGGGGACACAGGTTCGTGCCCCGGTCCGGGAAGATCCCACATGCCGCGGAGGGGCTGGGCCCGTGAGCCATGGCCGCTGAGCCTGCATGTCCGGAGCCTGTGCTCCACAGTGGGAGAGGCCACAACAGTGAGAGGCCCGTGTACCGCAAAAAAAAAAAAAAAAAAAAAAAAAAAAAATCTGAACTGTACCTGAATCAAACCTCTAGACATTTTCTTTAGCCAGTTTCCCCACCCTTTTCTTTCGCAGGAGGTATCTGGCTAAAGGCTTTTTCGTTTGGTCTTGGAGTATTTGCCATGTGTAAGGGACTGTGTTTTTGTTTTTGCTTTTGTAAGGGACTGTTTATAGGGCTGATTTATAAGCGTGTTGACTATGGTCCGCAGCAGAAATTCACTTAAGTACTAACTCCAAGCCTCAATGTGTTGTTGCTCTAGGGTGGCTGGACCTACTTCAAGGGGAGCCAAAACATACTTGAAATAAATTATTTTAAATTCATTTTCATTTTAAACTTATAAGCCAACCAGTTGTAGTGGCCTGGGAGTCAGAAGAATAGCTCCATTTCTGTCAGGAGTTTGTTATGCAATTTGGGATAGCTTGAGACATGGCAAAACTTAGCCGTGAGGACTTTTTGATTACCTGATGTTTTATATCATTCATATTTCTTTTCTCTGTTGATGATTAATTGAGATGTGTAAAATAGTAACTTCAATTAATATTTATTGACTGTGTAAAAAAGCACTGTTAAGAATGCAGAGGTGGGTAACATGTAATGTGTTGGGAAGGGCACACAGATTTCTAGATAACACGGATGGACCTTGTTAAGGGCTTAGCAATGTGCTGTAGGATTCCGGAATAGAGAGGAGTGCCCATGCACACATGACTTGGAGGATCAGAAAGGTCTCCCTGCAGGAGATGCCTTCAAGATGACTCATCCTTCTTCCAGGATTGGCCTGGCCTCTGTCTCACACTCTCATAGCTCCCGGTACTTCGCTTTGCTGGCATGTCTCCCAGTTATAATTACACATTATTTTATTATTTGAATAATGTCTAGGCCACCAGGTTGTAAGCTCTGTGAGGGTAGAGACTGTGTCTTTTTTGCTCACTTTGGTGACCCCAGTGTCTTTAATGGTGCCAGTTTCAAAGGCAGTCAGAAATATCCAGTAACTGGATGAATGAGTGGCTTTGAAGAAGAGGTGGGAACTCGGGTAGAGAAGGAGTCTTCCAGATGGAGGGAACAGTTTGAAAACTGGCCATGCGTCAGTGGCCCCCTATCAATCCTTAGAGACTTTATAAACGTTAGAAATGGCAAACTGCATAGGATTTTTTACTGAATGACGAGAGGGCTTATTGAGAGAAATTGTGGCAGGTACAGGAGTATCTCTAACCTTTCCTTAGTAAACTCAAGAAAATTTTATCACCCATGATTTTATTTAAGCTTTTCTTGAACCTAGTAGGTGCTCATTAAATATTTGGAAACAGAATTAGAACATGGATGAATTTACGGATGTTTTCTGTCCGACACCCTTTTGGAATAACAAGCTATCATTGCCTACCCCCCTGCCCCCTCCTGCTTCTCACTTAAGCCATGTCTTTATGCTGTGAGAAAAATGGTGCAATACTGGGAAAAAAAAACAGGGCATCTGGTTCACCAGATATGCATATGGCCACAACATATGGCAAACCCAGGGCATTTGACCATCGTGCTCATTAGAATGTGCCGGCAACCCGGATGCCGCACGTTCACTGTGTCTGTGTCGTTCTTCTCTCAGCATGCCGACCTGGTGTTAATCATCAAGACACACTTGCCTTTCTTCAGCAAATCACTTCCTCCACTTCTTTTACCTCTGATTTCTTCTGTAATCCCCTCCTCTTTTGTGTTTACTTTCAGTTGGTCGGTGGCCTTCAGACCAGCAGGATGGTCCTACTCTACAGATCATACTAAAAACATCAACACGCCACGCGAGCCACCAAAAGCAACGGCAGCAGCTCATGGCCTTCTCAGGTGGTGAGAAGAAAGTGCAAGGTTCGTTTGCATTAAGGCCTTATAGAAAATGGTCTGTTTTTCTCAGAGCCTGGGTTAATTAACTTTGCACAGAAAAAAAGAAAATCCACCCCACCCCAGAGCCCCTGATTCTCACTCAGGGACTTGACAACGTCAGGAAGAGGAGGGCCGGGGAGAGTGCAACCCAACCCCCATCCTGGCAGACAAAACAAGACTACAGTCAATTCAAACACTGAGCCTGGATCAGTCTTCAAAAGCCAGTGAGCTGCGTATTCATTGTGTGTATTAGATAGTTTCCCCTTAAAACATCCTGGCTCCAGTTTTTCCAGGCCCTACTTAGGTTTCTGTTTCCTTCTCTCCTCAGACCTCTACCTCCCACTTCACTAAGGAGATTCCATTTTTCAGTTCTCATTGGCAAGTGAAGCACCATTCATTTAGTACATTTGCATATTCCATTTTTGTGCAGGTTGGTCCTCTCCTGTTGCATTTCTAAAATGAGAAATAAGAGCAAAACTCATATTAACCCCAGTGTCATCCCCTTTGCTTTTCATTCATTGCTATTCTTTGTTTATTATCTTTCAGCAAATTTTCAATCCATGTGACAATACTCCCATCGAAATCAATTAGAACCAGTTTCACAAAATAGAGTTACTGATGCCCTCTGTCAATCTTTTCTTGAATTCCAGCTGTATATCATTGATGCACATTCATTTATTGCTAGGTACACATTATTCCTTTCATCTGCTAGTAACTATCAAAAAACAGTAACAAATTTGTCTGGAAGGATTTATTCTCCACATAGTTCCCTTCTTCTCTTTCCTTCTAAGTATTGCTGATGATTTGATTGAACTCAAAAGAGTTACAGATTTTTCTCATTTAATACCCAATCTATTATTTCAAGGCAGGAAAAGTGCAGATTTTTTTTTTCTTTTAAATAGTTTTATAGACAAAAGTGAAAGATTTTTCATTCTTGCTTCAAATTCATTGTGAAAACAGAAGGCAGTTTTCCCAGATGGAAATCTGTCATATCATTATGGAAATGTCAGATTTCCACCCGGGGCATATTGACAAAAAGCCATGGTTTTTGCCCAGGGGGTGGAATTTCACAAATTTCCCCAAGAAGAGCTGCACTCCCTGGTAGAAGACAGAGGCAATTTCTTTCCCCCCGTTTTCAGATTTGTGAGACTGAGCTCTAAGAGATTGGTTTCAGGCAGATACCCACAGAGGTGGAAGAAAGCTTTAGCATTCCCAGTACTGGCCATAGGGGCTTGGCTGTTGTCTCTGAGTCAGTCCTGGCTGTATTTACTTTAATATTACAGTTACCCTGAGCTGTAACTCTATTGGCAATGTCACATAAAACGGGTGTGTCATATTGCCAAACAGAGGAGAGGTTTCCTTCCCTGACCTACCTGATTCTGCCATGTAAATATCTCCCCTTTAGTTAATAGGTATGCTCTTCTTAAAGTATCTCTTAATTTTGATAATTGTGTTTTTCCCCCTGAGAATGGAGCATTTTAAACCTCCGTTAGGGGAGTATTCATGCATGTATTAGAAATATTAGCAAATCGTGTCCATGTTAATGAATGATAGGACGTTTAGAGGAAAATAAAACAATCCCCAAACATTTTCATACATTTATAGTCATCAGAACCTCACGCTTTAAGTAGATGAAAGAGATTTGTGAGTGGCATAAGTCATGGCGGAAATAGCCGTGGGACATGAGTTACTCTATTCTATTATGGAAAAGTCTCTCTGCCTCATATAATGGCCTGCAGACTAGCAAGCACAATGCAAAGGATCTAAATATTTTTCTTAAATAGATTTGCTGTTCTCAACAAAAAACCTCCTCTAAAGATTACACTAGTATAGGTACTCTGCTCCATTAATATAAATGACTCCAATGTACATTTTTTCCTAGCAGAAATACCTGCATTTAAAAAAAAAATGCAGCAATAACTTCAAACTTCAAAGGTCTGAACTTCAAAAGGTTTCTTGCATTCTGCTTGATGGGACAGCATCTTATGCACACATGCTTTTTTCCCTGCTAAATGCCTTAATAATGAGCTTGGGTTCAGATTTTGTGAATCGGAGCCAAGTAACTCTATTTTAGTATATTTGCTGGGAAATGAACTAGCTCAGGGTAATTAGGAAAGCAATTTTATTAGCTTCTATTTCATAAAGATTGTTTTTTAATCAGAGTCAGAACTTACTAGAAATGATTCTGTGCTCTTTGCTTGGGTCTCAGGAAATGAAGTGGGGCACCGTAGGTCCTAACCCACAGTAAAACCAATGTGATGAAGACGGAAGCTTTGCTCTTAATCTCTAACAACGCTGTAAAAATAAACCCAATCTGATGGCATTATAAATAAAAGGGTCACAGCTAACGAATGATTACCTGTGTCTAGTTTATTACAGACTAGGGCCTTGATAACTGAAGGAGTTAAAGCTTTCTTTTAATTGCTCAAGGAGTCTTGGATTCAAGTTGTGAACAGTCCTGGCTTGGGGCTCAGGGGACTGGGGTGGGTAGAAAGCAAAGTAAAACACTGGATTAGGTGCATGTCTTCAAGAGACAAATGCGAGAAGGAATTGGGACTGATAGTGTTTTTAGATAATGTAGTGCAGCTGTGAAAAAGACAAATGCTGTACTGGGGCACACAGCGGAGAAGGGGGGGTGTTGCTTATAGGAAAATGGAGTTTCTGTAATCACGCCTCTCCTGGCGGCCACTTATGGAGCACGGCATACTGTTTGGGGCACCTCATTATATAGAGAACATCAATACTGTAAATGAGAGAGAACTCAGAGAAGGGTGAAAAAAAGATAAAAGGATTAGAAGAGATGACCTATAAAGAAAGGTTAAAGGAACATAGCATTTAAAGCTTTCAGGAGAGATGGAAGCCTATGCTAACTGTCTACAAATATTTGAGCAATAATAATTTTCAGGAAAGAAGGGGATTGCTTGCAGTGGTTGAGAATGGTCTAATAAGAAGTCACGGCTTGAAACTAAGGAAAGGGGAAAATGTCGGTTAGGAGACATTAGGAAACATTTCTTCCCAGTAAGGGTAATTAGGCACTGAAGAGAACTGCCTGGGGAGGTGGCTGAGGCCCCATCGCTGTAAGAGTAGCAAGTGTTGAAGGGGAGTTAAAGCACTCGGGGAGCTCCTCTGAAGGGGGTGAAAGCCCACCCTTTTCTGAAGACATTCCTGTACAGGAGAAGTGGGCTAGAACAACCCAGGAGGACTTTCCCAATGGCCTCAACTGTGATTTAACACGTGGAAAGCGAGTGGATGGAGAGTCGGGGTGGAGGTGGTCCGAGAGAAAAGCCATCCGCGAGTACGGGAAGTGTCTTTGCAGAAGATCTTGTTTTCAGCTGTCGGTCATTAGTGTTGCTGCTCCTCCTTTACCTATAGAGCCATGAAGACATTTACGTGAATTATCGCACAGCACCTCCAGAAGTCAGAGCTAAAGTGGGAAGCGAGGGACGCCTCTGACTAGGAAGCACAGTTAACAATGAAGGGTGTGAAGCGGTGGGCATCAGTCTGTGCTGTGCGAGCAAAGGGGAACAGAGAGAATTGCCATGTTTTATCATGTTGGACTAGCTGGGACAGGTGACACCGTGATCAGGTATGCATGCATCATCACTCCCCCAAATAATCACCATGTGGAATAATTTCCCCCCAAATCGTGCAGCTTCAACTTATTCTCTGCGAATATGACTCATAAATCTTGGCCTTGAATGTGAATCAAGATTCCAAGCTGCAGGCTCAGGGGTTTGTTGCATTTATTCAACTTTAGTCTTTATTTATAGACACAAAAGTATATTATTGGTTGTAACATCCAAACAAAAGAAAACAGATTGTAAGCATCCATTAATGTTTTCCCAAAAGGGAAATCGCACGTTTCTCTCCGGTCTTTCATTCTCTCCCTTGTAATATTAAGATGATGTCATAAACTCGTAATTACTTCGTGATGTTCTTGTGCACTTTATATCTGTTGGTTCAGAGATGCAAATTCCCTCTCTGATCAGAATGCAGCAAACAATATGAGCAGGTGGGAGGTAAGTCTTAGGTGGCTTGCAATTTAGTAACCATTGAAGTTTTGAATTCACACTATTTAAACTCTGTTCTCTGGGAGGGAAAAGATACATTTAAAAAATCTTAGATCTTGCATTATATACATGAGATGAGGTGTTAATTTTACTGGAATAATTATTCTTACTGCCAGAAAAGAAAATTATTTTGGTTAACAATGAATGTAGGGGCTATATGAAAAAATATTGTATTTATCTGGTAGAAAGTTTTCATCCACTAATCATATCCAGGAAAGCAAAGATACTTTAAAAGAAGGGGTGCATTGGTATGTGCGTTATTAGATGTTTGGCTTTCAAGTATATTGGGATAAACAGAAAACACAGGTCCATGAGAGAAAAATGGATCACAAGATGGTGACTTTCTATTTTCTTAGCCAAATCTTTGTTCTTTTACTCACAGCTCAGCTCTTCAATTCTGCAAGAAAGAGGCCATAAAGTATCTATTTCCAACTCCTCTTTAAGCCTTGCTCAGGTTTCTTATTGCTCATTGCTAACCATTTTAATTTCTGACCTCTTCTGCTCCACTAGTTATAGACCCATTCAGTGACCCTCTAGGATTCCCAACTCGGTGATTTATGTCCTTGCCATATTCATGTGAAGTACCAGCATCAACCTCAGAGAGAGGGAGAGAGAGGGGGAGAGGGAGAGGGAGAGAGAGAGAAAGAGAGAGAGGGAGAGGGAGAGGGAGAGGGAGAGGGAGAGGGAGGGGGAGAGAGAGAAGGGGGGAGAGAGATGGGGGAGAGAGGGAAAGGGAGAGAGAGAGAGGGGGGAGAGAGAGAGAGAGAGAGAGAGGGAGAGGGAGAGGGAGGGGGAGAGAGAGGGGGGGAGAGAGATGGGGGAGAGAGGGAAAGGGAGAGAGAGAGAGAGAGAGAGAGAAGAGGGAGAGAGAGGTGTTTCCCTAGCACTCTCCTGCTTGGTGTTTTAACAACTTTTCTTTATGTTTCTCTCTTCTTAGAACCTTAATAATGATCTTGATGCTGGCAATTTTAGATGTCCCCAGCAATGCCCCACCTCCCCACCCACTCAGAAAAAAGAAAAGGACTCTTTTGAGTTTTAATTGCTGCAGCTATTAAAGACTGAGAGGCAGCATTTCCTTGAGTGGTGGAGTTTGGGGCACGATGGAAACAGAGTGATCCTGCAGTCTCTAATCTGATCAATAAAGCTATTGACTTCTGAGGGAGTCAGATGGGAGAGTAGGGTCTGGGGAGGCTTGCTTCCACCTTGGCCTTAATACCATCTCTCTCCTGTGGGGAGACAGAACCCTTTTTCCTTTATTATTAAGGTATTGAAGGTTATGAGACAATCTATTAGGAGAAGCTGGGCCACTCTTACCATTTGTTTAATATATGCCCACTCTGGTCTTCTTATAAATTGACAAGTAGACCAACAAATGTGGATTCCACTGGCCATCCTTAGCTGAGTCATTTCCATTTAAAGTTGAGTTAAAGGTAATTTGTTTTGCCAGTTTTATATATATTCCTTTGTGGTTTTTTCTCGCTCCTGTGTTTAATTCCAGTCCTTTCCCCCATTCTCTGCATTCTTTACAAATCCTAGGTCTCCAGCAAAACAGCCACATCTCATGTGAGCCCTGCTCGAGGATCAGTTTTATCTGTGTCTGACCCAGGCATGTGTTGCATGGTAACACGTTCAAAATCGAATACGAATGCAGACTAGCAAGCCTCTCTGTCAGGATATGGACGTGCCCCACACGTCGATCCTGTTTAGTTATTAGAATCTGAAAACTTAATCATACACTCTAAGAAAAGGCTTTGATAGAGAATTTTACTCCTGCATGTTCATTTAAGATTTAGACTTGACGTATTAACGCCAAATTTAAAATTGTGTCCTCTTCATTGCAATCCTGTGTAGCTACAAGGTTCTAATAAATATTATGTCCTCCCATCGTGCAATTAAAATTTTCCACCTCATTTCACAATGCAAAACATTCACATGTTGTCAATCATCTTGAAACATGATTTTTTGACATCATATAATTTCACTTCATTTTTTCAGACAGACATCGCACCAGGAAATTATTTAAGAAAGAGTCCTATTATATCTTTATTTTTCCACCAAATTTCACCTTCAAATGCAGTCATTTGTGTACATTTCAGTAATTTCAACAATAAACTTGCAAAGAGAGGGAATGGCAAGCCCTCAGACAGACGTTCACATATGGGTTTTGCCACTCTTGCAAGGCTGCGGCTCAGTTGTGGGCACTCGGTTAGAAAACATGATTTTAGCCATGGGAAGTTTACAAGTCTTGCTGCACAAAGTGAAAAGGTTGCTGCTTGAAACAGCTACCACCTGGGAGGCTGGGAGAAAAACATGCGTGTGCTTTTGAACTTTCCTCTGTTTAATAACTAGCAGACACTAATGATTTACCAAACATCCTGATTTAAAATGGCAGTAGTCAAAAGCAAGGCTGCCTGCTGGTTGTCAGGTAGCCCACCTGTTCTCCAAATCAAAGTTCCCCTGACCTGTGCCCAACGCAAAGCTGTTATCCTTTAAACCACTGCTAGATGTGCGTGTACGCCTTGTTGGGCTCTCTCGCTAACGTTCCCGTCTGCTGTCGGAGAGAAGCTTCCTACTGGAAGCTTCACGTTGCCTTCTTTATGTAGGCCGATCCTTGGGGAGTGAGCTCATGCACACTTCTTGGGGAGGTTTTGGTGGGGGCTGGGGTGGGAGGGAAGGGAGGAGGGCCCGTATGCTTTAAGCAGCAAGGGACAGTTAACGGGAAAAAGTCGACTGAAGCAGTGCTCAATTCAGGATAGGATGAGGACCCCTTCCTAGTGTTTTAAAATAGTGGGGTGGTTTTTCAAGAAGGGGCAACTGTATTATTCATGGCTTGGTATAGTTTTTTTGAGAAGAAATGCAGAAAACAGCTAGTGGTTGAGGGTGGGAAAGATGTGAAATAGGTAAAGTCATGGTCTCTAGGAGGGTGAGCAAAGGTGGTTTTCGATTAAAACAAAGGGGCCTGAGGAGGGGGGAGAACACTACTTTGGAGTGACGTAAAGGAGAAAAGTGATTAGCAGAGTTTATTAAGTGCCAGTTTGGTTATTATTTATTAGCATAGAAAAGTTAATTTAATTAACACTTGTGATATTCGAAGTTGCAATGGGCCACGTGACTGTTTCCAGCCAACTGCATAATGGCAAGAACATGGAAGCTGCTAGGCCTGGGCTCTTTCTTCATGTTCTGTGACTACTTGTTTAAGATATTCTAGGTTTGTGCAGATATCAGTGAATATATCAGAGTGAAGCATTAGATAGCAATGGAAGGAATTCTTTTAAAATAGTTCTGTCTAATACTGGGTATTAAAAGGATTACATTTAGGATTTTATTAATGGTTAACCTGTGCAAGTGGTATGGAGTAAGGGCTCATGGCACAGTTTTTAATACCTACCGTGTACTGTGCTTAACAAATACTATGTCATTTAAATCTCATGCCAACAATGTTGGTATTATTACCTCTTTTTAACTGATATGAGATCTAAGATTCACACAAGGTCACATGGCTAATAAAGTGTCAGAGTTCAAAATCAAATCTCCCACACCCCCAATGTTTGTTCAGTGAATGTTGACAATTAAATCCATACCATAGTCACTTATGGATATTCATGCATGCTTATTCATTAATTATACCCACACATGTCAGAATACCCATCTGTTTTTTGATGGGATGGTTAGTAAATTAGAAGGAGATCCTTTGTGATAGGCAAGAGCATGTCTCCCCTATCTTTTTTTTCTAAGTAAAGGCCTTTGTAATGTTCTTTAAGCCCCAATCCAGAGGGGTTGTCTCCAGGGACCAGGGGACACTTAACTTTGTTCTCTAAAGCCAATTGTGCTACAAATGAAGATAGCAATTAGCATTCATCATCCATGGTGATTTTTATCTCCCTCTCTGGGTTGACACAGTGCTTATCACAGGGGTACCTAAGTGCATTGACCTGCTTTGCTAACTTCTCAAGAAACAATGCTGGGAGGAGAATAGCTCCTTCCTCTGAGCTGTTCAATGCCTAGCTCACAGATAACCATTTAATTTTCTCACTATTGCAACTCCTTCATCATCCGAACTGCTATGTTGTTCACACTTGCTCAGCAGTAATGCAGTGAAATTCTTACGTGATGGTGAGCAGCCTTCCGAATCACAAGGTGTATTGAAATTTATGCCATGGTGTGTCTACATACGACTTACCACATGTTTTAGGAACTATGTGGTGCAAAGAGAATCTACTTAAATAAGCTTAAAATGGGTGTTTTCGAAAGACTTCATGGGCATCTCATGAAACCCCTACGTACTAACAGAGCTTTGCATCACAGAAATGGGGGCAGAAGTGGGCATCTCCTCACTCCTCTCTCTCATCCCACTATCTCTCCTCTCTGCTTCTCTTTGCTCCTATGCTTTATTTTCATCTCTGTTGACCAGTTTCTCTGTTTACATATCTGCTTACACATGGCACATTGTGGCTGCCTTCAAATGGTGGCCTTAGCCTGCAAATCTACGTGACTGTTCAGCTCATATTCCCCATATCAAAGTAATGCAGATCCCAGTTTCCCTATTTCAGATTCCTAGGAGAAGGAATCTGCTGAAGCCCAGGTCATGTGTCTACTCCTGGTCCAAACAGTTGTGATGGGGGAGGGTGGCTGGAGAGGAGAGGTCGTTCATGCTTGCTGGGCTGCTTCTTTCAGTACACTGGGCAGAGCTCCTATGAAATAGCTTAGGAGGAGAGAGGTTTGTCTCTCTAGAATCAACTGGAGTGAGGATTGTCTATGGGGGAAAAAAAGGTGGACTTAACTGTGTACAGTGATGGATTTTTAAGTCACTACACTTAAGAGAGAGAAACAAAATTCTCATACAGAAAACCATATCCTGGACATTTTTAGTTAGAGGTGCTTCTGCAGAGCACCAGGGAAATGGAAATACCTCATCTTAGATCTGAAGTCAAGAATCTCCATTTTTTTCTGGACTAAAATCACACAGTATTTTTGGAAGATTATATGTATTTCTACATATAAACCTATTTGTTGGAATTCAGGGGAAAGAGGAAGTTGAATTCAGCCACTATTCTTCCCCACCCCTACCCACACCCCTAGAATACACTGGAAAGCCACCTTTCTCCTCTCCCATCCATGTGCATTTCATATGCAGACACAGCCACCACCAGGCGTTGCTGGCTTTGTGAGCACGGCCCTGAAAGTCTTGAAGACCCTTGAAAAGTTCAGTTAGCTCTTCAGATAGTTCTCTCAGGCTGTTTGTAGGTCATAATTGGGATTTCTAACAACCCTGAGTAGATGTCTATGATTTGCTGAGAAAAGGTTAAATTATAATCAATTCTTGGGGAAGGTTTGATTGGAGGACAACTTTCCTCATGCCTGGGGGCTCCCTCCTTCTCCTCCTGGCAGTACCATCATTGTCTGGGTGTTTATAACTTCACTCAGTTCAATTGCTGTTTCTCCATCCTTGAGTTGTACCCAGACAGCAAGTTCCCTCTCATGAGATGAAAGCATCTATATTTGAACAGGCTGAGACATCAGGTTTCTTCCCTTAATTCTAAGGTTCCAACCAGAATTGGAACCATCAAAAGTTCCGAGGCCGTCAAAGAATATGCCATCAAAGGATGACCAATATGGCCTATTAGGTAAGAAGTCTGATCCCACTTCTAATATCCTATTTGCATATTTCCTTTTCCAAAGAATGCTTTTCACACAGGTTTCTGACCTTAAAGTATGTGGCTAAGGGCTTATAAGGGACTGATTTCTCTCCAAAAGTGCTTCACTCTCCAGTTGAGACAGACATGCCTATGGAAGCTTGAAGTACTGTGTTCTAGTTCTACTGAAAGGAGAGTTCTAGCACAAAACCCCTTTGTGCTTTCCCTGCCTTCTGAACACTGTTTAAGAGCATTAAATTTTGTCCCTACTGCTTCAGTCCTTGGCCTCTCTAAGGGACCTAACCTTGGGGTGATGCTGAAAGGTGGCCATGTGCATGCAAACTATCAAATTGCTCCACTAGGTGAAATATAAAAATGTCATGAACCCAAGCTTTAATGTAACCACCAACAATAGAATCACTTGAAAGAGCCACTGGCTTCTGTTTTCTTGTGCTTTGAAGGCTTGTTGTACATGGGCAAAATAAACCAGTAGCCCTGAGTCTCTGCCCCTTTCAGGGCCATGTACACGGCAACAAAAATAACAACATTTTAAAGTAAGTTATTTACTAGACACTGTTGTAAATGTTTCACCTGGATCATCTACTAATTATGAAAACCACTTTTCGAGGTAGGTGTTTCCATTATCCCAATTTTACAGATGAATGGACTGAGATTCAGAGAGGTTAAGTAACTTGCCTAGAATCACAGAGCATGGGTTAGGATTTGAACCCTGGACGGGAGAAGTCAGGGCAGGACTCTGTCGTGGGAAATTTCAGTGGGGGCATTTAAGTAAAACCGAATAGCATTATCAGAAAGTGATCAGATAAGTGATCTAAGCATAAGTCCCTTCCCCTGCAGCCTATGTAGTATGAACCGAATAGCGGCAGGTAGATGCCCAGTATGAACCCCTGCCTGCACCCATCCACTTCCTAACTCTCTTGCCTGCTTTCACTGCTTAGTCCTTGTTACCATTGAACACATTGTATATTTTACTTATTTAGGTTATTTATTATTCAGTTTCTTCCTCTGTGGAGTGTACGCTCCATAGAGGCAGGGGGTTTTGAATATTTTGATCACATTTTAGAGGTCTTCTTAGGTGCTCAGTAAATACTGTTGAAGGAATGAATGCTGTTGTTGGACATCCATTAGGACAGTCTGGCCAGAGGCTGTGCCTTTGCTTTCCTGTTCACAGTAGTCATTCTGTCTCCCTCTCTCTCACTGTCTCAAGTTTCAGCTGTTTTATGGCCAGGTGGCTGGCTGAATAGGTTTTCCTTCTGGGGCTTTCTTCTCTCTCTGTTTCTCTGTCCTCCATACTATATTTCATCCAATGTTACTCACTGTCATTTGGAGCAAGTTTCCCTCTCTTGCCCACCTTCCCCCCGCACAGTCTTTATGCTAAGCCATGAGGTGGTGTGAGAAAGATGAGGATGACAGCCTAGGGTAGACAAGGTAACTAGCACTTTATCCCAGGAGACAGGTGGAGAGCATCCCGGTGGCAGCAAAGCAGACCCAAGGGGTTACAACCATCCTGTTCTAGGTCCATAGGACTAAGTTATCCAGACAGAGAATGAAATATTAGCCAACATTCATACTGGGTTGTGAGTCAGTAGTTTGCCAGTATATCCAACCATCAAAATAAAATGTTTTCCTTTTTGTGGGAAAGAAGATTTCAGAATCTCCTTTGATAGAATGTCCTGGATAAGTACTGTGTATGTGTGTATTTATTTACTTGACAAACATTACTATAGTGCTTATTTTGTTCCAGGCAGTATCCTAAGTGTCTCAAAAATAAATATTAGGTCATCCTATAGTAAGTGCTATTGTTATCCCCTTCCCCCCCCCCCCCACCATTTTATAGATAGAGAAACAGAAGCAAGAGGAGGTTATATAACTTGCTTGAGACTTGGAGAGGTAATAGTAGCAGAGCTGAAATTTGTGCCTGTGTACCCAGGTCTGGCTCCAGATTCAACACCTTTATCTACTAACCAGGCTACCTCTCCAGTATTTACTGATACTTTTATAGTATTGGTTACAGTCTTATTTAAAATCTGTAATTTTCTAGATCTTTACAAAGGAGATGACAAAAACCCGCAGCTGTTTTAACTTCAAAGAAAAGAAATTTCCTGATGATTTGTTTTGCTTTAATACATTGATTAGTATATATATGTATACATATATATTAAATATATAAAAATATACATAGATTAGAATATATACATGCATATACATATATATTCAAATGTTACATAAATATATTTTGCTAATCCATACAGAGCTTCATCAATATTTCTTCTTTATTCTCTTTTATGCCAGCAGCTTTCTTTATGCATTTCCATTTTCCACATTTTTCAGAGTGATTGGATTGGGTTGCATACACTTCTCCTGAAATATTAAGTGCATACAGTCCGCATCCACATGCACTGAGTCTATAGTTATGATCTATTATTTCAAAAACCCACATGGTAAAAAGAGCAGAACAGGCCTTGAGTGCTATGAAGTATTAGGGCCAAAGAACCCCCTGCCATTCATCTTCTCACTAATGCCGGGACTAACAAGACCCCAGAGTTTCTGTCTCATTGGCAGAGCCTTTGTCCTAAAAACACAGAAACCACACGCACACACTTACACACATATATGCATACCCACATTCCCTCGCTCATATCCACTTTGTATATCTAAGAGAATTAATCTATTTCATAATGAGTAAGTTGTCGCATAGTCAAGTAGGAGAAGGACACCTAACTATTTTACCATTCCTGAAAAATTGTAAAGGGGATATGGTATCAGCACAAGTGTCAATCCAGATTGTTGAGCTCTGTCTCCAGGATGATTTGGGGAAAAACTAGATACAGAAATGGCTGGGCAAGACATCATTTTTAACTTTTAATTGCTTCCACCTGATGTTGTCTTTCTCTCTCCATATTGCTTCTTCCTTTTGACCTTTGTCATTAAATACTCCCAGCATCTAAAGGTGCCACTGCTGCATCTCCCCCCTTTATTTTTCCCTCTCATGGCTTGAAAATAGGATAAGGCAGCCTTCCTTGTTTGACTTATCGAAATTGGTCTTATTGCTTTGGAGTCAAGCCGTGTTTGTTGCAGTATAATTTCCTGGCTGGTGGTGGCTCACTGTGGTAACTTCTCGAACACCCCCATGCCTGCATTGGGTCCACAAATTCATTTTTTCTTCCTTGTATCCCAGCGGATTTCTGCTGCGATACAGGCACACACCTCTGAGCATACATTCACTTTACTTCTGTCTCCCCTTGAAGTCCACTGCTCAGAACTTCCGAGTCCCTGCCCTCTGCCTTGTGAGATTTTGAGACTTGTCTAAGGTTGAATCTGCAAGTAGAACAAAACCACAGACCCCTGCAGTGTGTTTCTAGATAAATTCATGAGAAAAAAATCAATTCCACTGAGTTAGTTTGTTCAGATGGAAAAATCTTGTGTCCCGTGTAGACATGGTGTTATTCACTGGATATTTCAATCACTAGTTATTTATGCCTGTTAAGTCTACAAAGCCCAAACACCCAGGTTCGGTCATCTTTATCTGTACTATTCCCCAAGTAAGGATACTCTTACATACACACATACCCCTATGGTTAATGTCATGGACCAAAAATCTTGATTATTTTGTGAATTTTCACAGTTCAGTTAGATGTTTTGGCTCTGTGTAGACACAGATTACAAAGTGCTTCCCAGTAGGTATCCTTTTGAATCTGCTTTATTGATGTAGAACAAAGTTTCATTTGCTCACAGGTTTTAATTTAAAAAAGAAAAGCTAATTCATGTTGGATCTCATTCTTCAGTGAAGGTAATAAGCCTCGTATGTATATATAAAAAGCTACCACCCTCTGATTGTCAAAGTTTGCTTCTTTCTTTTCAGGTTCTTCTTTGTATTGTTTTACAATCTAGGTATATCTGTTTAACATGAAATGCAGAAAATGACAGGGCTCAGACAGCTACTGCATCCAGTGACAAAGATTACTGTCATCCTGGCTCATCAGTTAATTCATCATTGGCAATGGTCCATTCCATTTCCTAGTAGCCTAGCAACAGCCAATGATGGGGAGGGCTGTTTGCCATGTGACAGTGGTATGTGGTACTTTCCAGAATGCTTTTACATAAAAATAGGATGATAATTTATAAATTTACATTTTTATTTTAATAAATGGGAATATTTGGTTTTAGGGGTTGACAATCAAAAGGGAGGCAATTTTATTTTGCAGACCATGACTTTAAAGTGCTGGACTAGTGACTTGATAACAGAAATGGAGCTATCAATTTCACGCATAAACAGGGTTTAAAGTTGAGCCTGTGAATGCCTTACTTTACCTTAGAATGAATGATATTCCCCCGCAGAGTAACTATAGAAAATAATATAATTAAATGAGAGCTGTTCTTATATCAGTGCATGCACATACATACACTCATGCACACACATACACACGCGACATAGGATTTTGGGTCTGAACTTTGGCTCCTAATTTTCTTTATCACTGGATAGAAAAAAAAGCAAAGGGATTCATGAGCAACAACAATTATTGTTGTCCTCAATATAAAAAAAATCTTTCAGTTTCTCACAATCCTCCTAACTCTCTATTGATGATTCATGGTTCGGCAACTCACTTGAAAATCTGCTCATTTATTTTCACTGATTGAATTCCCTGATTGTTAGTATGTATAAATGTGTTAGCTACTTTTGAAGCTATCTTCTGTTAAAGAATTGATAGAAAATCCTATTTAAATGTCATAATGCTTTTTCTCTTGTTATGACAGTCATTGGGTAAATAGTTTTATTTTAGTGCTATAGTTAAGAAAAATCTATAATCACCTCCTCATAAATCTTTTTTAAAAAATCTATATTTAGCCCCGTTTGCAGAGACAGAAGTTGAAAATAGGCTACTACCTAAGACATGAATTCCGTTAAATATTAAAGAGATCTCATCAATGATTTTATTAGTCTCCGAGCTCAGTAAAGGCCTCCCTGACATCTAAAGCCTAATGATTTTTTAAAATATATTTAAAGCCTTGCACTGCACCTTTAAATATTGAACAATATTGAAAAATATTGAAGCCCTTTTTTTGTATATTAGCTTTAGGCAGAACTGTTGTATGATTTCCACTTCTTTCATGACATTGTAATGATGTTACCACATACAACTTTATCTTGCATGAAAAGGTGAAGTCATGAGTGATTTCTCCAATTTAAAAGCACTCAACCCTCACAGTGCTAGAAATGAATATTTTGCATATATTCATGCAACAATGATTCAATTTAAGATTTCTATTTTCAAACATTGCTTGAAACCTTCACTATGTTAGTCGTAAAACTGCCAAAATGTGTAATAAGATTTATTATAGATGAGTAGCATTTTATTTAGTATTTCATGTTAACATGCTTTTAGGGTTACCTGGTTTAGCAGGAGAATTCATCTTTCGTTTCTAATCAGAGATAACATTTTATCGTATTTTAAAAAATACTCTTCCCGTACACATATATATTGTGGCACCAACTGAATTTTTCTTGCTGGCAACACAAACCCAAACATTGCTCACATCAAAGCTCAGTGTACCCTCACACAAAGCTGCTCCGATTGAAAAAAAAGAGAAGGAAGATTTCCATCTCTCCTTTGTAATCCCTGTCCTTTTTCTCCAGAATAGCTCTCAAACCCTTTTGCTATACATCCTTAAAATGGGTTCAGAATTTTGCTGCAGACCTTACCCCTTTAAAGGGGTCTTGTTATACTCTTGTTTATACTGTGTAGATGCTTCATTGCTGTAACAGCATAAAACCACAACATTATAAGTTTCCTAGAAGCCATAGCATATGTTACAGGCGCAAAAAGTATAGGTTGGCGGGAGCTCTTAATTGAGGGGTGTGTTTCTGAAAGAGGCTTGCACAGATGGAGAAAGAGATGTATCTAAAAGTGGTTACCTGTGGGCTTGTATATAAGAGGTAGGGAAAGTGTGTAACCATTTCATGGCTGTACCTGTGATTATCACAGGGGCAGCATGAAAAGATATAAACTCTTACTATTTTTGTGTTCATTATGCATCTTTAGGCCCTAAATCTTCTTTCTATTCCAGATTTTCAGTTGTTTCAGCAAGGAAAGAGGGAGCCTTCCACAGACCATTTTTGCAAGGCAATATAGCAATGCTCTTATCCCAAAGGCGTATTTATAAAGCACGGACACACACACACACACACAATCACATGAATACACACTCATACACATAACAAGGGAGAGCTGTGTATAGGGGAAAGCTTATACAAAAAAAAAAAAAAAAAGAAAACCAATAAAACTTACCCAAAGCACACACTTCTCTCTCCAGAAAGGAAATACTAACTCGATTTTCATTTAGAAGAGACCTGTAGTTGCTAGCTACCAACTCCATTTGTTGGTGCAAAGCCACTCATAGATGACACATCCATACAAATGCGATTTTAGGGGTTACCTTAAATTTTATAGTAAAAAAAAAAAAGCTATAGGCAACTGGAGACGCAACATGCCAGTGAGTGACTTGTTCTGCATTTTGGGGAAGGAAAGAGAGTGGCGATCTTAGTAGGCTCCTGGGTGGGTCAAATTTTCCTAATTACATGGAAATCAGAGGCAGCCCTGAGACCGGTATCTTACCTGCACGGAGTAAACATTCCCCCGCTGTCACTAATGTTCTATAAATCATGTTAAAGAGAAGCATAATTAACATCTTTGATCAAATCAAGCTTCAAAGTCATGAGGTGACTGACTGAATAAAGCCACATTTCAGGGTCGGCAATGAATAGATTCTCCACGAAGGCTCAGGATGGCCCTGTACTCTTCCTCGCTCATTCACCCTTCTGCTTGGAGGAGGAGGGTGCTCATACCCCCATGAGGCAGAGGGAGATGGGTGAGGAAATCCTCAGCAACACACCACATGCAGTTCTATGGATCTAAGTTCATGAGGCAGCAAAGGACCTGGGGTGCAGAGAGGGAGAAGCAAGCCCGTGTCTGAGAAGAATCAGCACTTAATTTTTTTAGTCTGGCGAAAGCAGATCCTTTCTGTGCATGGCCAAATTGGTTCTGCTTGTGTGTCCAATCATTTAAAAAGGACAATATTCCTGGTTAAAGGACAGGTGGTTTTGTACAAATTATTTCCATCTTCACTTGTTATGTATCTTGAGAAAATTTCCATCCAATTGCCAAAGGCTAATTAGAACTCAAGCTTGTCTGGAGGTGGGTGCCCAAGTGGAATAGTTGAAATCTCTCTCAAAGGTTTCTTAGCCTCCAGGACAGCATCCACATAGAACCTGGGAACTCCTGCCTTGGGAGACAGTGCTTTTCTTTCTTTCAGTGACAGAAGCGACTTTTGGTTGCAAATTTCCCTGGAGGTTACTGGTAAACTTGCATTCACACCAAGGAATAAGCAGTTGATAGCAAAGCCTTGGTGAAGGGAGTAAACTAAGGGTGGAGAGAAAGAGGGAGCCCTGGATGCCCAACCAGACCAGTAAAAGGGAGGAGAGAGAAGTGGAATAGAGGAGGTTGTATGACATGTAATCCTCTTCCTAAACATCACAGTTTTGACGTGGGTTTGGCTCTGGCTCTGAGATGGTCTCAGTGAGTGTCAGTGACAACAAAAACAGACGTGGTAATGGAGAAACACCACCCACCCTCTACACCACATCCAGTGTAACTGGAGAAGGAAACTCGCCTTCAGTTCCTCCACTGGCCTGGGTACCCAGGGAGGAGCATGCCCTGGCAGCATGGGATTGCCAGGAGCCTAGGGTTAGGGTCTATGGCGCCTGCATTCCTGCTGGCTCCCCTGTAAGCACAGTATGTGGATTTGCCTCCTCCCAATGTACCATCAGTCAGGGCTGGCTTCTGCATTGGTTTGGAGTGGAGCCTCTGAGAGGAAGTGATCCTTACCACTTCCTGCTCTATTGGCTGGGTGTATGAGGGGAAGGGGGAGAGGCAGGAGGGATGTGCCTGGTGCCAGGTTATGCTAAAACTACTTATTTAAATAAATAATTACAATATTAAGAGTCCAGGAGCTGTGTGTACTCCAGAAAAGAAGTACATTTTCTGCAAGGGTAATGTAGATTACTTTGATTTTGAGGTATACTTATAGGAACCATAGGTTCTGGGTTTCTGGAGTCTATTTCAATTTTAAAGTTCCAAATATTGTACTTAATTATATAGATGTGTGTGTGTGTGTGTGTGTGTGTGTGTGTGTGTTTTGGTGAAGTGTATGCTTTTAGTTATGTAACTATATTCTTTTCCAGAAAGTCATTTTTAAAAAATAACAAGAACTAAGAGTGGCCTAAAGTTAATAACTTAGGAAGGCTTTTTATAAAACGAATTCACAAATTAGAAAAATAATTCTTTATCAGGTCCTGAGCTCTAAATTATGACACGGGAGTATGGTCACTAGAAATATGCATACTGCCCTTCCTTCTTGGGTCTAAGTCTAAATGCCTGGAAAACAAATGGCTTAAAAAGGTAAATCCGGCCACACTGGGTATCTGGCTGCTTAGAAAGACCAGGTCCTACTCCCTTCTCCCTAGTGCCCCATACAGAGAGCCCGCAACAGTTTTATTCCTTTCTTTCATTTTGCTTGATGTTATTTTACTTTGCTGAATTCAGACAAACTGATCTGTGTTTAAAACAAATGAGAGAAATTCAGTTTGCATTATTCTGAGAAAAGTGTTTCATTCCTCTTTTTAAGGCATCTGTTAACTTGAACTCATACTATTGCACAGGAGCTGCAGTCCATGCAAATCTTCCCTGGAATCCTTTAAATTTTTCCTAACGTTATGCTTTCAAGAGGTTGCTGGATCAGTTTGATCATCTTTGCCCCAGAAGGGGAAAAGCTTATTCAAATCGATGATCTGATTAAGTTTTTATCAAAATAGGTCAGTGGTCTAAATGGCCAGTGGGTCAGATTTCACCCCTCAGAGACATCTTTACTGACCATCCTCTGTAAAATTGCATAACAACTTCCCACCCCACACACACCTTCAGCCCGCGTTCCTGTGCTTTATTTGTCTTCAAGGTACATACTGCCATCCGGCCTACTGTGTATTTTTATTATTGGCTTGTCACCTGTCTCCTTCCGCCACCAGCCACCCCCTTCACACCTAATGTAAACCCCATGAGAGCAAGGATTTTGTCTGTTTTATTCACTGAATCCCCAGGACCTAGACTAGTGTCTGATACATAGCAGGCATCAAATCCAGAAATAGTTGTTGAATAAATAAATGGAATAGATTGGACTTTTAAGTTGTCTGGTTATTTTTTGATATGTAACAAATTTATATTTGATTAATTATCCAAGTTTACTTTTCTTTTTTGCTGTTCCTTCCTGTCTTTACCATTTTGGTCACTTGCTTTTCTATGTCTTGTTCCTTTGACAATTTATGTGACACCAAAATGTGGAGAAAAGATACAAAAGATCCCTCATAAAAGTTATTTTGCCTCATGTAGACCAAGAAAACTGGCTATGTCAGCAAATTTTTCACCTTCCAACTGGTTGTTTTGACACTTTGAGGACACGTCTTCTGCTGTATGCACTGTCGTTTATTCTTCATGGTTTCCCAGCACATGGATTTGATCATAGACTGCTTGACACATTCCCCAGGTAAAGAACTGGAGTGGGTAGCTTGAGGTTGCCATGCAGGAGTGCTGAAGCCTCAAGTTTGAAAGTGCGAATTGTACGAAGCTTTCCTTCTTTTGACCCTCAGTGATACAGATACAATTTATATTATACATAACTATTGATCATCAACAGTCATTAAAAACCTAGCCACCATGTTTTTTCCTTTTATTTCTGAGGATGGATATATATATAGGTGTGTGTGTATATATATGTATACATATATATACACACACATATCTATAATATGTAATATGTTATATATGTACTATGTAAACATGATATATAGATGGATATATATATATATGTGGAGAGAGAGAGAGAGCGAACGGGGGGTGGGAGGAAATGAATGAAGAAATGATATGTTGACTAATGCTTGAATCAGTATAACAGAGCGTAGTTCCACTTTCTGTTCTGGGCTGCTTTTAGCCTACATGAAGAATCCATACCTTTTTATTTTCTACCCCTCCTTGGCTTTCTTCTGGTTGAGGAAACACACCCTACACCTGCTGGTGTATTTTTATGAGCTGTTTGGGATTTTCTGGGGCCTTCCTCAGAGGTGACTGTGTTTCAGTGGTGAGTGAATAATGCAAAACTGTCTACAGGCTGTATACACTGAGTAATCACTGGGAATTCTTCAAAACAATCTCAGGTTGGTAAAATTTTCCACAGAAAATAATAATAACAGTAACAATAGCATCACCAGCAACAATAAACAAGATATGCCCTGTATGCTTCCACCCAATTATTAGCTAATAATGCATAATTATGATTAATTCCACTCTTTAAATGCAGATTCTAAATAGCAATAACCATTTATTTTATGTTTTCACGTTATTTTCCTAAACGTCCTTTATGTCAATTATGTGTTTTCAGGCACATCTGATTGTGCTCTACTGTGGTTTTGATGGTTTGGTAATTGTACATTAAAAAAAAAAACACGTGTTTAGTATAAAAATTAATTACGTTAAGCATTCCTACTAATTTTGCCAGGCAAAAAATGGCATCCCACAAATTTTCAGCATAAAGCGGGTGGCCAGCCCACTTAGGAGCTTTATGATCTGTGGCTGCGGTTTGCGAGTGAGCTCTGTGAAGGCAGTTTTATCGACGCTGGAGCCAGAATGCAGTGGACGGCAGCATGCCCTTGTTCTGGTCCCTGTGTTCGCTTAAAATTCCTCTCTGGCCTCCATCTAATCAACCACTTCTCAACTACAATCGTAATAACAGAGCTGAATATATCATTTTGAGATGTCACTGAAATCCAGATTGACAGAGCTTTGGCCAGCAAGCTGGATGGTCATCAATGTAGCTTCCTTCTTTTGGTTTGCTCCTATTTATAAGAGGTAGATCCCTGGTAATAATGAAGAAAAACATTAGATATGCCGTAAAAAAATCTACCCAGAAAATGCATGGGAGCAGGGGAGGGGGTGGTAGTGGAGGGAAGAAAAGAAGAGGAGGGGAAGAACCAGAAGCAATTGGATGAGAGTCTCTGCTCAATATTGCAGTCTTTTGGGAATATTTCCTTGTGAGGCATTAAAAATATCTGATTCTTAAAACAATTTTCTGCTTCTGTAACTCAAAATAGCGTTCAGTAAGGGGGAGGGGAAATGTAGCAATTAGTTGGCTTTATTTCTGAGGTTTTATTACTTTGATTCTTTTTGATTTAATCAGCCACGAACGCAGCTACCAGCAGACGGTGACTTTTCCCTGAAATGTGCTTCCTGCCCAGAATAGTGGCTTGTGATTGTAGGTTAATGTTAATGAAACACGAAAAGGCAGACCCTTTTTAGGAAAATTTGTTATTAACAAATAAAGGCTTGGTAACATTTAGAATCACACCAGAAATCACACCATGGAAAATATGGCCGGAGCAGACTCTGGAGCCAGCCCGCCATGCTCAAGTGATAAATTTGTTTACATCATTTAAAAGTTCTAACTCAGTACGGACGAGGTGACGTCCTACTTTTCACATTCATGTTCAATTCACAAACATAAAGAGACTCAGAGCCATTAGGGAAGCTTTCATTTTGGCTGGGGAAGGATGAAATGATAGTGATAGTGGCTTTCATAGCAGAAAATAATTGTATACTTTTCTTCTTATTATTTTTGGCAAGGCGCGCACATTTTGGCTTTCCGGTGTATTACATCATTACATTGTATAATGCATCATAATGATAGAGTGAATAGAGATGAAGAAATGCCAGCGTCTGCTGCAAGTTAAAAGAGAGAGACATTGCATGCATTTTCAGCTGGGGAGACTGCTGTTCAGCGAAGTGTTCTCTGAGATGAAACAAAGCTGCCTTCCCACTTGGCATTCACATTAATTGTAGACTTGCCAACAGGCCGGTTTCATTGGTGTATAAATTAGTGGGGAATAATTCCGCTTGTCTCAGAAACCAGAATATCTGAGGAATGCATCCTGAGATGGTAACTTATTTTTCTGTGGTTTGCACCCAGCTCCCAGAAAACCTCCAGGATATGCTGAATACAAATAACGCCCTGTGTTCTGTGCTCGCATACCTGTGTGAGAGGTAATGGCTGTCCTCAGGACAGATAGACGTCTTCTTATTTTCAGCAGCACATTTTTCAGATGTATTCAAATAGATCATTTCTCAAATCCTCATTATTGAAAAATGGAAATCCATTGACATCTCCTGAGAGGAAATTTAAACATGCTGATTGTTATTAATAATAATACCAGTAAATGCTAATTGAAAGCCAATGGTAGTCTAAAAGCTGCCAATCAGGATATGTCAATGGGATGCTAAGATAACTAGTTTCAAAGGAAAAAAAATTTTTAGTCAGCTCATTTATTTGTTATATTTGTTTGCCATTGTGTTGCACAATAAATGCTTTCTCAATGACTACATTTTTTTTTTCCTTATAGAAACAGAAATTTATTTCTCACAGTTTTAGAGGCTGGAAGTCCAAGATAGGGTGCCAGCATCATCAGGTTCTGGTGAGGACCCTCTTCTGGGGTGCGGACGGCTGTCTTCTTGTTGTGTCCTTAAGTGGTGGAAAGAGAGTGAGCTAGCTCTCTGGCCTCATCTTTTTTTTAAATATATCTTTATTGGGGTATGATTGCTTCACAGTACTGCATTAGTTTCTGTTGTACAACAAAGTGAATCAGCCATATGCATACATATATCCCCATATCTCCTCCTTCTTGAGCCTCCCTCCCACCCTCCCTATCCCACCCCTCTAGGTGGTCACAAAGCACTGAGCTGATCTCCCTGTGCTATGCGGCTGCTTCCCACTAGCTATCTATTTTACATTCGGTAGTGTATATATGTCGATGCTACTTACATTTTTTTAATAATACAAATACAGGCAAACTTATTTGATCTTGTCTCCTAAAGTGTCCTGTATTTCTTAGTTCTACAAGAGACAGTTACAGTTACAATAAATATATTGGTCCAGGGCTTTCAATGTTCCTTTAACCTTTTATAATTAAAATTAACTGAATCTTAAATATTCACTTTTGATTCCAAAGTTTGTGAACATATTGAATGCTTTGTATTGAGCTGACACCAGAGATGTAAAGGTGAAAAACAGACTTGGATCCTGTCTTCTTGGAGCTAAGGGTCTAGAGGTTTAGATGTCTTTACACCAAAACAACTTGATGATCCTGGCCATACGAGGGTTTGCACACTTGCATCAAATCTATTCTAATAGTCACTTTTAGTCCATTTAGCCTTGAACTTTTTGAGAAAGGCCACGTTGGTTTTAATATTTATTCTGTCACCTTAAGCCTTAGCAGAAAAGGAAAAAAAAAAAGCCTTAGTTAGTAGGAGACAAAGTGCATGGATATATTTCTGTTGTCACCTGTATATTGGGGCAACAAGGAGACGCAGATTTTCTGTTCTTTACCAGTCATGCAATGCAAAGCTTACATAACCCAGTAAAACAGAGGTGTATTTAGTTATTGAGAAATTCTGGATTCCTAAGTTAGCTAGTAAGTTAGTTAGCTAGGTAGCTAATTAATCACTCAGTTACTTGGCTGTTTGACTATGTTTACCTGTACCCACACAAATGTCAGCTGCCAAGTGCTTTACAAGTAACAAAATATTTTTGAATACAGTACCTTGTTTGCTTTTAGTGGTGAAAATCACAGGCTTTGGAGTCATCTAGATGAATAGGCCTGGCTTCAAATAGTGGCTCTGCCATATATTTGCTAGATGACCTTAAATTCTGTAAGCTTCAGTTCCCTCCTTGTAAAATAAGGATAATAGCCATGAGAGTCGATGAGATAATCCACGAAACTAGCTGATAGGAAACAATAAGTGGTAGCTATTATTTTTGTTGTTTTTTAAAATAATTTCTAATTCTTATTACAACTTTATGAAGCAGTCCTCTAATGATCCCATGAAATCCTCCTGTTCATTTTTATCTCTATGTAGCTGTGTAGGCAAATTCCCTTTCCTGGGATTCTAGGAAACTTCCATCTTCTTCGGTTAAGTTTTTCCTTCCCAGTCCTTAGGGCTCAGTTAGCAGCCTTTTTCCTGACTTCAGCACTTCAGTTCAATACATTGCTCCACAAATATTTATTTAGCCTCACTGCATGCAAGTCACTGTGTTAAGTGCTGCAAAGACAGTGGTGAAAGTGGGAGAGGTTATGGTCCCTGCCACCATGGAGCTTACGTTCTATCAGAGGAAGCAGCCTTTCAACAAATATTGCAAAGACAGATGTTTACTTCGGGTTGGATGAAGTGCTTACAAGATGAAGTACAGGATATTAAGAACACGTATCCCTGGGGATTGATGTAGCCTGAGTTTGGAAAGATTTCCTTGAGGAAGAGGGATTGGGTTAAGATCTAAAAGGTGATGAGGGTCAGGCAAGGTGGGGAGAGAATCTCGCGTGTTCTCCACCTGTGCAAAGGCTTCAGGAGCATGCAGCCTGCTTTCTAGGACCTTCTGACTTAGGGGAGCACCTTCCCTGACCACCCTAGTGAACAGTGAGCTGCTTTGTCCTGGCAGCCCAGGAAGGCTTATTGTTGAAATGATTTATTTGACTTCTTTCCAAATATGCCTTGTTCATCCATTTATTCATTTATTTGACGAATATTTGTAGAACACCTAGGGAGATCCCAAGTATAGGAGCATCCATGCTTTATATGCGTTTTTATAACCAACTATCTCTAAGGTATATATTTAAAGCTTAGATCTGGTCTTGTTTACTATGTTACAGTCCTGACTGCAGGAGACATGCCTTTCATCACTTTTTGTCCCATTCAGCAACATGCACACAGTGGGCACTCAGTAGATGTTGAAGACCCCAGGTGACCTCTGGGCTGATCTCTCACATGTCTATCATCTGACCCACTTTTTGAATTCTTGGCAACATCCTGCGATGTTGAATGTTTCTAGCCTAACAAAAAACATAATTAGGAAGGTAAATCTGCTGAAGCTGAAACAAATCATTTAATTCATTCCACAAGCCAAATGGAAAATGATTTTGAGATTATCCACCGTATTGGGTTATCTGCTCTACTGCTCCGTACCATTAGCTCAGGCAGTTGGGAATTGCTTGCAATTCACAAAGAAGCAGATTGTGTTTGGTTTGCGTTGGCTGTGTACCCTCCTCTGAAGTGGCTGCAAGTCCTCTCCAGCTCAGCTAAGGCAGCCAGTCAGGGCGGCCAATAAGCCAAGTAGGTTTCTCCCATGTTGGTGCTTCTGTGTAGGATGGAGCTTGGGTGCACACGTGTATGCATGCCTACCTTCCTCCCCTCCAGTTCCCCATCAGGCGAAGGTGGTACCTGGTAGGTACTTAGTCATCTGAGTTTCTGGATAACATATGGCTTCCCGTTAACCTTTCACTTTTCTTAGGTTAAAAGTGACCTGATACTGTCTTATCCAGAGTCATTTTTCTTTTACAAGAGGTGAATGCTGCCTCTGTTTCCAAGAGGTTTTGGAAAGGCATCCCGACCATGCAGAAGCTCCCTGGCCCTTGGGAGAGGTTGGAGTGCTGAGCATTTTAGCAGTTGAATCCACTTGCCTGTTTAAACATAGTTCACACTGCTCTGAGGTCCCTTCCTGCTTCCCTGGTTTTTGAAAAGCCACGCGTCAAATATGGCAGAGCAGGGTAGTGCCATCATGAGGCACTTAAGGCAAGCTTGGAGGGAACCTACACTTAGACCAACCTCCTTTATTCAGGGACAACATTGAAAGAGAACAGCTGATTAAAGCCGTTCTTTGAAAGGTACAGTTTTTAGGTGTGCAGTTCGACTGACACCCAATGCTGCAGTTTTAAAGAGGGTTCAGGTGTCTATTCTCAAATCTTGAGAGTGAGCCCTGTAACTGACAGCAAAGAAGCTGGGAAACACATAGATGGAAGAGTAAAGAAGCAGATAGATAATTATCAGACACTTAAAGTACTGGTTTCCTTTATGGATTTGCTCCCAGGATGGCTAGGGAGTTACTCAGATAGGCTAAGGAGTTTTTCTTCATCGTCTTTGCTCAGTGAATCTGGGGCCCTTCCCATCCTTCGGAGCTGTGAAGAGTGGCAGTGACACTGGTGCTTCGCAGGCCCAGATGCTCCCTCAGGCTGATGTGGGCCATTCTGGCAAGGCTCCTTGGAGGCCAAGAGAGACAGACCACGGTATTGGCAGGTGTCATGCTTTATTAGGAAGGCTGCTTATGAGTTTGGCTCCATGTCCTTGTAACGTAGGAAGGCTGAAGTCTTGGGGGAGATAAGTTAATAAAAAGAGAGCACCTGACCCAGAGCAGGTTACTTAACTAGATTAGGCAATTTGCTAATACCACAGTCCAAATGATGCTTTTCTTATGCTAACCCAGTTAGAATAAAGACAACTGAGATTGTGTCATAAAAAGTATCATAACTTTTGTATCAAAAATATTGTTGTCACGTAAATGCAGGATGGTTCCATCTACGTTAGCATAAGAAAGGCCATGGATCTATAAATCTAGCATGATGGTAGCGTGGCACTCCATAATGGACACTTCTGCCTAGACTTTTTGCCCAGGAAGAGCTCCCAAGCAGCTAAAAGAAGGCAGGATCTTCTTAAATATCTAATAGCACTGAAGAACACAAGCTACATGAACTGTGATAGCAATTCACTCTAGATCTCCCTCCTATGTGTGTGCTCTCATTCCCTATGCCTCTGCTTGGAAGTTCGCTAAAAAGATCAATTGGGGCACCGTTCTTATGGTGACAGCCAGTAAGAGGCCCAGACTCTGTCATACAACCGAAAGGAACTGAATTCTGCCAACTGCCATGTGAGCCTGGAAGAGGACCCTGCGCTCCAGAAAGGAACACAGCCCTGACCAGCACTGGGATTGCAGCCTTGTGAGCCCGTGAGTAGAGAGCCCAGCTAAGCTGTGCCCAGACCCTTGACCTAACAGAAACTGTGAGATAATGAATGTGTTTTAGGTCACTAAATTTGGGGTAATTTGTTACGCACCAATAGAAAATCCATACCATTATTCCCTTCATAAAATATTCCATTATAAAGCTTTTAGATAGCAAAGTTACTGAGTACTCTCATAGGATCCAATGTATAAAACTGCAGTTGACACAGTTTCTGACATATAAATTTTACAATGTAAAGTGAGGTGCGTCTCTACTCCTGCTGCCACCCACTGCTTCCAGCTTCAAGAGGGGAGCCCCATCACAGTACCTGTGAAACACTGGCCCATCCCATGGCACCCCTGCTATTGCAGACCCCTTTGTCAAATAGCATAGACACATTTGATCCAAGTAGGGATTATTAGTTCTGAGGGACCTGGGGGGAGGTGCTGATGGTGACAGGTCTCCTTCTCCTACTAATAGCCCCAACCCTCCTGGAATGGCCCCCAAAGCCCTATATTGAGAATTCACAGGGTGCTCCAGGCGGACTTTCATGCTGATCCTTTTCTGTTTTGCCCCAGGGAGAATCTGGCCAACTATATATTCATTGATATTTTCCCTATTATTTATTACCCAGACAGAATAGCGTGATTAATTATTGATCATAGACCAGTAACTGATTAAAGTGTGCTTCTGATCAGCAGTCAAAAGTCATTTATTTCCAGGCATTTGTAGTTCCTGCATAGAAAGTGGCAAAACAATACTCTCTTTTCAGTGCATAAAATATGACACCTGTAGGCGGACTGTAGTTATTAGCCAGCAACGGAGCCCTTCAACAGTACTTTATCTTAATAAATGGGAAATAATGATTTGCCAAAAGAGAGAAACTGTTGGGAAGATTTACATGTAGAGAATGCGATGTGAAGAATAATAGGAGGATTCTAATTAGAATTGTTTCTCATGGTCTAAATGCTTTGCTGAAGAGAAACTCACTAGGAATAGCTCTTTACCATCTGGGAAGCATATCAAATTTTGTCTCATTCTTACTTTATTTCTGGGCTTATTCTCCCTCTCCACCTCTTCAAACTCTCCTTCTCCCCCCCTCTCCCTTCCTTTCTTGTTCCCTCCCTCCTTCTCTTCTGCTCTCCCTCCTTTACATTCTTCATCAGATACTCTATGTCAGGAGGTGGCAAACTACGGCGTGCTGGGCAAATCTGGCCCACCAGCTGTTTTTTTTTTTTTTTTTTTTTTTTTCATTTTACTCAATTGAATTTTCTTTTAGTTTCTTTGAATTTTTTAAAAATTTATTTATTTTTGGCTGCATTGGGTCTTCGTTGCTGCACACGGGCTTTCTTCAGTTGTGGAGAGCAGGGGCTACTCTTTGTTGCAGTGCCCGGACTTCTCATTGTGGTGGCTTCTCTCGTTGCGGAGCATGGGCTCTAGATGCGCGGGCTTCAGTAGTTGTGGCACAAGGGCTTAGTAGTTGTGGCGCATGGGCTTAGTTGCTCCGTGGCATGTGGGGTCTTCCTGGACCCTCAGGGCTCAAACCCGTGTCCCCTGCATTGGCAGGCAGATTCTTAACCACTGAGCCACCAGGGAAGCCCCCCACCAACTGTTTTTGTAAATAAAGTTTTGGAGCACAACCAGGCTCATTCATCTTCATGTTGTCTCTAGGTGCTTTTGCACTGTAATGGCTGCTACACAGATACAAAGAGACCATATTGTCCACAAAGCCTAAAATGTTTACTGTCTGGCTCTCTACAGAAGAAAGTATGCTGACCCCTATTCTATGTGCCAGGCACTGGGGACACGGTCACAAATACGACACAGTCCCTACCTTCAGTGGCTTCAGAGTTATGTGAGTATCCAGTCGTACCATGTTGTAGAGGGTAGGATGACGGGCTTCTGAATGAATTATTGTGGGAACCAGGGGACAAGCATTATGTATTTAAGAAGTGGGACTAGAGGATGATATCTCACCAAAGGTAATGTTTGAGTTGGGGGTTTCCTAGCAGTTTGAAAATGGAGAAAAAGAATCAGGACTTGAATCCTGTTGCTTCAAGTATCTTATTTCAGTCCCCACAAAATACCCAATCCAACGTTACAATTCCTTCTTTGGAGGATATACATTTTTTTCCGACCAGTTATTACTGAGTTTATTTCTCAATATTCTGCTTAGAAACATCTCCAGACACGGGTGGCTTTGTGGAATCTGATTTTACTCTTGGATTTTGGAACCTACTGCATTGATGAAGCATCGAGCTTCTGATGGCGGGGAGTGACAGGACATCTTGATTGGCCAAACTGTCTCAGAACTCCCGGGATGCTTGCAAGATGCCACTGATTTTGTCTTGAAAAATATAAGAACATGTCTCTGTTTGTCCGATAATTGCAAATAGAGTCAGTTGACACCACACGAGGGGGGACTCTTACAAGTTCACAGACAGAAGCAACCTTAGGGTTCGAGCAGTATTTGCTGTAAAAGAGAGGTGTTGCTGAGGTTTTGGCCGTGAGCCCCTCCCCATTGCCCCACTTTGACCTTGGCTGGAAGCTAAGTTCATTCCAGAAACAAACAAATGTTATGGGTTTACTTTTTTCTTCTAAAAATGTGTTCAAACTCAAAATGGGCAGTTCATTTCAAGAACTGATGTAGGATACTTTCCAGGCCAAACAAAGACAAAAAACCCAATGACAAAAATCAAGTGAGGACCAGAAGCCAAATTCAGATTTATAATTCTCTTTTTATCAGAGCAGAAAGTAGAATTGGTATCAGTTTGCTCTCTAGAAAAAAGGAAATAGTAGAAGAATGTTTGAAGTCATTTGAAAATGAGTTTTTAAAAAATTGGGTAGCAAGCCTTTGCCAAAAAATGAAAATAAAATCCGACAGAATGGGTGAAAACATCACACTTCATCTTCCAGTTATTAAGATGTCAATTCCTGTGTGAGAGGATTTTAATCCAAAATTTCTAAGGCAAAAGGAACTTCCTTTTATTGAATGTGGAGTGAACATTCAGTGACCTGGCTTACTTTGACTTTTAGACTTATCTAATAAGACTCTGGAAGGATGTTAGGTTCTCTACTCCAGAAACTCTAGATGCTTCTGGCACAACTAGGAAAGGTAATGTTGTCAGGTTGTGAGCCTAGGAATTGAGCCGACCAAACTTGTGCTTGAATCCCTCTTCTCCATTCCTTAGCCTGTGGCCTTGATCAGGTTACCTAACTTCCGTAAACCCTGGTTTCTTCATCTGTAAAATGGGGCTAGTAATAGTGATGTGAAATTTTCATGAAGTAATATACATAAAGCAGTTAGTACCATGCCTGACACATAGCAGGTGACTAATAAATTTTAACTATTTTAATTTTCAGTTTAATGTTACAGTAATTTCATTTCCTAGGAGGTTTGAGGGTATTAGAGGATGACTTGGACTTTAAGGTTCACACTGTTGTCCATACGCATTTCGAATGTGCAAACTGAGTCAATTAAAATCAGAATGGTGCTTACTGAGCAATTTGTGAGCACACATTTCTGAATGTCTACTTGAAGAGTGGGCAGCAGAAAGGACAATAGAATCTTTAGGAGACAAATCTATTTACTCAACAGCCATTGAATAAGCACCATACGTTAGACACTGGGCAATGGCTTGGGAGACAAAGACCAATACTGTTCTCGGCTCAAGATTTTATGGTCTAGTTGCTCTGTGGACATGTTAACAGAAGGTTAGAATTCTGTGTGAAAACTGCCATATCAGAGTCTATGGGATTCAGATGGCAGCAAGGGGACAAGAAAGGCCTCATAGAAGGTTTTGAGCTAAAATTCAAAAAGGAGCAGCAGTTGTTTTTCAAGCCGGCAGGTGAGGGGAAGACATGCCAGGCAGAAGGAACCATGTAGAAAGACACTGTAGTAGTTCAGCAGTGCTAGAACATAAAGCACATATGTGGAGGGAGATAAAGCTGAACAGGTTGGCTAACAGGTTGGCTGAGCCCTGTATGCCCCAAAAGGCATTCTATTTCAGTCCTGTAGGAGTGGTAGGAGCCATGGAGAAATTTTGACCAGATCCAGTATGCTTGTTAGAAGGTTAATCTGGTTGGCAATGTGCAGGAATAACTGGAGACAAGGAGTCAGGGAGATAGATGAGTTGTGAGGTATTGGAAATAGCCAGGCAAGAGATGATGAAGTTCTGACTGAGGGTTGTGGCAGTGAAGAAGAGGAGGAAAGGCATGTGAGTGATGCTGAGGAGGTAGGAACTGATAACCAGTTGATTATTATTTGAGTGAAGTCTGGTTTAGGTGTGCAGGTGAGAAGTTTGATGTATGTGTTTGAGATCTCCTGTGACCTGAGGTGGGATCTAGACCGTATGGACTCTTGCTGGCTTTGTCTGGGAGACCATTGTTGGCCTGCTCATATTAGCTCAATAAAACTCTAAATAGGACCAGAGACTCAGTCCTCCAAGGTCAGTTCTTGTTGATTGATTACGTGGTTGTATGTGTTACAGTGGGTCAGTCTAAGTCAAGGTTGAGTGCCCACAGTCTGTGGATCTTAGTTTATCAACAAAAAGAAACAACCTATTGACAAAAATGGACAATTCACACTTTCCCTACAAATTCTGGCTTCTTAAAAACTCTGAGAGAAGCTTTAATCTCTCAGAGATTGTATTTAAATATCATACTATTCACGGTCCACCTATTCACTTATCCATACATACATCTGTCCATCCATCATTGATTATCTTTGACTAGACACAAAAACTACCTGTGAGTTTTAACAGGTGGTATGAATCAATTTACCAACCATTGCCATCCTGAAAGAGTCAGGAAGATTCAAGATGTAGATCTGGAAACATCTTTTGTCAAATCTAAGATCCACAAAACCTGTCTGTTTGCTTGCTCTCGTAATGCAAATCTTGTGTTTATTAATATCCAGTATACAATTTTGTAAACCTGACATAAGCATTTTGTGCTTATTTAAGACTGTGTGTGTGTGTACGTGTGTGTGTGAGTAAAATGTTTCTTTTTAAAAGGGTACTTGCTAATTAAGTAATTAGTAGGGATATATTTTTTGTTATATGTATGTGTGTGTGTGTGTGTAAAAGTGTTTATGTGTATATATATTCAGTCTGATTCTTAATATATTCTAATCTCCATAGCACATGTAATATTAAAAGAAAATTTGGTAATACTTTAAATATCCTATCATTGTGAATTCATTTTATATTCATTGTAATAGCATTGATCAAAATGAATTCATTTGGTATTCATGTAGATGTCACATGTACTTCCATAGGTGTTTCATTGTAAATTAGCATTTCTCAGAGGACACTTAAAATAAGTGTTACTGAAAGTCCTCATTACACATATTGCTGAGATTAGTACATTAAGGATCGTGTACTTACATAGTACTAATGCATTTCTGCCACTTAAAATACATTACCCATTTCTGGTATCTAGCAAATATCTATGGCAATTTTGAGAATTGCTGACATCCTAAAGGAAGTGGTACATTTATGATTAAGCTGGTTGCCTATATTTTGCTCTGAATTTAAAAAAAACTAGAGTTAGATACAAAAAAGAGGATTAAAAATGAAATTTGTATGATGACAACAATGGTTTTTAAATGACTTCATATAGTTAGGAACCCAAAGAAAGTAGAACCTTATCTAATTTTAATTTTCACCAATCACCATATTAAAAACATCAAGTGAAGTGAAGAATTTGTGGACCAGACTATAGATTTGCCAATAAAACAGTGAATTCTTGGGTGTGCCATTTCTGAGCTTGACTTATATCAGAAGCAACAAACAAACACACAAGCCAATGAAAGATCATCCATCTTTACAATTTACGCCATCCTTGTAACTTACCCATTACTTTTTGGGCCAGAATTTTTGTTGTGATCATCATGGATGTTGGGAGGAAATAGTGGTGGCTTACTTGGGTGGCAGTTGGCTGAAGGGGAATTCTTGAGTAAGTCAAGAGAGTTGTTGGCTCTTCCAAGTTCCTGAGAATTCTGACAGAGAAGGGAAGGAGGTCCTAGTGATTGGCATGCTGGTGGCAACATGCTTGCAGATCAACCAGGGAAAGCTTTGGGATTTATCAGTATATTCTGAGTGATGGTTGGGATATCTATGTCACACTTAGATATGAAGTGTGGCATATTAGAGTCACACTTCAAAACGCTATAAAATATGCTTTGAAGAATAGGTTTTCCCAGTACACTGTTGGTGGGAATGCAAAACGGTATAACTGCTATGGAAAACAGCATGGAGGTTCCTCAAAAAATTAAAAATAGAAGTATCATATGTCCAGCAATCCCACTTCTGGGTATTTATCCAAAAGAATTGAAATCAGGATCTCAAAGAGCTATCAGCACTCCCATGTTCATTGAAACACTAATCACAATAGCCAAGATGTGGAAGCAACCTAAATGTCCACTGATGGATGAATAGATAAAGAAAATGGGGTACATACAGACAGTGAAATATTGTTCAGCCTTGAAAAAGAAGGAAATTCTGCAATATTTGACAACATGGGTGAATCTTGAGGACATTATACTAAGTGAAATAAACCAGTCACAGAAGGACAAATACTGCATGATTGCGATTATATGAGGCATCTAAAATTGTCAAATTCATAGAATCAAAGAGAGGAATCGTGGTGCCAGGGGCTGGGGAGAGGGGGAAATGGGGAGTTGCCAGTCAAGGAACAAAGGTTCAGTTAAGCAAGATAATCTTTAGAGATCTGCTGTACGACATTGTACCTGTAGTTAACAATTCAATATCGTACGCTTAAGGTTTGTTAAGAAGGTAGATCTCATGTAAAGTGTTCTTACAGCAATAAAATAAATGGGGAAAAAAATACACTTTCCAAATAAAAAGGCGTTTAGGGTCATGCAATGGAAGACCTTAGAGCTTCCAGGATACCCCCAATCATCAGCTGTATGTCTGAAGCTCTTTTACTTTTTAGAGTTATTTGTTTTCATCCTCCTCTCTGCAGGAACCGTCTGTCTGTTTGCTGTCCACGTCTGGTATCAAGTTTAAGGGCTGTCCCTGAGATGGACTTTCTCCCTGCAGCCCCCCTGTGAGGAGACAGCACCTTATTTGGTGCTGACTCAGTGGGAGCCAGGTTTCCAGCAGGCTACCAACTCACACCTGCAGGATTTGCCGGCACATCCGTTTTGCAAACACACAAAATGGGTAATTGGGCACACAAATGCCTATTTGCATTGCAATTTGGCATTTGTATACACAGTGATGGATTTTTTTCATGTGCAAATGTGGTGGATACAAGTGCAAAATGGATGTCCTCAAGAAGGAGGGGGCCTTTAAAAACATATATACCTTTTCAGAAACCTGCTGGAAATTTGAGGAGTGCCACGAAAATAGGTGTGTTCATGAATATATTTTATATTTTCTCCCCATTCAGGGAAATTCCTGATAGAATACAGTTCATAGTTCATTTGTTACTTTTTGAGGAAGGGCTATTTTTTTTCCCAAATAGGCAGAGGGACATCTAGGGGCTTTTCACCATAATAAAGGACTTATCTAAGGTATTATGGAATCAGTTAATAAATGTTAATACTTTAATGAAATGTGAGGAGTTTTTATACCCTTAGAGTGTTTGGCATTTTATAATGAGTGCCATACACCGGTTTTGAGGTGCATTGTTCTGTTCAGTGTTAAAGTTACACACTCAAACCCGTGAGAACATTTGGAACCGTAGATTTTTGTAACTAATGGGAATGGCACAGAAAAAAATAATGGTGGCCCTTTTACAAGGAATGGATGCAGAATGTTGAGGTGCCCCATGTGTTCCAGCTCATTCTTAGGTTTCTTTGTCTCTTCTGTCTGCCCTTGTCCTTTTAAGGACACTGTGCTTCTCACTCAAATCTCATCATATCCATAGGGGCTCAACAAAGGATGTTATGAGCACCCACCTAAGGGGTACTAGACTATGGTCCAGGACCATGCCCTCTTTTGCCAGTCACTGACTTGTATCTATCTGCCTCTTGTCCCTCTAACCTCTGGTTCCATAACAGTCCATATCTTCCACTGATCCCGCCTGCTGCTGGCAACTTGCAAGACCTCATCTTGGCTCTTTTGGACTCTGGCTTTCCTGATCAGTTGTGGCTCCACTTCCTATCTTTGTTTTGGCAGTGCCTGTGAAGCTCTGTGGAATCGGCTTCTAGGACATCCTGACCTGTGGCCAAGAGATGGTTCAGACATGAACTTCTGCTGAACAACTATGGGTATCAGTCAAGACTTTGTCCCTGGCTCTCCACTTCTTCCTTTGGGCATTCTTAGTTTTTCTGAGCTCAGGCACACTCAGGCAACTTCCACTCTCACCTGTAGTCTGATCTATACCACCAACCTATGTTTTGTCCAGATTTATTGTGTTGTCATTATCTCTAATTTAACATGCCTACAACCAGATCTTGTTTGCCCTTCTTAGTTTCCTCCTCCTAGCATTTGACTTGCTGTCCCGAGCTTCTCTTCTCTCCCACCCTCTTCATCCTCATTTACACCTTTCTTTTCTACTCATTCCAAGGGCCATCAAGTCTTGTTGAGACTCCTTTTGAAGCCCCTCTCAGGTTCTAAGCCTTTCTCTTTACTACAGTGATCACCATCTGATCCCCTTATGACTGGATGGTGGTGTTTACTGTCTGAGATACCTCTTTGCTTGACTATTGTTTCATTAAATGCTCTGCCTAAAATGGCATTCATCTCATTATGAGCTAAAGAGATTCCATATTATCAGATCAAGTTCCAGCTACCCATCATGGCCTTCAAGGCACATATTCAACATTACTTCCCACGGCAATAGTGGGAAATTCCTTAAAAGATATTTTCACTCCAAACTTCATTTGCTGCCATATGCCTCTCTCCTACCTGCCTCTGCCTTTTTCCATGTGGATTTCCCAACCTGCAATCTTTTTCCCCTTCTCATGTTTATGCAAACCCCCAAAACAACCTTTGAGATCTCCGCCAACCTCAGCTCTTTAAAAAAGCTACTTTAAATTATCCTAACCCAAGACAGGTTTTGCCAAATCTGAATCATAGAGCACTGAGAGCCTGACACCAGTGGCTCTACATAGATCAAGATTTCCTTGAATTCTTTTTATAGGTCTTGCTCAAGACTGCATGTCCTTGAGGATGGTTTTTATGCTTTATAATTTTATGTCCTTTGCAATACTTAGCAGAGTGCCAGTCATTGGAAAGTACTCGCTTGATACTTCTTGATGTTGCCTTCACGTCTCAGAGAGCTGGAAGTTAGAAGAGAAGGTTGAAGAGTTTGTTGCGAGAGGAAGTCATGAAGCTCCATTAAATATTCTCTATTTGCAGTGCTGCCAGCACACCAGGTTATTATTATTGTTTTATATTTAAACTCCAGTTCCTCCCCTCTCCTTCTCCTCCAGAGTAACAAGGGCCTAATAGGTTTCGTGTGTAAGTGCCTATTTTTATTAAAGACAAGTGTAATCTTTTGTAGACCAAATGTCCCTATCATAAATGCTAACGGAGAAAAATATTAGGACTCATTTATTTATGAACCTGTTAATAATGAGGTGCAGTTATGAAAAAAAGGCTTCCTCAGCAAAAGCTCCTGAACAAACAATGCCCACTGGGGAAAAAGAAGCTAGTTAGCCTTCTTGACTTAGATAAAGCTATGGAGAAATGACAAGTGCCAGTAATTAGCACAGCCTCTTCAACAAGATAACCCTATACATCTTTGTCTATTTCAATCACCAAAGACTCCGATTCAGTGTAAAATTAAACCTTGGATGCCATCAATTTCTGTTAACCTCTTTATATTGTTCTGTGTTCATGCCTTTGTGACAGATAGATTTTGTCATTTTATTAAATGGTGACATCTCTACAGACACGTGACCTAAAAATCTGTTTGCTCCTTAGCGAAGTATTCTTAATCATTTGCGGATATGTTTCAGCATCAGGACTAGATTTACCCCCACACCCCACTGGTGAGCTCCTCAGCTCTAAAACCTTGACACTTCTGTTTGTTTGAGCTGCTCTGCATTTGGCTGCCCACCTCAGACCTGCCCTTCCCCAGATAACCTACTTAGAATACTAGTCAAGGTCTAGACACTGGCTCAGGATGTTTATTATTTATTCACATTTCTATTAAGAAAACTCTGCTTTGAAGCATCTTCTCCCTCCATAATTATTTCCTTCTCCCCACTCAGTGCCACCCTCCAGCCTATTTTAAAGGCTCCCTATTACCCACGACGTCAACAGTTAGTTTTAATCACGGCTGTTTTGAAATTTTACTGCTTAATATCCTTTGCTGCCAATAGGCTTTTATTAATTTATTCATTCACTATTATAAGAGATAATAAAAGTTATCATCCAAATTGGGAATAATTGGAAAGTATAAGAAATTACAGTTTAACTTCAGGGTCCGGGTTTATCTACAATAAGTCTTATGTAGACTCGTGAAGAAGCCAGTAGAATCAATGCCCATGGCATATTTCAAGCTGTCCTGCCAGCCCCTGGCCCAGGTTAGTGCGCTGTTCATCTATCCACTCTGTGTCCAGGGCACAGGGGAACATCACTTAGCTTAGCAAAACGTATGCAGACCTATTTCCATCCTAACGTGCTCTTAATTCCCTACTCTCCTTCATTAACTTCCTTCCAAATTTTAATTCATTAAAATGTTTCCTACATTGAATTTTGCCGAGGTCTGCATTCCCTCTTAGCCTCTTCCTAAGAACCTCACTTTTCCAGGTGAATAACATTTTTGTTTTAATGTGCTTCCCCCACCTTTTCTTAACTGTGTTGTGCTCGTTTTTTTCCCCATTCAGGAGACAGCATCACTTGCTTAGTCCCGTATGGCAAGAAAGGTGCCAAAATTCAGCTTCTGTCAACTTCTTTTCACTTTCAGCCCTGATTGCAATGGGTCCCTGGGAAATATTGCAAGCTTTCATTTAAATATGTACTTACACAATATTTTAAGACACATTATCTAGTCGATAGAGCAAAACAGCTCACAACAGATAAATGGAATAAGGCACATTTAGATGGTGTTTAAAAGCACAGGTTGTTTTGTGGTAAATGGTGAGGGAGCCTTTGAGACAGATGCTGTTTATCAAGGGGTCGTTATTCAGGGTCTTTACCTTGTTACTGCGATTGTTTTCCATGACCTGTGGCTTTGCTCTTTGGGTTAGATAGAAAGGACCATTGAGTAAAAGTCACTATGATCTTTAACTTTGTGAAGTTTTTGGTAGTTAAAGTAAGATATAGTGATGGAGGGGAAAGAAAGGCAGAAAGGAAATTAGATATTAGGCAAGAAGAAAAGAAGATTAAGAGAAAAGAACGTTGATATTTTTCAAATAAAGAAAACCCATGTAGGCAGCTATTCTGAGCTAAAAAGAGGTGCAGACCTCCATGGGAAATTCATACAAAAATGTGCTCTTTGCTTGTAAGTGACTATGACTGGGGGTATTTGGATTGTTAGCCAGCCCCCTGAAAGCCAAGTCAGCCAAAATCATGGGAGGAAACCCCGAATCAGCACAGCCGTGAATTCTATTTAAGAGCTTCATCAAACAAACAACAGCGACACAACAGCAACAAAAGGAGAACTTTTTAGAGGGAGCTGCTGTCCAACTTGAAACCCTAGATATTGAAAAGTTTACAGAATGCAATGTTCCAAGTCATATTCAAGTTCTCCTTTGCTCAGTTCTGGCCCTTCCCACTTGCTATTGTTTTTTCTGTTCCACATCTAAAACCTCGAGGACTGGGCAAGACCTCTGTGATGTGATTCCCATTTCTGCCCAGCCCTCCTGCGTTTACTTTCGTCTCCCATCTTTTCTCCTCTACGGCCTGAGCCTTAACTTTATTTTCTAGACACTTCTCAATTTTTTAGGCGCACTCTAAGTGTCCTTTCCCTATTTTTTAAAAAAAAAAAGAAAAAAAAACTCATGTGATTTAATTTTCATTGTTGTTAAGTTTTAGATTAGCACTCTATGTCTTAAACCACTGTATTAGAATGCTGCTTGACTCACTTCCAAATTGAAGACCTTTTAAAAAAATTGAAGCAGTCTAATAATTTTAAATCACTCTGCACTGTGCATTGCAATTTAAAATTATTGGAGTGCTTCAAATTTTTATAAGCCCTTGAATTTGGAAGTGATCAAGGTTCTAGGCATACTCAGTGTAGAGCAATTTAAAATTATAAGAGCTGTCAAATTTTTATATAAGCACTTCAGTTAGAAAAGGGATTTGGGTTCTGGGCATGTGCAGAGAAAAGCCATTTAAATTATTAACAGTACTTCAATTTTTTTTTCCCCCAAGCACCTGATTTTGGATGAGTTTTGGTTTGTGCAGCCCAAAGTGACAACTTCCTTTGAGAGAGTCTGTGTAAAGAGACATTCAGTCTTTCAAATAGGGCCAGCACTGTGGGGATATGAAGGAGGCAGCCAGCTTTCTAGGGTGCTCTGGAAGACACCTGGAGAACGTGTTACCCCCAAACATCTCCGCTATGGCTTGACATCTCATCACGATTACGGTTCAATTTCGGATAAAAGTATTTCCAGAAGACCTCTGTTTAAATGCTAATTTCTCATATTGATGAGATTAATGAGGCTAATGTATCAGTGAAGAGCGTGGCCCTGGGGAACCGAAGACTCACAAACATTATGTTGGTGAGGAGGGGATGCTAAGTATGGGCCTGGGCATACAGCATGGGGTCTCCTGGTTGCTAAGGCTGTGGCTGAGAATATTCCAGGTGGCCTCAGAGTAGGGAGTGGGCAGGGGCATAAGACTGACTTTGTGTGTGTCAAGATTTTACTGAGCATTGATCCCCTCCCCCAGTTAAACTAATCATTACAAAAAGGTGGATTCTCTGATACTTTCAGTGTTCATTTGCATTATGACTTGCGCAGGACATCAATTTTCTCTTTTCTGAGAAGTGAAATATTATTCATCTGAAGCATTTTAAGGGGAAAATTGAAAGGAAGATAGAATCGATAGGTTCAGCTTTAAGGTTGATTTTCCTTATTTCATATTTGGGTTGGGAGTTTCAATGATGCAAAAGAAAAAGGAAGGGAACAAATCTAACAAAATGAAAATAATGTTTCCCTTTCAAAGGTTTATTTACAACAAAGGGAAAGGGGAGATAAATGATGTAAAATTTAGGCACTTTACAATTGTCATTTGGATTAATTTCTCACCTCAGCGAGTCTTAGGTGACCGTTTCAAATACTTACCTTTATAAGAAACATGACTGTCATGTTGCCATATGTGACTGTGACTGTGCCATTTGGAAAATGTTTGTGGGTCCTTAGATTTCTTAAAGGGGGAATAGCTTTAAATGGAAACTTGAACATGAAAAAAGCAATTCACTTCTCTGAACTTCTTCAGAGGGATGTTGATTCCTCTTGAAAGTTGAAACCCTTACAGTTGTGTGGTATAGAGTGAAGCATTCAGTTTATCCAATGTCTCTGTCAAGGCATGAGCTGAAACTTCCCAGAGGGCTCCACAAATTCATCATTTTTCTCTCCCAAGCACACAGAGCCACGGCATTGGGCCAACAGCTACCCTGACCTCCCACAGAACTCCTCCATCTGGGCCTCCTTCTCCTTGTCTGCATGTGAAAGAGACCTCATCCTACCTCTCCTCTGGAGCTGGTGGGGCTGAAGCTAGTGTTTGGAAAATGGAAACCACTTAACTTGCTGAACTGTTTGTGCTTCCTTAAAGAATAAGGAGAGATTAGCTTACGTCCCCGTCTTTGTCAAAAGTCAGCAAGCTCATGGAGGGCCTGTGCAGGCTTGATTCAGAGGCCAGCAGTCTCTCCTCTGTCCAGGCCGTGGTACAGGCCAGTGATGGGGCTCACCAGTCTTCGCCCCTCAGATGATGGCAGGAGACACTGCTTCAGAGTGAGCAATGCAAGGACAACTTCCTGTGTCTTTCAGGCCAGATGAGTTTGAAGTAAAAAGGTCATTCCATCAATTAATCCAAAAGTTAGCACATTCATAAATATATTAATTAATTAAATCACCATTTATTTATTGAATCTGAGCCATGTGTTAGGTGCTAAAAGATACAAAGATAAATGAGAAATAGTCATTTTCAAGGGATAGCAGTAGAAAGACGTGCACAAATGGCTAGAGTATAAGATACCATATTTTATTATGTGTTTTTATGATATAAAACAATAAAATATATAATACAAATTCTATGGTAATATTACCTTTTGTATTGGGCTTGACTCATTGTAATATTCCCACATGGAGCACAATTGTGTATTTGCTCAGTAAATAAATATTAATTAAATATGAAAAGTAGAAGGGATACAAACCAAGTACTTGAGCAGGGCTTCTCAAAGTCAGGCAATATGAAAATAACCTGGGGGGCTCTTAAAAAATGCTGACGCCCCAGCGCTTCATTCCCAGGGTTTTTGAGTTAATTAGGACAGGAAGTCAGCATTTTAAAAAGTGCCCCAGGGGCTTCCCTGGTGGCGCAGTGGTTGAGAGTCCGCCTGCCGATGCAGGGGACGCGGGTTCGTGCCCCGGTCCGGGAAGATCCCACATGCCGCAGAGCAGCTGGGCCCGTGAGCCATGGCCGCTGAGCCTGCGCGTCTGGAGCCCGTGCTCCGCAGCGGGAGAGGCCGTAACAGTGAGAGACCCGCGTACTGCAAAAAAAAAAAAAAAAAAAGTGCCCCAGCTTTGAGAAGCACCTTCTAGGGACACTCAGAGGGGAGAGCAATGAGCTGCATGTAGGGAGCAAGCCAAGGCTGTTCCAGAGGAGGGAAGGTTGGAGCCTGAAGGATGGGTGGGATTTAGGCAGGGTTAGATGGAGGCCAGATGTGGAGAAAATGACATTCTCAGGAGAGGTGACACCAAGGGCAAGGACAGAGGCAGGAATGTGCCCAGTATGCTCTGGGAGAGTCAAAGCCTGGGGTGACTCCACCATCTGCTGTGTTAGTACAGAAAGAGAAGGGGCCGAAACAGGGGATTGGGGTCAGATTGTGGAGGAACTAAGATGTGTCTCCTGAAAGTTTGGATTCATTCTTCACATGCTGGGGAACCAGTGGAGGTTTGGAACCCTTTGTTTTCAGAAAACATGGATGCATCGTGAAGAATGAATTGGAGATAGGGAAAACTGGAGCAGAGGAAACCAATTTGGAAGCTGTGGCTTCCAATAGACTAGGTGAGGAAGGAGGAAAATCTGCACTAGACCAGTTTGGATGAGAGTGTAGAGAGGAGAGTGGATTTGGGAGACATTTATGAGCCAGCCGATTTGTTGGATAATTGTGTATCGAGGTTGAAGACCAGGGTGCAGTCAGTGAACATCCAGAGGGAATACAAAAGGAGCAGCAGGTTCTAAAAGAGACAATGGTGTAGGCGGGGCTACCATATAGAAAGGGCTAACGGACAAATGGTAGTACTGGGTCAGAGCTCAGGGGCAGGATTCAGCCTGATACGCAGAAGTCACCATCCAGAACCCCTCTCTCTCATCATTTAGGCCTTTGTTTCAATTTTCCTTTTATCCACGGCACTTGAAACCAGCACACGTCTTGTTTAACAGCATGCATCCAATGCCAGCGATCTATTTTTGATCACCAGAGCTGCCGTTTTACTCAAGGCTTCTAGAAGAAGCCCATTTGCAGCTCTTACACCTTTCTCGAAAGTTTTGAATAAAGGCCACTCATAGAATTAAGTCAGGGCAAAGTGGTGTCAGGGGTGAAATGCAAAAGACAATACGTAATAATTGGTTTTAAAACAGGAGCCAGATGAATCATAAGGTTAGACATATGAAAGGGAAAATCTTTCTCAAGAAGACTTTGGGGCTAAGGCTGCAAGGGGCTGTTAGAAAACAAACTGGCAACGACAGTGGGGAGCCTCCAAGTGAGACCTGCTTGGGGAACTTCTTGCCATTTCCAACATGTCTGAAAACACTCAGTGAGAAGAAAGAGAGCTGCCTCTTCCAACTGTTTATAGCCTCCCCAGAAAGCTATTTCCACCACGTCTATAGTCATTGCTTTGTTTCCTCCAGAGAAGCCACGGTCAGGGAGAAGGAAGACAGGGCCTTAGGAAGTCAGAATGCTAGTGTGTCTGCTGGAAACCATTGGTCCCTGAGGGAAGTAGCTGCAGGACCCAAGTGTGGGCTCTAGAGAAACGCACAGATATTTAGAGCTGAGAGGGAGAAGAGGTATTTTCTAACACCCCAACTTCACAGTGGTGGGCGCTGAGGCTAGAACGTGTGGTGACTTGCTTGGAGTCGGGGGCTAAGTAGCAGTGGGGTCAGCGGTAGAACCACAAGCTCCTGGCTTCCTGGCCAGAGCTGGTCCACCTCACCACTGCGCCAAAGGCAGGTCCCCCACGACTGCCAGTGGACGTGACTGCAGGGGGCGGAGCAAGAGGAATCCCATCCTTTCCAACATCTTTTCTGTTCTTTTACTCTTTTGGCCCACTCATCTCACTCCCTCCCAGCTTTTACTCTTTGTTTCATTGACCTGAAGAGCAAATTTCAGATGGCCTTTTGGAGTTCAAGAGGCTGACATGTGATTCTCCTAAAAGAAGCGTATGTACAATTATTGCCCAGTTATGGGTTGTCTCTAGTCCCACGCTACCCAAACTGTCCTCATTGGGCCCTTTCTGTTACATTGGTAGAATCATGTTTTGAAAGATGTTTTTCTGTGAAAATGTTTATGTAAATAATGTTTACCTCTTTGGGCTGCTATTACTTACTCACACCGCTGTCTTCTGGTCACCACCCCTGCAGCAATACCTGCTACCCGACCTGCTGCCCCTGACCATGGCTGAGGGTGTCAGGGATGCAGCCAGCTCTCAAGCTGCCCCATTTATTCCCTTTCAGAAATTTGCACCTGGGACACAGCGGTTCTCCTTAGCTGGATCTGGAAGGTCGTGGGAACTAGCAGGTTCTGGGCAGTCTAACTTAGTTGCTGAGAGCACAGCTCCCGGGGGCTTGTCGGCCCGGGCTCACATGTGGACTCCATCACTTCCTAGCCATGCACCCTTGGGCATGTCACCTCACTGCCTCCTTTTCCACCATTGAAAATTAGAGAAGTTTATATATAATAATAAATAAAGAATGAATAATATAAGCAAATGAATGAAAAGTAAATTAAATGATAAAAAATAAGAAGATCGTTGTGTTAAATGAGTTAATACGTACCATATATGTGCACAGAACAGTGCTGGTAGCTATGTGCATGCTTGCCATTATTACTGTTGATATTAGTAATAGCAGTAATAGTACCACCATCATTATGGTGCCTTTGAGATGGTCTGTGAGGAAAGCCAGCAAAGGAAATGAAACTGCAGCGAGAGAGATGGTAATACACAGATATAAAGAGAGAAGCATGGTCAAAATCTTGTGTATTACCTGAGTAAGACAGAAATAGACCTGTGGAGAGAATAAGAGTTTGGAGTCTGATGCCTCTTCAGGCCACAGTCCTGTTATCTCTTGAGGCCTAAGTATACTTCTCTCTCTTGGGTCCTCGGAGCTCCTGCTATAATAAAACTTCTCCCCTGAGTTTCTTTGAATGAGGGTTTGTTCCATGTGACGGAAGGATTCCTGAAGAAGGACAAAGTTAAATCACTCAGGGATGAAAGCACTGCCTTCCCGAGGGCAGTGTCCTGGCCTGGCTCAGGCGGATCTCTGACTAATCCCCACTTGGGTAATTTAATTTAAATCACGAGGCCTGATCCCAGAGCAGCACTTGCTGCCCTGGCCCTTGAGGTGAGTCTACGCGCTGTGAGATGTGGCCACAAGGAGCTGATCACCTCCTGGAAAGTGTGTCTTGTTCAATTGTGTATCCCCATCACCTAGCAGAGGGCCTGGCACCCAGAAGGGCTGAAGGAATATTAATTGTGGAACACATAGGGGAAGCAGCCTGTGACTGGCTACATGGCCAGGTGGTAAGGACATAGGAAGTCAGAGAAGGAAGAGACAGCCCCGGGGGCTGGGGGTGGGGACTGGTGACTACATCCTTGGGTGTTAACACTCCCTGATGGCAGTGTCTTGGGGAACAACTTTTGGAGTGTAAATCAGGCCCATTTTTATCCCCATTCCTAGACCTCCTTGACTCTCCCAGTCATTTGTTATTTCAAAACTCTCCAAAATAATCAAAATGGGAAAACCAGGACTTGCACATAAATAAATTTACATTAGATTGTATTTTATTATTCATTGTAAAGTTAATTCATTAATTGCATTTTGGATTTCGTGGCAGGTTGGGTTTTATTCAAATGTGTATAGTGCTGGAGGACCGTCTAAGCGTTTGTGGACTAGAGATTCCTCTTATTCCCTTACCTTCGCATCCTGCTCAGGAGGGAGGGCAGGTGTGGAGAAAATCTTGACCTAGACATTAGCCTTCATTCTCCCTGGACTTTTCAAGGAGGTGATATTTAAAATATTTAGCCACCCATGCCGCGCAAGCCCCAACAAATGGGGACAAATGTTGCTCCTGTCAGAACGGGGCTGGTGGTAAGCTAGCTGTCCAGTGAGTTCTCGCTGAACGCCAGGCTTGCTGTCTCTGATTTGGTTTCCAAGGATTTGGAAGGAGTTTCCCCTCTTTTAGGAACCCATAGATCCCAGTGCTGGACTTCTGTGCCTGAAATATCTGAACCTTGCAAGTGTACCACATATACCGGGAGGTGCACACCAGCCTCATGCAAGGGTCACTGTGGCAAAACCCATTCCCATAATTGAAAATAATCCTACCGTTACTTTGCGTCTCTCTCAGTCAAGAAAATGGAGGCAGTTTTCAACACTTGGTGTCATTTCATTACTTAGGAAATAACACGTAGCCTAAGAGGAAGAAAAACAGAGCAGAGATTTTTGCAATGTGGCTCCCGGCCCCAGGCCTTTTGAGTCTCTCTCCACCGGCCTCGTAGAGTGGTCAGGTCAGGCACCCGACACAGATGTGTGGAAACAGCCAGAGGCTTGGGGGAAGGACGCGGGCCCCTTCAGAGCCCGTTTCTTACATGAAGAATGAGAGTAGCCTGCCGCCTGTCCCCACCTCTGGTGACACACTTCACACAGGGACACAAGCAGTTGCCAGCCCGCTCCTTTTCCCCTTTAACTGAAACTTCCCTCCTTGATGATTTCACTTGAGAGGTGGCTTTCCCTAAACCTTTCCTCGCCTGGAATCACGCTGATGTTGACAGTTCGTCCCCACCCCCCATCCCATGTTACATCGTGCAACCCAGAGAGAATGCGAGGTGAGCTTGTCCGAGGGGATGAAAGATGGCAAGAAATGGGTGTTTGGGGACCAGTTCTTTGGTGACATCGACTCTGCAATCCTCTTTTCACTCTCAGCGCCTCATTCCCTCTCTCGCCTTCTCCCTCTCCCTCGCCCCCCTGCCTGCTCTCCCTCCTTCTCTCTGAAATGGTGTGTGCCTCCAGTAATTTACATAATACTCTTCTGACACCTTTACTTTAGTCATCAATCACGGTACCTTCTCTCAGTCTATCTTTTGTCTGAGCATGTCTCTTCTTTATCAGGCCATGCACAAAAGATTAATTTCACAGTTTTTCTCCCTTCTTTCTTTCCTTGCAAGATACAAAGCTCATGAAATGACAGAAGCAAGATAATGAAAACAACAATGCAAGCAATTTTTTTTTGTTCTTGCAGGTTGGATCTCAAGATACTTTTCCTAACCCCATTGTGTGCCATCTGTCTTAGAAAAGGTCTGCTCTGTATTTTTAATACCTTTCTGATACTGCTCAGTAGACTACCTGGGGGCGGGGTGTGTGGGGGGCGGTGGTTGGAGATTACATATTTAAATCAGATCAGAGCCTTTGGTTTTCGAAATCTTCGGAACAATTAAAGCAAGGGGCCCATCTCTAATGGAGGCATGGACTACGGCACAATGCCCACACCCCAATTAATATTAATGAGATCCTATGCATAGCCAATTTATGACATTTGATTGACTCACCCAACCACCCTTCAACCTGTCTTATAAAGTGAAATATATGGCAAAGAGGACCTTATTTGCATATGCATATGTTCTTAATATTAATTAGGCTAATGGATCTAAAGACTTAGAGATAATTTGGAAACTGGTAAAGAGGGAAAAAAAAAATCTACCACCCACAAGACAGAAAAGTGTTCATGTCCTGTCTCTGCACTTGAACAAAAGAAGTTGAACTGGAAGATAAAAATAACTCGTGCCAATTTCCTCCTTTTCTTGTTTCCAGAGGATTCATAGTTTTAAAAAGTTAAAATACCACAAGCATTAGTATTATATCTTATTTTTTCCATTTCACTTGTGAAAGACTAAACAGATTATGGAATAACATAAGAATAAAAGCCTAGTTCAACTGTATGCTGGTGGCCATAAGTCAGATCTCCCCCGTCCTCTAGGGAGATGCTGCAGCTTCAGGAACATGCAGTGTCTCACCGGGGCACATGTCGGATATAGGACGAGGGTTATGTCAGGAGGCAGCGTTCCCAAGGACATCTGCTCTAGGCAGGGTCACTGATGGAACTTATCCCCGCAGTGGAGTGGCTGGGAAGAACTCCTTTGATGTAGCCTAATGAAGCCTGGAGAAGAGAGTCAGACTTCATGGGTTTTGTTGCTGGGATTGGGGGCAACACATATGCTGATTTTCTCTTCCAAACCATCATTTAATGGTCTTTGGCTCCAGTGATGATAAGGAAAAACATTTATGTATCAGCTCACCCTCTGTGTGCTAAAGGATGGTCAAACCCGGTAACTAGTAGGCTTTGGACAGCAGAATCGTCATATGAACTTGCTTCATTGTACCATAAGTAAGAGCCATTGTAAATAATGATAGTGACTGTCACTTGAGTGCTTATTCTATACCAGAAATGATGGAAAACACATTCTGTATTCTATCTTATGCCAGTTCTGTAAAGTATAGATTTAAATTCCTATTCCAGAAATCCCTACTCCAGTGAATTGAACCCCAGAGGGACTCTGGGACATGCGCAGGGTCACGCAGCTGGGAATGGTGAGGCAAGGCGTCACACCTGGGGGGACAGTAACTCTGAAGTGTAATCTCTTTCCCTTGGTCTTTCAAGGTCAGGATCACTCAAGGGTGTTGTAGACTGGACTGTAGCTCCGTCTGGAGTCAAGAAAAAGCAACAGGCACTGTAGAAAGAGGGACACACTGTGCTCCCTTTTAAGATAGGCAGTGGCTTGGCCAACTCCATGAAGTACATAATTGCCTTCGACAGTAGAAGTGATTATTAGCTGCCACACAGATAAAAGAAAATGAGATATGGAAAGATACTTGATTAATTGGCAGGTCAGTAAAGTGCTTTGGAACATAAAATATTTATTTGTATTTAACATTTATTTTATGAGTGAAAACTCTTTATGGAATACAGTCTTTTTAAAAATTAATTAATTAATTAAGTTTTTGGCTCCTTTGGGTCTTCGTTGCTGCATGCAGGCTTTCTTTATTTGCACGGGCTTTCTCTAGGTGCGGGGAGCAGGGGCTACTCTTTGTTGCGGTGCGCAGGCTTCTCATTGCGGTGGCTTCTCTTGTTGCGGAGCACGGGCTCTAGGTGTGTGGGCTTCAGTAGTTGTGGCATGCAGGCTCAGTAGTTGTGGCTCGTGGGCTCTACAGTGCAGTCTCAGTAGTTGTGGCGCACGGGCTTAGTTGCTGCAAGGCATATGGGATCTTCCCGGATCACGGCTTGAACCTGTGTCCCCTGCATTGGCAGGCAGATTCTTAACCACTGTAGTACCAGGGAAGTCCCATGGAATAGTCTTATTGAGAGAAATCTTCCAGAATTTGCTAGAATGGTCACATGCACAGAAAGAGGAGTGGGACAGATAAATGGGGACCAGACTGGGTGAGGTCTGTGCTGGGGGGAATCCAAGGTGGTAACTTTAGAGACCAGCAAGGAATGGAGGCTTCTCGTGTATTCTTCTCTCAACTCCCCATCCCCTCTCTGAAATCTGATGGCTGGGCACAGCTGATGTTAAAACTCTGCTGGGGATTTTGCTTTCTGATAGAATTTCTAGTGAGTCTTAGGAGCTGCCACAGCCCTCACCTTGCTTTCTAGTCCAGATGTGTGTGTGTGTGTGTGTGTGTGTGTGTGTGTGTGTGTGTGATATGAAGGTACATTTTGGGGGAGGGAAGTGGGAGGAGCAGGGGAGGGTCAGGAGGCACCTTCTTTCCAGAAGGCTTGAGTTCAGCACTTGTAGGGCTGGTCAGGACTAATAAGGTGAGTCCTTCTCTCTGATAACCATTTATTCTGCCCAAACTTGTTACCTTTTTCGTTTTGTTTTAATTATCTCTGCTGCTGAGAATGCTTTGACTACATTGTAAAGATGTGACAGGTAGTAAAAGAGTGTGTATGAAGCAGTCGTGGAGCTGATAAGTTTTATTCTCTCCTCACATTAAATATATGTTCATTAAACAAGGGCTGTTTGCAGAGAGACAGTGGGAGCTGGAAGCAGAAGGAGAGAAAGGACTGAAGTGTGTTGATGCCTGTTATTCTCTCCCACATCGAGCTCAGTGGGAGTCAGCCTAGCAGAATGGTTACAAGTGTGTTAACTCTGCACCCAACTGCTTGGGATTACTTCCTGGCTCTGCCTCTTATGAGCCAGGTACCCAGGGTCATATTACTTACTGTCCCTGCATCTCAGTTTTTCCTTCTTCAAAAGAGGTACAATAAGAGCACCTGTCTCATATTGGATTGTGGGAAACTTAAACAGCTGTACAGTGCTTGGCACATAGTAAGTGCCCAGTACATATTAGCTCTCTTTAGTATTGCTGCCATGTTTCTCCACCCAGTTGATACACTAAACTGCCTACTTTTTTCTCTAAGTATTCTTGGAATTCACTCAAGAACATCTTTTTTTCAATAAATATGTATTACCATTGCCAATCACTTTACTAGTTGCCGGGAATGATCAGGACAAATGAGACAGCTGCCCTCACAGGGCTTATGGTCCAGCAGAGCAGAAAGATAGTTAACAACTGAATACAGTAGAGTAAGATGAGTGCTCAGTGTGAGGGTTTATATGAATCGTGGGAAAGGCCAGGGCAGGAACTGCCTGAGTCCAGATGTCAGGGGCGATCCCTGAGTTGGGATCTGAAGGACAGGTTACAGAGAGCCACCAGAAGGAGGTCAGGGAGGAGTGGCATGGGGAGGCTGGCAAAAGCAGCGTAAGTAAACTCCCAGAGGTAGGAAGGGGCAGGCGTAGGGTCTAGGGGTTAAAGAAGGCCAGAGTGGCTGGACCTTAAGAACTGCAGGAAAGAAAATGGTAGAGGGAGGGCAGGAGGGGCTGGCAGAGCTCAGCCACGTGAGGTGTGGTTAGCCATTCAAGGAAGTGGGATTTATGCTGAGAGTCTTGGGAACCTACTGGTGGATTTAAAGCAGGGCAGTTAGATGTGATGAGATGTACATTTTGCAGAGATTACTAGACTGGAAGGGTGAGAGGCAGAGGGGAGAGGGCTGTACCTGGATGGTAAGGGTCCAGCGATTATGATTGTGATTAAGGTGAGGGGCAGGGGAATGAGCAAGCTCTGGGGTAAAATCCTCCAGTGTCCATCGGCCAAACAGTGGTCTGTTGAACAATTGCTAGGGTCCAAGGAAGGCAGGTCCTGTGCTCCAGCATAACAGGAGCCTTCCTAAAACTGGAAGCCCACCTGTGAGCCCTAGGAGCCAGCTCCAAGAGTGTTTTCACTTCACCTCTCCAGTGTTAGGTTCCTCCTCCACCTGCCAAGGGGAGGTGTGTCAAGAGCTCTTTAGGAGAAAACACACTAGCACTTTCTGTCCTTTCACCCCCTCTGTCTCTGCCTCCGTGACAGTGAGAAGGCTGAGCCGTGGAACCCTTTGCATTTGGAGAAAGCATGCACAAGAAGTACCGACCACTTTTCCTTCCAACTGCGCCAACCTCAGGCCTAGACACGCAGAGGGTGTTCACTCAGTGTACACCGACTCACCTGGTCACACTGATCACCATTTTCTGTCCTCCTGAAGAGGGGCCAGGGTCTGGGGACACGATGTTTCTGTGATTGCCACATTCTCCTTTTCCGTCTGCTCAGCTTCCATCAAGGTAATGGCGCTTGGGCTTCTGTGGAGGATGGGCCATTTCAAGAGGAAGCTGCGGCTGACTAGCCCAAGATGCTGGGCTGCAGCCAGAGGAACAAAATGTGGAGTTTGATCCCAAGCCTGTCATTCAGTTCAACTGCCTGTCAGGCCCCTAGGGTTCCCAGACCTACAGGCTGCCATTTGGACCAACATTTGGGAAGCAGGATGCTCGTGGAATCCATTTTGGGTTTGGCAGCCAGAACAAAGAACTCAGTTGGAATGGAGCAAAGAGGTATAAATGTAGCCCAGAGCAGGGGGCTACCAGGTGTCTCATTGCTGACCCTTCCGCGGCAAGGGTGGGGTGTTTGGTGGGAGGGTGTATGTAAGGAGACCATTTAAACCTCCACAACAAGCCCGAAGAGGGTGAGCCAGATTGCAGTTGAGGTCTCTCAGGCATCTGCCTCCCAGAGCTGAGTAAACCCAATCTTTGTTCATCTGTAGGTCAAAAGGGTTTTTTGTTCTGCACTGTTCATCGAGGGCACGCGGGAGATGACGCGGACCTCTTGCATATCTACGGGGGTCAGCACGATCTCCTTAGCCCCTACAGATAGGATGTGCTATTTCCTGGGACTTCGGCTAAAATAGGCTTATCTACCAGCGCTCCCTGTAACCTACATCCTAAAGAACGTGGGCCTGTGCCGGCAAATCTCCGTGTACCGTCTTCCCAGCCCCCATCCCATATGCACACTCACACACACACCCCCCCAGTGAGCCCTGTTCTGCTTGAAAAAACTCTAAAATATTCTCTGTCCTTCATATGCGAGGGGGAAAACCCTTTAGGCGTTAGATACTGCAGTAATTTCTATATAATGGAGTAAATACTATACTGTAATAATTAACTTGTAAACCTTGAAATAACATTTAGTGTAATTTAGACCAAATATGAATTGTGAGTAGTGGAGCTCGATCCAACATGAAATCATTTGCAGGACGCTTTAAACATATGCCTGGGAAAGAAAAAGCAGCAGTTCCCGTCGTTACCAAAATGGGCCCAGGCGAGGCCCTCACGCTGGAAGTGCATGCAGCTGCCATTATTTTGAAATATCTTGTTAGCATTTTTTTTCCCTTCTCAATAAATTACTTCCCTCTTACTTTTTCCCTAAACTGTCCTTTCAGGCCGTCAGAAGGAGCCCAGGGTTTTGTTTTGTTCTGAATTTAGTTTTTACCCAAATGATTGCGAATGCACTATGCAAAGCTAACATTTTAAAGCCTGGGCAAGAGTCTTGGAGTTGGGTAGGAGGCAAGAAGGTTCTTGGGGTGCCTCCATCAGCAGTAAACTGTGGATGCTTCTGGAAAGTGGATCCATGAGACAAAGCTGTTCTGGTCACCGTGGTGCCAGGGCCCTGGGACACCCAGAAAGCAACATGCCTTTTGATGATTCAGCATGTCACGCCTTTGCTTCCAAATCCCTTTTCCATAGGCTCCCTCAGCCTCTGAGGAAGTCATGGGTGGGGCAGGGGCGCAAAGGTAGATTTGTCTTCCTGACAAGCCACACCTCCCTTATGCATTAAAGGCAGGGAAGGGACTTGTATTTGCTTGAACAAACCGAAATTGCTGGTTTTCTAGGTCAAAAGCAAGGTAGTATCAGCGATACCATATGGGTCAACCAAATACGAAGGGCAGGTGTGTGCCTTGTGACGTCAGACCCCGTACCTTCCTCTGAGCCACTGCTTAGGCTCCAGATTCAGTTAAAAGGTGCCCCTGGTGGTCTCATGTTGCTTAGCTCTCAACCCGCCCTTCTCAGAGTCACACTTTTGAAAGGCATCATCTGTCCTTCACTTACCCTTCTAGCTCTCTCTCTCACTGGTCTACAAACCTTTTACCCTCATCAGACTAAACCACTTCTTTTTGCTTTTGTTTTTTAATCCACCATCTCCAGCTCTGACGCTTGGTGCTTTCAGGTCCCTGCCCCTCCAGGATGCCCTTTTGGCTGACTTACGTTCTGTACTTAACATTACATCTTTTAAAGATACAATTAAACTCTGCCTTTTCTCTGATGCCTTTCTTGAACAAAGTGTTTAAGCTGGGAATAATGTTAGCTGGCCTTCACTGTGCGCTTACTATGTGTTGTTGATCATTGACTGGGGGCATCATATGGATTATTTTATCCGCTCTTCACAGAACGCATTCGAGGCAGGTACTGCTCTCCCCCTAGGATTTCTCTTTGGCAGTCATGGCCTGGAGTTGACAACCATATCCTTGCAAAGGACAGTCCGGTCTAAGAGCAGCCCCAAGAGCCATCACCAGATACTTCAAGGATTGAATGGAGAAAAGGGGTGAGATATTTGTATGTTTTTCAGAGAGATCCAGGACCCCTGCAAGGTGTCAGTTTATCACCATATCCAAATCATTCCAGGTCTTTGAAAAATGAGCTATGTAACTACTGAAAATGGAATAGGTTGCCACCTGAGAATGAGTGAGATGCCTGTCACTGGAGATATTCAAGTGGAGACTGTGGATATAGGCTTCACATACAAATGTCTCTTAGGCAGAACAGCTTGGTGGCTAAGAACATGGGCTCTGGAATACACTGGATGGGTTCAAAATTCCAACTCCACATTTATGGCCTGTACTCACACATTTTTTTCCAACACACGCCCCCTCACACACATGCACCCCCCCCTACACACACCTACTTTTAGTTTCTTGAATTCATGCCTACTACTTACACTTGTCAGACCTTAATAAAAATATGAATCCCTTTGATCTGGGGATATTGTTAAAATGCAGATTCTGATTCAGTAGGCCTGGGTGGGACCTGAGGCTTCGAGGTGATGCTGAGATGCTCTGGTACAAGGCCACCCTGAATGGCAAGGCCTTATATCGTATGCCTAGCCTCTACCTCCAAAAAATTGTGATATTAGCTATTTCCCCTATTATATTTTAGGTAAATAATGATTGATTGATTGATTGATTGATTGGATATACTCTTCAACCTAAGACGGCCAAGTTTTGTTGATAAGAAAATCCTTCAAGGGCCCACTCCCCAACATGACCCACGCGTATCACTCTTTGCCTTCATGCCAACTAATACATTGTTAAAAATTCTGTGTGGTTTCCTTCTTTTACTCTTTTATGAAAATTGCTCTGACATCTCTCATAGTGTTTGCCAGCAGAGATTTTAATTGGGACATGGATAAGGTTTTGAGCAAATGGCAAACAGTGGGAATTTAGATCAGTGAAGCCAGTGGTTTCAATGACGGATGTCTCTGCAGAGATAAATTATTTTAGGGGAAGATACACATTCAAATCCGTCAAACTATTCCAATACATTTTTATCAGTTTTTATTTTCAAATAACATCACACTGATGCATGAGTTCTTTTTTTTTTACCTTCTGTATTTAGAGCAAGTGACCACTGAACTCTCACTTCTCGAGACACCTGAAAGCGTTACTGCCTTTCTTTCTCTTGTAAGTCGTTGGCATCACAGATGGGTTTTTGCTCGACCCTGGATCCCAGAGACTTCTGTGTGTGCATCCTGATATTAACACAATGGATTGAAGTCATATTTACGGTTTTCTTTTTCAGAGGAGGATCAGAGATGGGGGAGTTGAATGCTTTTAAGCAGTTTTTCAAGAAACAAAAGGCTACATTTTTGAAATGCCAGCTATTACCAGTCCGCAGTTCAGACTCTAGGAAGACTCACTAGCATCTGCTCAGGTCCCTCCCTCCCTGGAAACAGTGTAGGAATTACACTCTGAGATGTGACTGTTGAAACAGACTCAAAGTCAATGTGCATAATTAGTTACCACAACAGTGGTTAATGTGCCCTGAAATATTCCCAGCTCCTCTCAGGCCTGGGGCTTGATGGTTGATATTCAGATTTTCTTGATAAATGTCTTAGATGCTTTGCTTATACCATTTCCCCAAATGCTTCTGGGTTACAGTGCATGTGTTTTCCCTCTTCATGTAGATGTAGGACCGTATGGAAGAAGGAAAGCCTCAGAAGGCTGTCACATTACAGCTGTGATGGGTTTAAATAACGTCCTAGCCTGTTATAGCTAAAAAGGGCTATAGTAATCATCTCCCTGGAGTTCAACCCATTCATTTTATAAATGAGGAAATGGAGGCTCAGAGAGGTAGAGTCAAATGACTCTACCAGGGTCACACAGCTAATTAGTGGCTGAGTCAAAATGCAAGCCCAATTCCCCTGAATTGAAATCCTGTGCTGTTTCTGTATCAAAGTGGACTGCTTCTCTTGCGTGTCCCTGCTGCAGTGGGAAGGACTGATTTCTTGTTTGGAGTCACCCGAAGGCCTGATTCTCCTAGCATTACCCCAGGCCATGCCCAACTGCTTCTCCAGTCCTCTGCTCCAGGGAGGGGTAGATTTTCCACATCTGCCCCTCCTTTTTTGATAGCATTGCCCTCCTCTGTCCTGAAACCCTGAGCTCTATGCTACCGCACACGCTCAGAGGCCTTCCAGAGTGCCTGTGACCCACAGCTGCCCTCGTTACTCTGAGTTCTGTGTCCTACAGTTTGGTTGGTTTTTGCACCTTCTATGTCAAGACTTCTCCCTTCTCCATCTCATTCCCTGGGGTTGTGCTGTGTTGTGACACTAGAGACGATGGATGATGTGTTGTCACCTGCCCAGGTCATGTACTTGCCCTTGAGCAGCCCCTCCAGCAATGACCCAGAGGAGTGACCACCATCCTGGGGGTTGGGTGCACCATGGACAGAGGGTGCAGAGGTGAGGATTGTTCATAAAACACCCAGACGTTTCCCTCTGTGTGCAGCTAACCACAGCTCTGCAACGCTCACCCAGGGAGTATCAGCCCTTCTCGGATGTGCCAGGCACTGTGAGGGTCCCGATGTGAAAGTGATGTGGTTCCTGCCATTATGAAGTGCACAGAAGAACAGGACAGCATGAAAAGATACTGAACCGCAGTCCAGCAGAGTACTGTAACCACAGGGCTGGTCCCCTGAGGGGTCAGAGCGAGCTTTGTATTTGAGGTGGTGGCTGGATTAAGCCTTAAATGACAGCGAGGATCTTGGTGACTTATCTGTGGGGTTTGGGGATGCTGAGGAAGGGTTGGGGTGGGTACGAAGGGACAGGTATTGCAGGGATGAGACAGCATGGACGGAGTCAAGAGTCAGGAAGACGTAAGACTGCTTGGTAGGACAGAATGATGCCCAATAGCCTTGTCTCAAAGTGACTCTTGCCAGTGTATTGACACAGTGTGCCGGCAAAGCAGTCCTTAGTGGAGAGAGCCTAAAGGCAAGCCCACACCCCCGTCTGGTCTCTTAGGCAAATCTCCCCACAGGCCTCATCCCCTCATTCCAGCCCGGGCTGCTCTTGGCCTCTGCTCTGACCTTGTGCTTTCGTTCTGTCCTCACTAGTGGCCCCTCTCTTGCATCTGGCCAGATGGTTCTGTCCTTCCTTCTGCCTCCCTAGCCTTGACTCTTCCTTTAAGAGTCCAAGTCCTCCCTCCTCCTCTGTGGAATCTTCTCTAAACACTTCATAATGGGTAGAAGACTCTCACACCACCAACTTGGTCTACAAAAAGTGCCCATTTCATAATTTTCTTTAAATCAAATAAAATCTGACGCTAAGCTGCTGTCTGCCCAGAATAATGGTAAATTCCATCTCAATGATTATTCCTCCTCCTTTCTGGGGGTTCTAAGTCTCCCTGTAGCTGGAAAAAGGAGGAGGAGCCTCTGGTTTTCAATCCACCATGCTTATTTCAGATCTGTTCTCTCTTCAAGCCCATGTCCTCCTGGAAGGTGGGTGACTCTGTCACTCTCAGGCTTTGCAGAGCCTACAGGACCTAGACTGGCGGGGGTGTGGGGGTCCCACTGCCCAGGGTCCAACCTTCCTGGGGAGACCACACAGCTGTTCTTCTCTGAGGTCCTGCACTCCTGGGAGTGGGGCATGGGTCTCTGCCTTCCCGGGACTTGCTAGCATCCTCTTTGGCCCAGTCTTGGAGCCATCTCTCCTCTCTCTAGCTCCCTCAGAACTACTCACTTCTCTCTGTGCCCCAGGAGTTTGCAATAACCCCTTATTTATGAATTTAGGCTTTCATGGAAGACAAGAAGAGGGGGCACTTCAGAATCTTCAGTTTCCAACCTGCTACACAAATCTTCCAGAGCCCAGGGGGCACCCAGGGCTTGGCTCCCTTCTCAGGAGAGGTGGCAGTTTGCAAGAGAGAGGAGAATACGCAGAGAATGAACCTCAAACTCAAATGTCAATAAGTTGTCTGGATCACAGTCCTATCCATCTTTTGAATTCTAGATTTAGACAAGTTACCTGCCTAGACTAACTCTCCCTGCCCTAGTTTCCTTATCTATAAAATGGCAATAATATTAATAATTACTTCTTAGGGTTGTTTAAGAATTAAATTACTTAATACCTGCAAGTTACATAGAACAGTACCTGGATGATAGTTAAGCTCTTACAAATTGTGAGCTGCTTCACTAGTTATTATCCGTTTGACCATTAACGTGCCATAGAGGACTGATAATGATTTTATTATGAGATTGGTGGTGAGCACGCACACACGATTAAAACCCCTTGCCCGCTGCAGTGCTCAATACATCCTCGCTGATTCTGACTTGACAGAAGGAGCAAGATTTGTCCCACGGATCCCAGAGGAGAGTCTGCGCCCTGAATAACTATTCCAACTATCGCTCACCATATGTCCACAACCAAAAAAAATAATTTTGGAGGGCAGGAAATGAGCACACATGTGCACGTCTGCAGAGAGTTGCCTGCTGAAATCGACACGAAAGACATATTTACCACTGAGGCACATGCCTTCATGTGTTTGTAAGTGCCTATTTCTGAACACCCAAAAGGGAAGAAGAGAGAAGCCAAATTCAAATGGCATCATGTGTTTGTTATTTTGGAACAAGGTTACTTCCTATTAATTCACTAATAGCTTCCCTTATGCCTGGAACCCTTTAAGGGGGAGAAATGAAGTATTTAAAGGTATTTTAATGATCATGAAAGGCAGAGGCTTAATAGGGCAGGAAACTACGGTTCTCTTTTTAGTCCCAGAAGGAAAATAATAAGTCTGTAGCTTAGCCTTCCCTGAAGAGTCATAAACTGGACTGCAAAGAGGCAGCCCCTTGAGATACCCTCTCTGGGTCTCTGCGGCCCCTTAACTGTGGGTCTGTCTGCTTAGGTTTTCAATGTGCTTATTAATTAATGATCACCGCACTGTTCTTAGGTAGCAGCAATTTGCACGGGGTTCTGGGAGAAGCTGTTTCCCCCTCTGGCATGCAGGGATAGGGACCATCCTGAACAAGCTGGCATATTTAGTCCCGCGTTTCCTGCTGGCTTCTCAGCTCTCCATGGCCGGGTCCGCTACTTTCCAACTCTGTCTTCTATTCTTTACCTAGTCAAACACAGAAGTCCCCCATGCTAGTACCCACCCCCTCGCTTCTGCCATCGGCCTCCCATGACTCTCATTATTTGCAGTAACCATGTTCTCTAAAGTCACCAGAATACTGAATTAGTGAACACTGAACCATTGCTCCTAGGGGAAATTCAGGGTTAGGTTCCTGTGAGCCTCTGGTCCTAACATTTTTGTCAACTGATAAACACATAATCTTGTTATGCGTGTTTCTATTTAAAGCTACCTTAAAAGCAGCCTACTGAGCACTCTGGGCTTAATCAGTGACCCAGGGCTTAATGGAAGAGACATCTCAGGACATCAGGCCCTGGGCTGCTCTCACCTCCACTTTAATTCCCTCTGTTCCAGCTTGTGGACCACTGTGAACCCAGAAGCTTTCCTGCCTGGAGCTCTAGGTGTTACAGATTTCAGTTCTACTGAATACGTTTCCTCACTTCCCATATATGTGTGGCAGCCCCAGTTTGATAAGATAGTCTGACCCTCAGATCTGGTGTTTGCCTTTGCTAGAGGCACCCACTGCCACTCTCACTTCTGGTCTGAAGCCTGCTACAGTGAACCCCACCCATCATATTGCCCTATGTCCTTCCTTTGACATCTCCCTCTTTGGAATGGAATTTTTTTTTTTTTTAAGTGCTAAGTGTGTATTTTTCATCTCCTGAATTCCTTTCATCTCCAGAATCACTTGGCTCTCTTCATTAAATAGAAACATGCATGGGATCTATAGTGAGGCCCTCAAGCCAGCACGTTAAGGACACGTGTTACAGACATCATGTGGAGGTCATCAGCAGGCAGTGAGCCTGGATAGCATCAGCCTTTATTCCTGACAGCTCCTCCAATGGCCATCCCATGGAAAGCATGCGCGAGAGGAAGAGTGTCCAAATAGCCCAAGTCCAAATGAGATGACATAATCATGGAAGGCTCAACCTGGCTTATGGGAGACAGGGCATCGCAAAGAAACCAGGATTGAAATATAATCAGGAGAACATTTAGCAGATGACCAGAAGGCTATAAGTATGATTGTGTTTTAACAGTTATCACCTTTCGTGGCAGCACTTGTCTCCAGGTTCTTAAAAATTATCACACCAGACTCACTGGTGGCTTCTCCAGGAGAAATCACAGTGCTTTTCCAAGTGAGTTCTTCCACCGGTTTCGTGAGTTTAGTCCCACTTGTGTTGTAGTTGCTTAATCTCCGGCTGGTTCTTTTCTCTATCTCCATTTTCCGCAGCCCCTTCTTCTTACTTTTTTTGTGCCTTTCCCCTCCACTCCACTATATCCTCCCTCTTCATCCCCTCTTGCACACAGGGACGTATACATGTTTTGGATTAGAACCCAAAGCTATTATCCTCCAAATGTGTGAGAGAGAAATTGCCCACAAATGGCCTTGGGTGGTGCTTTCTTTGGGGCCACATTTGTGAAATTACATGGCCTATTCTTAAGCTTGAGAGGAAATACTAACTGGGAAACTTTTGTTGTAACTCAGGAAGAAACAGTCTTTGTAAGCATGAGACCATCTTCACAGGGCAGTCTGAAGAATATTCTCATCAACGTCCCCAGAGAAGGAATTTGAAGGATAGAATTTCTGTCCATCATTGGACAGAGTGAGAAATGGAAGAGCAGAGACAGCCGGTGATTTCTCAGACTCACATAGAATGGCAGAATAAGGGCTCAGATCCAGGACTCTTGTCTCAAAACCAGGCCTGACCAAACGCAGCTTAGCCCGCATGTGTTACTGTGCCACTGTCCAACTTCCGGCCTGGATGGAGCTGCCTTTGCTCTTTGCCAGTTCCAGACAACTAACCCTGCTCTGGCCAGGGACCCTCACATGTTCCCTCTTTTGATGGCTCCTGGGCCCCATATCATTCTGTGACCAAGAATGCCCCTCTTCCTAGTATCAGGGTACCTAGATAGATGCAGAAATCAAATTCTGGCTCAGTAAACTGAGCCTTAGCAGATGTGGTACCTTCTGGGAAATCAGCCTGTGGAGGGGCTAATGCGGTTGGATTAGAGAGTGTGCCTCTTCTTAAGGTATATTCCCCTAAATACAGTTTCATGCTGCAGGAAACCTTTTTTCTGACAAAGTGCTTGCCTCAGCCCATTTCCCTCCGGCCTCTGTTTTCTTGACTTTACACTGAAGGATCAGTGTGCCTGGGGAACATCCATCTCCCTTCGCCTCTTCTTTTGCTCACCTTCTCAGAGACAACAAGGTCTCCCTCCTTCCCACAGGGGTGGTGGAAAGGTCGGGGTTGGGGGGAGGTACACAAACTGATTTATCTCAGCCTGTCAGTTGTTTTGAGGACATCAGTGATGGTGGGTGTCTGCTCCTCCCCAGTCATCGCCAGGCTCCTAGCAAGGGCTCCACCCTTCATTACGAGCACACAGTGCCCCTTGAGGATGACCACCACGCTCATTGTCTGCTTTCCAACACAGCCCCAGGACAGGGTCTGGAGCCCCTGCTTCCAGGCAGCCTCCTATCAGAGCTGAGCAGGGAAGCAGCTGAAAACAAATCCTTCCCTTCTGGAAGGGTACTTGGTGGTATTGGTGCCATGCTGGAGAATTCCATTTTGGGTATAAATGAGAAGCAAGCATTACAAGTGACAGTTATAGCAAATCAAAGTACAGTGGATGGTTCCAACCTTTATGTACATTGTGTGTCATAATAAATGGCTCTTTAGGAAAGACAACGTGTGCAGAGTCAGATGCACAGGCTGCAGCTCTGCAAAGGAGTGTGAGGAATCGCCATTGTAAAAGCAGAGCATGGCCAGAGGATGAGGTCACCTCCAGCTCAAGCCCTCAGATCTCTTCCCTCCATCCTCTAGGAAACATGGCACACAGCATGACACTGGGTTCATTATTTCTTAACGTCAGAGTTAAGGGAGATTGAGTTGCCTATTGATTGCAACTTTGGGACAGGGCCGGATGGGGAAGATATTGCCAGGCCTTGATCTGTTTTTCAGCATCTCTAGGGTGAGAAGGTCAAGGCTTACACAGGCTATGGACTGCAGTCCCCTGATGGCCAGCAGGAAAGCTGATCACATGCCATGTTTTAGCTTCGAGGAAGCCAAACACAGGGATTCTGTGACATAGTTCAGGTTCTCAGCTAAGTGACTAGCAAACTCTGATTTCTGAATCTTGGTCCGCTCAGAAGAAAAGGCTGGGTTTCCCATGAGAGGAGGCTGTACTCTATATCAATATATATTTGCTCACCATTCCCAAAGATTCTGTCTTCTGACTCTGCGTAATCAGTAGCACTAAGGGCCCAATATGCCTGTATCCATCTCTCTGGATTTGCTTCCCTCAGAAGAATTTGATGATTGGAGAGGTCTGTCAACATCATAGACAAAAATGGTCTAACATACCATAGTCATAGTGATCTATGTATTTAAACTACATTTCTTCATAGAGCTCAGCATTTCTTTCAGGGTTACTTCATGAGTGTCCAGGATTCTAAGGGGGCCTCAGTTGTGTCCCCAATAAGGATGGAGGAAGGAGGATTGTTTAACTGATTCAGAGGAAGCACACCCTTAAAGACGGTACTACCCTTATCCAAGATCTAAATACAGTGCCTACAAGCTGGGTGGTTGTTGCTGACATACAAAGGCCCAGAGATGTTAAGGAGCCGGTCCAGAGTTTCATGGTCAGCTGGTTTCTGCACCTGCTCTGGGACTCAGTGCCCTGCCTTCAGCATTTCCACTGGTTGAGGGAGGAACTCAGAGTTCCTCCACCCGAAATATGAGCCACAGAAGAAAGAACATCCCAGTGGCTTCCCAGAGAACTTGTGCTATTGAACTTGAATTCTAGGTTAAAGCTGAGCACACAGAAGTCTGCTCTGTTTTCAGTTTCAGCCTTAGTGAAATGACTAGTGACCCTGGGGGTGGAGTATCCTGAAAAGGCAAGACTGATAGTAGGAGGGTACAAACTTTACCGTAACGGGCTGGATAGAATGATCCACGTGGTCGCTGTTGCCGCTACTCAGCTCTGCTGTTGTAGGGGAAACTGGTGAGCTGGATTTGACACAGGGGCCATAGCTTTCTGACTCTTGGTTTATACTGTCAGGTTGAGGTAATGTCCTGATTTCCATTCAAAAGCAGTACCCTCTCCATCATTGAATGGGGACACCAGTACTTTTTCCAGGTGAATTTAAAGGCGCGGAAAAGAGAAGGTAGGATTGTTAAAGAATAGCACTGTTGTTTTGTAAAACGCTCCTACTGCTTTGTACAAAATTATTTTCTTCTCTCGCTACATTAATTGAACATGTACCTACATAAGTAGACCCTGACATCAATTCGAAACCCATGAGTGCAAACACAGATGCACACACAGATATACAAAGGCTTGTACAATGCCAGATGTGTGTTCCCAAACACATCTGGGTGGACATGAGCATATGCACCAAAAACTCTCAGAATCCATCTGATACGATTCCCATATTGGGTATTTCAACAAACTCTTTACAATCACAACTATGCTTAGAAAGGCCTCAGATACCCACACTCTTTACCTGGTTTCCTTTGTCACCTATTCTTGCTGCTAAGATACCTGAATAGTGACACCAGCAGTAGCACGGTTCTGTATAAAAAGGTAAAAACTCCTTTCCATTTTCAGCCTGGTCTTTTCCCTCTCCCCGCTTGCCGGCAGGCTGTCCTGAGTAATGCCCAAGAAGCAGCAGCTTTTTCAGTTCACCCTCTGTGCACACGGCTGAGGTCCCAGCGTGGAGAGCCTTCCTTCTGTGGGCTCAGAGCTGCAGAGGAGATTGACTTTTAGACTCCAGCACAAGGTTTTCCCCTTCTGTGGACTATCTACATTGTGTCCCTTTTCAAGGGGAAGGACTAGGGCAAGCTTCAGGGTCCAAGGTGCTCATTCTGTTTCCAAACCCGTTTTACAGTTTACTTAGGGCAGGAAACACAAGTTGCCATGAGAGTCCGCTTGATTTCTCCTGTGGGTTCTGCAGGTGAAGAGGAAGCACAGTGGACAGAGTTGAGTGGTTTTTATTCTGGAATTCATTCAAGGATTTTGTCCCCGATCTCCTGGCCACCCCAGGAATGAAGAATCTAAAAGGCTGCAAGAAAGTAGTAGGGCATGGTGATGGTCTTGAAGGATGGAGTGTCCTGGGATTGAGGCGGTGGGCTGGGGAAGGGGCATAGCAATGTCCTAGCAGCGCTGCCTGTGTCCCTTTACTGGGCGGGAGAGGAAGAAGAGCCTTCTTGGCACAGGTGGACACATCAGCAGAGTCACAGGTGATTCCCAGGTGACTCTTGGGGATGCCGGCAGGGGAGGGTAATAAACCGGTAAGGTCCTGCTGAAGGTGTGGTGGCAACGTTTTGTGAGCACAGAGGGGAGAGGTATGGGATTTACCAGTGGTCCCTTCTGGGTGAGGGATGGGGCTCAGCTGAAAGCAAGTCTCCACTCGAGGTTCTCATCCTTATGAGGTAATCTGCAACCTTTAACGCCCATTTCTTCCCTCAACATAAAAGTGCTATTGAAGAAAACTCCCAAGTTTAGTTCCATTGCTATGCAGTTAATGCCCGTAAGCCAGCATTTGCTAAACTGGGCTAGACTTTAGAAAGTCTCTGAATGTCCTGAAATTATATGCCACATATAAGAGAATGTTTCTATGTGCCTATATGAGCTTGTGTGAGTGGGTGTGGGTGGGTCCATAACTTGATCAAATTCTCAGGAAATCTGTGATGTCCACAAGATTAAGATTAGGATTTCTGAAGCCCAAAGAACCTTGCCCTAGTGGTTAGATTTCGGGTGCCATGGTGGGTGGGTGTAGAAGGTACTGTGAGCTAGGTGCTCCTCACTGCCCTTCATGGAGAATCTCACTCGCACTGCCCTGCAGGTAAGGCAGGAATGGGCGATAGGATGCCCAAGTCACCAAAGGGCATGATGCTTCGTAGTAAACAAGGAGCTCATCTAACTCTTCGGGTCTGTGGTCTGTGATGGCAAAGCTAAAACTAAATATGTGTTCCAGCTGGGTATGGAGTATCTTCACCTTTCTGCAAGATATAGAAACAATAGTAATAGCTTTGGTCCTAAGCACCTTGTATGTATTAACTCACGTAATTCTCATAGCCACTTTATGAAGTAAGTCATGAGTTAATTCCCCTTTACAATGTAAGGAACAGAGGCACAGGGAGGAAGGTAACTTGTTCAAATTTACTCCACTAAGGAAAAAAGCCTCCTTTCATATGGTTGGACTGGCGGTTGGCATGGAAAGGGCTTTTTGCACACGTCCTGGGCGAAGCCAGCTCTTCTCCCAGGGAAGCCAGGTCCCTCCTCTGCCTCTGTGGTGCCAGGCTGGGCACACATTCCCACCCACACAGCAGCCCATTCTCACATGTGAATGTGCCTTTCAAGAGCACACAGCTCCCCTTTCCTCTCTCTGACCTTCCTACCCATGGCTGCATCCCTGGTGGCTTGGCCTGCCAGGTCCCTGGCCCAAATAATCTAGCAAGAACAGTCTTTGCTGCCTGCCAGAGTCCCTGCTTGGACCTGCTGACTCCCAGTTTGGAATGTCATGCAGAAGCAGGTTTGGAGCCTGGCTCACCCTTCTGCTCAGGCTCAGCCAGAGGGAGGGTGGTGGTTTCTTCCCTTCATAAGACCTTAGCGTAAGAGGACATCTTTCTAATACTGCCTAATTTGTATTAGATTTGTCTTCCTCTTTCGGGACCCATAAGGAGATGTCAGTAAGAGGAAGTTCAGGAGAAGACAGAGGGTCGTTTCGGGGGCAGTGTGGGTGTGTTGGGAGGATGGGGTCCCACCACTTGCCAGAGGTGTGATGGCAAGTTGCTTTACTTCTCTGAGCCTCAATTTCCATTTCTTTAAAAGAAAAAGTAAGACGAATAATAGTTACTCTATAGGTTGTTGGAAAGCGTGAATGAGATCATGCAGATGAAAAGATGGTGGCGTATCCATGCTTAGCACCATTCCTGAGATGTTGTCAGCACTGAGTCCAAGATTGCTGTTCATTATTGAGGTGCAGAGAACGAGAGGTCAGTGCAGGCTGGAGAGTTTAGGATGGGATTTGTAGGTCTGGATATTCACAGAGGTGAAGGACAGGATTCCAGAATAGGGAAAAGCCAGAGGCAAAGGCACATAGGTAGTGTGGGAGATGGTATGCCGGGGATAGAGGTTCCTGCAGTGATGGGTTCATTGGGCAGCAGGGCCAGGTGTGATGGGAATAACAGATGGAGGTTTTTTAATTGGTGATGCAGTTGAGGTCTTTATTACATAAATGATAGTCTTTATTAAGTAAATACTTGAGAATTTATTCATAAAGTTTCTGAACTGAATGGAAATGTGGTAAACTGTTATTAAATGGTATTTGAGAAAGATTAGACAGGAGTGTACAGAAAAGATATATGGCAGAGACTGTCATGAATTCACCAAGGCCATTTTGCTTTTCCTTCATTTTTTTTTTTTTGTGGTACACGGGCCTCTCACTGTTGTGGCCTCTCCCGTTGCGGAGCAAAGGCTCTGGATGTGCAGGCTCAGCGGCCATGGCTCACGGGCCCAGCCGCTCCGCGGCATGTGGGATCCTCCCAGAGCAGGGCATGAACCCGTGTCCCCTGCATCGGCAGGCGGACTCTCAACCAGTGCACCACCAGGGAAGCCCTGCTTTTCCTTCTGAGCATAAAATTGGACTACATTTCCCAGTCCGCCTTGTGGCAAAGAGAGGCTGGGTGACAGAGTCCTGGCCAGTTAAGAATTAACGGAAGAGATATGCACCGCTGTCAGGGCCTGGCCCATAGTGTGTGATCCTACACAGTCACTTTCTCATCTTCTAGCCAGAAGCTGAAGATCTGACAGAAAACTTCAAAATTCTGGGGAATGGTGCTGCCACAAGTTGCAAGGGGCCTGGGTCACTGAATGTGTGGCTCAGAGCCCCTCTCTCTTTGGTGCCTATTGGACTTTATGTGGGTAAGAAATAAAACATCTACTGTGTTAAGTTTCTGAGAGTTTGGGATTGTTTGCGACAGCAGTTAACTTATACCGACTAATACAGGTTGGGATAGAGAGAGACCAGCAGAGAATCTGGAGGCTGGTGCAAGGATTCAGATATGAAATGATAGAGATATGATTTGGTAGAGATTGAAGTAAGAATAAGTGAAAAGTATTCCCTTGGGCAGATTCACATGACTTAGTGACTATTTAGATGGGGACTCTGTGTGTGTGTGTGTGTGTGTGTGTGTGTGTGTGTGTGTGTGTGTGATTGATGCCTGTGATTTCTAGTCGAGTTACTAAGTATGGTAGTGCCATTGACATAAATTAAGATATCAGGAGATGAGATAGGTCTGGGAAAAATGATGATGAAATGTATTCTATTTGTGGTGGATTTGAGGTAATGGTACAAAAGGAAGTATCTAGACAAGGATTTCTCAACCTTGGTACTGTTGATATTTTGGGCCCAATACTTCTTTGTTGCGTGGGCAGCAGTCCTGTGCACTGCAGGATGTCTAGTAGCAGCCTTGGCCTCCACCCGCTCGATGTGCCCCTCCAGCCTCTGCCGGTTATGACAGCCCATAAGGTCATCATGTCCTCATGTCTGAAGACATTGCCGACTGTTGAGGGAGGCAGAGCAAAACCATCCCTGGTTGAGAACCACTGGTCTAGAGGGAATTGGAGGTGTTCATGAGTCTGAATGGCCCAAGTTCTGTGAAGAACCCTGTGTAATCAGGGCACTTCAGTTCTCCTGCAAGGCTCAGACTTCCAGAAGTTAGCAACTCAGTACAGTCCCTATGGAAGCTGTCTCCGGGATCTCAGGCCACATTTTGATGAACCCTCCTGTGATCTGTATTCTGGGCTTCGGAGAGGACGAAAGGGGCGAAGACCTGGGGGACATATGATTGGACAGAGGGATTCAGGAGAGCCACAGTGAGGACCAAGCAAGGCTTCCCTTCCAGCATCCCACGGCAGGGGCAGTGAGGTCTCTCTCAAGCCCAAGAGAGGCCCAGGATCTCTGAGGCATGTGTGTTTCCTTCAGTATATTATCAACTGAGCTTGTAACAAAGCTTTGCAAATGGAATGAGAAAATCTCCCGGATGGCAACTGGCAGCATGGTTTGGGAGGATTCCCTTTTCATTTCCTATGTTTTATGATTTTTTTATTCTGCTTTTCAAAGAGCATTTTTACAAGCTAGTATTCTATATTGCTCTGCCTGTACTCCGAGAAAAGATAAATATTTTCAATGTGTTTTCTGAGGCATATGTTCCCATTGAGAAAATGTATCCCTTATGGACATAGCTATTTTGACCTCATTAGCTGGGTAGATCAGAGGGAATTTGACAAACAGGCCCCAGTATGCCCAGGAAGCCTCGGTTATTTTCCAGGGGAGCTGGGGGCTTGGCACCACTGGGGGTGCACATTTGGGTTTCCCAAAGGGCTGCAGCAGGAAGCCGAGGGGAGCCTAGTGAACAGGTTCATCAATGAAAGAGGCCTGGGAAAGTGACCTTGCTCCTTGTTCCTAGCTCCAGAGTCCCACTTAGCGGGAGTGGTGAAGGGAGATGGGAGAGCCAGGTCACAGTTCTGCAGAGGCTTGGAACCCCCCCAGGGAAGCTCACACAGAATGCAAAGCCTGCAGCAAGTAACTACGGCTACTTTCTCCTTGAAAGGCATTGGGGAGGTTTCACTGGATGGAGGGTGACCAAGATCTTCCCAGTTTTAGCACCAAGAGTCCTACATCCCAGCAACTCCTCTGTCCCTGGCTAACCAGGGATGGTTGGTTATCTAAACTGGGTGAATGGGACCAAGTAGAAGCTGAGGCAATGGGGTAAAGCCTGCTGCTCTCAATAGCCTCCACGACACCCCAGATATTAGACATTCAGCCTTTGGGGTCTGTTGGCAAGCCTGCATTATATTTTAGATATAGAATCCCGGTTTCAGACTTGCTAGCTGGGTGACTTCAGATAAGTCACTTAACCTTTCAGCACCTAACTTTTCTCGTCTGTGATTTTGGGTAATTATATCTACCTGCACAGTTGTTGTATGGACAAAACTAGGTTAGTGTATATAAGACATTCGGCACGTAGAGGCTGCTGCAGCCTTATGTTATATATGATAATAACACAATAATTATTATTACTATAATTAACATCTAGTTCCCAAGATCCTTTATTAATAGGCAGCAACTCCTGAGAAGGGTGATCCTGTAAGCCAACATCAGCTCACAAGCCAGGTCAGTTTCAATCCTCACCTTCCTTGAATTGCCTGTAGCTTTTACACAGTTGATAAAGTGTCATGAAACACTTTCTCTACTTGACTCCTGAGACATCACTCTCTCTGGTTTCTTCTTTTCTCAGTCTCTTTTAATAGATCTTCCTCAAATCTTTAACCTCTCTACATATTGGAAGCCCCCATGTTTTAGTCCTTTGAATTTCTTGTTTCTGTCTGCCTCCTCATTCTTTTAAGATGATCTTCTGAATTTAAATACCATCTGGACACTGAACTTTTGAATTTACATCTTAACCCCCAGCCTCTCCCCTTATACGTAGCATCATAGATTCAATTTATTCTCACCAGTAGATATGAGAGTCCCCTTTGTTTCACATCATTGGCAAAACATATGTTGTCAGATTTGTATTTTTCTTCCCTCTGATGAAAGGGAAGTGTACTGCATTATTTACTCCGTGTCCATCGTTCTATCACCTAACCCCATTTCTGGTCCTTGAAGTCACTCTCACTCTCAAGCCTCCTTGGTATGAGACTATGTTCTGTATTGATGTCTGAGACTCTCAGATGCTTGGGGTGACTTTGCAGCATTTCCTTAAAACACAAAATACTGAGGCAAAAAGAGCAGCTTCCTCTTGTCTAGAGGCCAGGACTAGAGCCATTATATTTACTCCAATTCTGTCCAGGGACATTACCTATCTTGATATATTTATTCTTTATTTATTTTATATTTTATTTTATTTTTTTTTTAAGTTAAGGTGTGATGATAAAATCTTGTAACTGACTTTAATACACAAGGATTTGGTCTAAATCATATGATATTGCTCAAAATTTTACCATCATCTTCATTTTGCAGTTATTTTGCAAATGCCTGACTATCTTAAGTGATTTATGGAACAAGGTGGGGATATAAATAATAAATAAGTACCTCTTTATACTTATGACCTAGTCTTTTGAATAACATTAGAAATAGTAAATATTGTTTCTTTGAGGGTGAATGTAAATTTGGAAATAATGAAATAGTGACACTTAATTATCAGTTTAACTTTCTGTGTGACCTTGGACAGGTTACTTAACCTCCCTGAACCATTTTTACTGATTTGTAAAATAAAAGGGTAGTATTTTCCAATCATCAAGGGTTTTCTCTTATATTCTATAGTATAGAGGACTGTTTGGTTATCTGATAGCTTAAAGATTTTTATTGATCCTGTATTGTTATTTGTGTATTTCTCTCTTTGGTAGATGAACATAAGTGTGGGTCTGTGTGTGGTGCCCAGTAGTATATATGTGTGTATGACAGCTGAGGGTTATACGCGTGCCAATCAAAGACTATGGCTTTGAGATACCGTCTCCTCCAGTCCCTGTCTTCAAACCAAAGCATATCCAAAATTACCTAAACTGATAGAGGACTAAACTATTTTGAAACTCACAACAACTCTTGGAGTTTTTTGTTTTCATTTTTGTTTTTAAGAAATTCTTCTCGAGATTAAAATAAATCTCTCTTGTAGTCCTCTAGTCACAGTCACCCTTGTTCTCCTTGGACATAGGTAGACACACACAATGTGAAATACCAAACTTGAAAATGTGAGTTTGCACCCAAAACATACCTCCTTAAGCAGAGGCCAACATGAACATTAGGTAAATATAAGAACAGCAAAAACTTCCCCTTGCAAAAAATAAAAATAAGTCAGTCTCTGTACCTATGTACTTTTCTATCTATGTATCTATCTATATATGTATCTAATCTATCTATCTATCATCTGTCTATCTGTGCATCTATTTTAGCCTGAGGAACAAATAGGTAGCATTCTCCTCTGATGTGCCTGTCCCATTGTTTATGTTAGTCGTTTCTGTCTTCAGAGGCAAAGAGATGTCAGAGGCAGTCATCCGTGCTAATACTAGACACACCACCAAACAAAAACTCACACGGAAGTGTGAATTTGAGGGCCATTTAACACTGTAAATTTCCCCCTTGTATAACAATTATGGAAACATGCATGCTAATTGACAATGCAGTGCGGCACTGTGTGAATGTGAGCAGTGTTCACTCGTCCTCATAATTCCTCTTTTTATGGCCGGCGGTGAGCCTGTCCAGAGGATGTCGTACCCAGCCCTCTTATGCAGGAAGCTTTCTCCTAGCTGAATATTGTCCTATATTCCCCATATGTGTACACATACTGTTTGGACCAGTATCTGGCTCATGGTACCTGCAACTTGAGTTTCAGTCTCCAGATGCATGATGCCTTATTCTTTGGTTTGTGCGATGGTTTTTATTTTATTTTACTTCCCCCATTTAGTTATTCCCACCTGGGGTAGTTAAGGAATATTATTATACTCAAGAGAGGAGTCTATGACCTTAAGTTATTTGGTTCCCTAGCAATGGTGGAAATGGACTAAGTTTCTGTACAAAAATCACTTACCGGGAGCTGGAGGGGTATCCACAAGGACAGATTTTTTTTAGAAGCCTAAATGAATCCTGTTTATACTCACCAGGACGCTAATCCCTCCTGAAGAACTGTATGCTGTGTCTGGGGAGTCCGGAGAGAGATAAGGCTGAAGGCTGGTTACTGCAGGCTGACCACTTGGGTCTAAACCCCAGCTCTGCCCTAAGGGCTACATTTGTGACCTTCAGGAATGTACTCACTCACTTCGAATATCACTTTTCTCATCTGTAAAATGGGGCACAATTTGAGTTGTTGTGATGATTCAGTGAGATAATCCAGGCAGAGCACTTTACAAGGTGCCTAGCATATGTTGAACCCTCTTATAAGAAACGTTAAGGGACTTCCCTAGTGGCCCAGTGGTTAAGACTCCAAGCTTCCACTGCACGGGGCGTTGGTCAAGGAACTAAGATCCCATGTGCTGCTTGGTGCACAAAAAAAAAAAAAAAAAAAAGGAAAGAAACATTAAGTTGTCTTGGCAGGAATCTGGAAAGTGAGAGGAGGACTGGGGTCAGCCAGACGATACTGAAATCCTAATTTAAAATAAATAGCAGGCATGTTATCTCATTTGACCCTCATTCACATCAACCCTATGAGGATGCACCATGACACAGAGGCCCCCACTCCTCATTTCCAGGATGGCCCCAGCTGAGCCCCTTACATCCAAGAGCACCCACTCTGCCAGCATCACACAGTTGATTTGAGGGTAAATGAGTGAAAACAGAAGAATGTGTTTGAAAGTTTTAAGTGTTGTATCCATGTCATTCATATTTTAATCTAGGCATTGTGTATTGCATCTCATGTCCTTAAAAGTCTTCAGGGTGCAAAATGTGGGCACTGAGATTATGGGTGTGAACCCAGGTGTGCACAGGGCTTTGAATTTGAGCTCCTGCCTGTACTGACAGTAAGAGAAGTAGCAAAGGTAAAGGTTGGTGATTGGAGTCCAAACTCTCTACTTAGGTTCTCCAGATCTGCCCCAAGGTTACCTCCCAAACAATGACCTTACGAAGCAAACGGCACTTTTTAAAAAAAAGACTGATGCCATACAAAAGGGGAAAATAAGGAGACACATAAAGGAGGGTTGGGAATGTGAGGGAGAAGAAAGGAGAAAAGAAACATTGTCATTGCTAGTGGTATTTCAAACTGATTTTAGTTACTATTAAATTAAAATTACAACTAGATGTGAACTGACACTTTCTACCCCTTAACGTGTTCTGGTGCACATGATAAATACTTCATTTAGTAGATTTAGAAATTCTTGATGAAACATCATTAGCAGGCATGTCCTTACAACTGAGTGCTCACAGGTACAGATAAGAGCATCTCTGCTGCATTTGGCGTTTTTTAAATTTTGTGCTTTTGTTTATTTGTTTAATCTCAAAATGCAACCACAGCCTCTTCTGTTTAACATCAATCTTGTTTCCCCTCCCTCCCCAATCCCCAGTTCTCTTTTTTGTACAGTGAGGTCTCGGGGGGTATGGAGGGTGGGGTATGGCAGGAAAAAGAACTATTAGATTATAACATTTTATGGGTTGTCAAGGCTCTAATGACATTAGCCACCTAACTGCAAGGTAAAACCCTTTGTGATGTCATATAACAGGTTGCCATGGGCTTGGCAAACCTTTGTGAAATAAGCAAGGGAAAGGAGCTGAAAAATGCCCACAACACACATCTCTCCACCACACCCGAGAGTCTGTCGCCACCCATGGACATCCCCTTTTTGCTTATTAGCCCCTGAAGGGCATTTTTAATATAAAATATATATAAAGTCTTCCCAAATGAGAAAGGTCTCCAAGTCTCCAATTTAATTGGAATGGAAAATGCTAACTAATTGGCATCAAAATTTGATTTGTGGGAGAAACCTCCTTTTTGTTGGAAACACAACAGTGTGTCTGGGAACACAAGCCCAGTCCTTCAAAAATCATCCGTGAGTGCCGCCGAGGAATCAATTAAAGTTGATTTGGCATATCTGCTTTTGACAAATATAAAGAACTCTCTGATTAGGCAGAGAAGAAAAGCAGCTTTCTCTTTCTTGCGCTCTCTTCCTCTCTCTTTCCTCTGCCTCTTCCTCTCTTCTCCTCATTTCCCTTTAAAGGCAGTAGGTGTCAGAAGGGGGTGGGTAGTGATATGCAAAACACGGCCTCCATAACCAAAGTAGCCTGCAAAATTAGGTGTCAGCATGCAAAGCTTATTGATGTATGAATGTGGAAAATGAAAGGCGGCAGTAGACAGCCGGGGCTAAAGGTGAGACAGGCACAGCGAGAGCAGCTGTAGATCCACGTCAAGGTGTTGCTATATGAGCTCGGGTTTTTTCTGGAGGGCCACAGCCTAACAAGGTAAGCCTGGCCATGAAATGATGGAACAATACAATATAGGCACACACAGTGTGAATACCAAATAAATTGACATGGTGTCACACCTCCCCCTCCCCCCCCCCACATACCTCTCCTCCTCCCGTACTGCCACCCCCCCTCCAAAGGATGCCAGTGTATTCATTAATAAATTCATATTCTGAGTTTTCAATAAAAGAAGAAAATGCAGTGTAAACTGGAGTTACTTAGTGACACCCAGCTCATTGCTTTTTATTGTTGCTTGCAGCTACGAAGCCTTCACAGTGCACTAGTAGAATTTATTACTGTCTGTCTCTGTAGCAAGTTGGCGAAGTGCGCCTTTTGAAGAAAATTGACCCACACTTCATGAATATGATGAAAAATGCCAATAACACTACAAAGACGAAGCTCTTGACATTACTCTGCAAAGAGCTAAAAGACAGTAATGAAAGTATTGCAATTACAAATCATTACCTCCTCTCCAGCCAATCGCCACCTTCCCTCCTCTTTTTTTTTTTTGGACCACTCTCGAGCTCTGCCGGCTGCCCCAGGTGCTGTTTTGCACAGCATGATGGGAGACAATGGAGGGTGGGTGAAAGCTCCAACTGGCCTCTGGAAGAAGGGAAAAGGAGACAAGAGGAAAAGAATGGAAGGGTCAGAGGGAATGTGACAAAAGTGCCCCTCCTATTGCACCTGGAAAAAGAAGGTATAAATGTAAAGTTCTTAAAGCCAGTGGTCAGAAGGTCATGCCTTTATTGTGTGGCCTCTTCCATCTGAAAAGCGGACGAAGAAAACCCCACCCACCTATTTTCTTGCTAGAACAGTTTCCCTCTGGTGAGATCTTTTCAGTCTCACTTAGGAAGAGCACTTTTAATCTTTTATTATATGCTAGAACTCCAACTCCAATTCGGACATTGGCAAATGAATTATCAAAAATGTTTTTGATAAAAAACGTATATTGGTGTGTTTTCAAGGTAAGAAAGTGGCCTATCTTCTTATCCTGAAGGAGGTGCTGAAAAAGTCTAAATGAGAGAGAGAGAGAGTGACTAACTTTAGACTTTAATGTGTTGAAAGGATGCAGGCCCTTGTCCTTAATGTCTTGACAGCTTTCTGACATGCGTCTTCTGCTGCACGGGCTTATACCGTTGATCTCTAGAATCTTGTTTTGTTTTGTTTTTTAATTTATGGGGGCTGTGTGGGGGTAGTGTATGAATGCATGCATTTCTTGACTCCTGTATGTCTGCCCTAGAAAGACAGCAGAAGCATCCTCTGCTTCTGCTGAGATAGGAGGCTATTAAAACTTGGGGGATTTTATACAGAATATATGAAGTCAGAAAGAGAAGCAGGGAAGAAATTATAAAGAAAAGAAAGTGGCAGCTTCCGAAACCTGCCTGGGAGAGAGGAGAAACAGAAGAAGAACAGATACTGTGGTGTAGTTATTTGAGTTTGAGGTGGTCCTGCTGCCTCCAGATACCCTTGCCCAGCTCCTGCGAAAAGGTTCATTTTTGCTCTCTGACGCTGCTGGAAAGCCTACTAATTGGGGATTCAGTTTGACTCCATAAGACCCCATTGGAAACGCAAATTTCTCTGGGAAGGATAGACTATAAATCATTGACACATTAGTATGAAATAGCTGCATCAGACTTACTTTCCTTCTAAAATCTAGCAAAACGTTTGATTTGTCATAGGACGTGGAACATTTTGCATCATGCAAACTGAAGTGGGGAAAGGGTCGAGACTAAGTCTAGGTGGGTATGGACAATGTGGGGCTCAGAACACCCTGCAGGAATTGATTTTAGGGGAGACGAGCAATAGATGGCAGAAGATTTTTCTAGGAGAGAAGGTGGAATTGGGGCTAAAATAACTTAGCCCATTTCAAAATGTCATATGAGGTCCCTTTGACCAGAAAATGGGGAGAAGGCACACTTTCTCTTCCTGTTTCTCCTTTCTCTTATAGTAGATGTTCCTTAGCCCTTTTCCAGGACCCAGAATTTAGGTTAATTGAAACATGGTTGTGAATCAGCTTTCATTGGCTAGTCTGCGAGTCTGGGGACCCAAGTCATCAAAAAATCATTGTTTAGATGTCAGAATGCATTGTAGGATCCAAAATCCCAACTTATTAACTGCAGCTCACACTCCCAGCATGGGATGGGTACCATGAGCTCTGGGGAATGGACTGGTTATAGGTGCCTGCTGGGTGGCCATGCCTGCCAGATGCTTGTGAGATTGAGAAACAACTATGGCCATTGTCCTTCCTTCAGGCAAGAAAATACTTACATTCCAACAACTCTGAACTTATAAAGGTTTTATTTCATCTTTTTAAAAACCTCTTACATTTATTAACACATTTGCTTACCTAGTGGTCTCATAGCTGAGAACATCCAGGTCCAACAATCCAGGCCTGTGGACCAGGTTGTCACTAAGGACCTGAGGCAGGAATAATATTACCTGGCACTTACATCGTCACACCTCCCTACCATATCCATGGTATCTGTTACCAACAGACTAGTCATTTTCCACCAAGCCTCAGAATCCTTTCAGGGAACTCCTATTGATTGATCGAAGTTGGCATGGAAGAATAGACCTATTTGTCATCCTTGGGCTTACCAGGTCATGCAGTGTCAGTATCCCTAGCAAACTGTTCTCCCTGGGAATAGCAATTGGCCAATGAATCTCCTAAAGGGGAAACCAAGCCTCTGAGCGGTCAAGATAACAACATGAGATACCCATATCTCATTCATTCATTCCTTCACTCCGCATAAATACAGTGAGTGCCTGTTAATTGCCTGGAACTCTTCTGGGCCATGTAGCTACATCAGTGAAACTCTCTAAGGTTTAACCATGAAGAAGGACCACATGGCTAAGCTGTCTAATACATAACTGGGAACTGGCCTCCCAAAGAGCAGGGCCATCTGGGTGGAAGATAGAATTAGATGGTGCCATCTTTCTTTACAGGGCAACAGTGCAGTGGGAGGAACCTACAGAAGTAAATATAAACTAACACTGGGGCTCCTGACTAGACTATGGATTAGTACTGCATGAAAGCTTTATTCTACATTTAAAAATGAGATTTGCAATAAATTACTTGGCTAGAAAAGGACAGAAATGACTAGGAGAGTAGCAACCACTAAGAAATAGAACTGAGATGCATACATATATACAAATAGGACACAAACTGTATATTTGTAAGTATCCATGACGCTAAATTTGCCCAACCATCAGAAGATGTTGCATATGCTCTTCTACTTCCTGTGTGAGTCAAAACATGGCTTTTCTTGTAGAAAGAGTGGTAGAATGAGACTGGAAATGGAAGCCAAATGGGCTCCTTGAGGAAGGGGACTGTGTTTGTATTGCTGGGTCTAGCATAGTGTCTGGCATATAATCGGTGCTCAATAGATAATGATTGAATCAGGTTGTTCAGAACTCAAAGGAAACGGGAGTGTCTTCAAGGGTTGTCAGGTCTAGTCTTCTAGACATCCTCAGGAAATTTGATAAATGGAATTGAATTTGATATGATACTAGAGTGCTTGCATGAAAGTGCAGGGACAGAGTAACTAAGTACTATAGACCCAGATTCTCAGTAAATATTAGTAGATACTCATAAATTTTGGTTTCTTGTCCCACTTCCTTTCATTCCTATTGGCACAACGTGTGAATTAAGCTAACACAAGAGTAAGGTACTATAACAAATAGCTCGCCAAATTTCAGTGGCTGAACACACTAGAAGTTTATTTCTCACTAAGTAACAGTCCTATGTGGGTATTCCTGGTTGTCAGAAAGTTTCCTCCATATGGGATTAGGTTTCTGCCATCTTATGGATTTGTCATTCCTTATGGCTTTGGAGTCCTCCATAAACAGCCAGCAGACAGGGGAAGAAAGTGTTTCAGAGACCCAAAACTGAACTGCTCACATTCCATTGGTAACAACCTTTTCAGACCCCTCCTGATGCAAGATGGGCTGGGAAATATGCTATCCGATGGGGCACCAACTTCCTAGGGAAAACTGTGCTCTGTGGAAGCGGACCAGGGATTTTTGGTAGACAGTTAGCCATCTTGCACACATAGGTAGGTGGTCAAGCAATGGCAGCTTCAAGTATAATATGGTTCAGCTCGTCAGATCTTCCCTACCCACTGCCGCAGATCAAATTTCACCATTAGTTGTCCTTTTAGTTTATTCTTCTTACAGCTCCCCACTGAAAATTCAAAAATGTGAGGCATCAATAACACATTTAAGTAGTTCACATTAAGGAAGACAGTCAAAGAATGCTGACCCTTGGCTGCATCATCAAAGAAAATAAATAGTAAGAGGCTGACTTTAGAAATTTGTCTAGGGTCATTCTCAATGTCTAGGCCCTAGGTGGAAAGTAAGTCAAAAAGAGTCCTCAGTAAGCTGATGGAACCATTCAAGAGATGACATTCCTCCCAGTCCTGTCAGGTGGATGCTTCCTGATAAAACAATAGAAGGCTCCAAGGGAAACCCCTGCCGGCACGTTTGTCTTGGTGTAGCTCCAGTCAGAGAATCCTCTAAAGCACTTCCCAGGGTCTCTTAACGTCTAGAGGCAGCAGTGTTTTCCAGTTTTCCAGCACCGTTTGTCCAGTACCATCTTCCTCCTCTTCTGGGTGTTTAGGGGCTGTCTTAGTAGGAAAAGTGTAAAAATCCGATGTGAAAAGTGCAGTAAGTGGGCTTTGGTCTGAAAAACTTCTACAGGTGGCAGAAGTAAAAGGCCATCAACAAGGGTGTCAGACTGGGGCTCCTTTCGGCCTGAAACAGTCATCTCTGTCCTTCCTCATACTCTTTTTGCCAGTGTGATCTGTGTTAGAATTGTCATTCAGAACCTATGGAGACAGTCTGGTTCCAGCTTTGGGGCATTTTCATGGGTTCATGAGGTTTACATACTTCTTGAACTTGGATTTGCTGTTAACATTCTGATTGGTCTCCACCAAGGCTGGTAACCTTTTTATGAGTGCGCAGCGTGAGCTACCTTGCTTCTGAGGCGCGGGGGCGGCTGTAGAGCTCAGGAGAGGGCCTGTTTCATTGCGCTACACCACCGCGCTTCTTGGTGGAAATAAACACCCAGATTATTGAAAGAATGCAGAGATTTGTTGGCAGTTCTGGGTCAAGGTAAGTCAGTAGTTAAAATTTTTTTTTCTATTTAGAATTACACTGGGGAGAGGCTGCCCTCAGGTGCTTAGGAAACTGGCTCTACCTCCTTGTCACTTGGCCACAGAAAATTGAATGGGTTTGTATACGCAGCTCCTAATATTTCAGGTCATTTACTTGTTTTGTAAGTAATGCAGCTTCTCCCTCAATTTTTGCATTTGCTCTAAACTAGATGACCATGATGCCTTGGCTAATGCCTTTTAATATCTAAGCCTTGTACATCTAGTGCTTGGTTAATAACAGGGAAAAAGCTCTGGTGACTTACCTTGGCCTCGAGAGGGAAAAAAACATCCTTTTAATAATCTGGGAGTTTGTTTGGATCAAAGGCACACTGCACGTTACACAATCTTCTTGTAGACCCGCCCAGGTCACAAAGCGGCACCCTTGTTTTTTATGAAGTCAGCAAAGATGTATAGGGGCCAGCCTTGCTGCTTCTCTGAGAGCCTTCAAATTCATCTTTAATATGTAACCTACTAGCAGAGCAGAAACCCTCACTAAGTTTAATGGGCTTTTCTCTGAGAACTTTTCTAAGTGTATAACCTTTGTGGCAATTAAAGGTACGTTTTCTAAATGTCCTTAAAAAGGAGTGCACACCCATTTTTAAGGAGTCAGGCCACAATCTCTCATGTCTTCTCACTTTAAACTTTCTCTCTGACACTAAACTGGGACCTACTTGAGGGTAGGGACAAGTACATCGATCAGTGTTCCAAATAGAAGATTGGCTAAATACATGAGTCAGACTTGTTGAATACGTGAATGGATGAAGGCTTGTCATTCACTAGTGAATCTCAACCAGGGGTGATTTGCACCCAGGGGACGTATGGCAATGTCTGGAGACATTTTTGGTTGTTAGAATGGTGGGGAGGGAATGCAGGGATGCTACTGGCATCTAATGGGTAGAGGATGCTGCTAACTCCTACAATGCACAGAACAGTCACCATAGCAGAGTTATTTGGCCCAAAATGTCAATAGTGCTGAGACTGAGAAACTACCATATACATCCCCCAATATCACACGCGTTTGTCTCAAGATGGCCTTTGGACTTTGGAAGATTCATTCAGCAAATATTTATTGAACATTTTCATGTTGAAATTCAACCATGGCATCCACCCAGAAAGCTCTCTGACATTTTCTTTTTCCTTTTACCCCACCTCCCCTTTGCCTGTGCTGCCTGCCCTTCCCTTTCTCCACAGTTTTCCGATAACCGTAGGGGGAAAAATGAAAGTATACCACAGGAGGGAATGTCTGGCGTCAAAAGCATGGTTCTTTCTAGTTACTAATTTGATTGTAGCCATGTTTTCTCTGGACCATTCCTTCAGAAGATAAATATGTTTATGCTGCCAGTACCGCCCTCGCAAAGCTTAGGAAGCCCTTCGGAGATGGGCATTGAAGGTAAAGAAACACATTCACAGGATGTTTACTCCTGATGGTGCTCTCAAAAGCATTTGGGATGTTTAAACATATGCTTCCAGCATCTCTCCCTATCTTCACATTGCTGATAAGCTGTGGAAAAACTGTAAATGCAAATAATGGACTCGGTTTATTGTTAATTAGAAGGCTGCTGCTTATAGCTGAAATCGTGACACTACCAAGTATGTCTTTCTCTCATTTGGAAGGGAAGAATGGAGAGTTCCTAGGGTTTTGAACTTGCGCCAGGCTCCCTGAGTCTCTTGGTCTCTGAGTCCCTGCAAATCCAATGTCATTCAGTGGCATGTGACCATAGGATGATCCTCTGCACTGCTTAATAATGTTTTTAGATGTAGCAAGTAACGTTGTTATTTCTACAAAGTTGAAGAGGTGTTTTATTTTTCCTTTTTCTTCATATTTAACTGTTAATATCTATCCCTCAATTTAATAAAACTTGTAGAGTCATATTTATATGTAAATTGTTTTTTTAGGTACATGGGTAAGTAATGTTATATTGCTCACTATCTCCCAAATAAACTTTATTCTGGGAATATAATATTTGTCCATAGACAAAATTTCTGAGGCTCTTTTTTTCCCAGCTATAAGATGACATAGATAGACAGAGCTAGCCTGGTATTCTGTTATTTTAGGATGTCCTGGATGTTGGGAACTTTCACTGTTGTCTCAGACTTCTAACGGAAGTGGAGAAAATGCCTATCTATGCAATACCCAACTGTGGAAATCCCTGGTAGTGTGACAAAGAACAACCACATGAAGAACCAGCTCTAGGCCCATATGTCCCCCAAAATGCTGTGATTTATGAAGCACTACCTGCTTTGAAAGAGACGTTTCTCTCTTCTTCTCTGATACTTGATTTTTCTTCCCTACTGAGTTATTAACATTTCCTGTTCTGCAGTGGTATGCCAAGCTTAAATATGATGACCCATGGAGAGAAAACTTTATGCTTAGACTATAGTTAGAAAGTCTAAGAGGAGAGTTTGATTGTTTAAATGGATGTTCTGGCAGGAAAACAGGTTTAAAGAAAAGGAAATACGAAGAGATATTTTAGAACTGTGCTGTCCAGTATGGTGGCTGCTAGCCACATGTGGCTATTGTACCCTTGAAATGTGACTATCTAAATTGAGACACAGTGTAAGCATAAAATAAATACTAGATTTCTAAGACTTGGTGTGAATAAACGTAAAATATCTAATAACATTTTATGTTGATTACATATTGAAATAATTATATTTTGAATATATTAGGTTAGATAAAATATAGTGCTAAAATTAATTTTACTTATTTCTTTTTACTTTTGTGATGTAGCTGTTAGAAAACTTAAACTTACATATTTGGCTCACATTTGGAATTTGCATTATTTTTCTATTGTATGATGCTGCTTTAGAATGCTGTCTAGGAACAGCCTTGCCTTCCAGAGCACATTTCCATGGCCTAAAAGTGAATTTGGCCTAAAGTTTTAAATTTTCCATAGTTTGGCTTAACCCAAACAATACCGTAGTTTCAAGTTCTATAAGCAGTAAATTCCAATGTCACATTAAAGCCCTAGAATAGGGGCTTCTCTTATGTAAATCAAGTCAGTGAGTAGATGCCATTGTATCTCCGAAAACTATAAAATTAAATGCAAAGTTCTGAGTGTGTGTGAACTCCACTGGAAAGTTTCTTCAGAACCTCCTAAGGATCCCTGACCAACACCTGCATTGTGTAATTATAGGGGACCACTATTGCTATAGAATTGAATGCTAGCTGAACCATATAGAAGTGAAGCTGGGCAACATGGTGGTGTGCCTTGATCTCAAACAGTTTAAGAACTCTCATCCATGGCGAGGAGTCTAAGTGTGGTTCTACCTCTCTTTTCTTCTTTAGCCCTGGATGACTTAACTGTTGCCTTTAGAATAAAGTTCACATTTTCCAGGATGGCATTTAAGGCCGATTATATGTGAATTGTTTTCTAGTACATATCCATGTATGTTCCACCAGCAAAAGCTCCGTGGTCTCAGAATCTGAGCTCCCTTTAAAAGCCATGGCTTTGCAGACGCTTTTCCCTCTTCTTGAAATTCCACCAAACCTTCATCCATCTAAATTCTACTTAACATTAAACTAGGTTATAAGACAGGATGGGGAGAACATATTTGCTTATTTCTTATAGGACTAATACATCAAACATACAAGGACTTCCATAAATTAGTAATCAAAAGAAATAAATACAATGGGAATGTAGGCAAAAGATAAAAACAAGAAATTCAAGGAATAGCAAGCTATGATCAGTAAACATGAAACACTGCTCTATCAGTAAGAACATTTTATTTAAATTTTGGTGTTCTGATGTGCTGGATATCGTTTAAAACCCTTTCCATAGGCTAATCATTTAAATAAACACAAATAAAAATAGTAACAAATGCTACTATTGGTGATGTAGGAGAAATGGGCACTCATATATAATCAGTGGACTAAAATTGTGCAAACTTTTTGAAAGCTATTTTGGTACTATCTAATCAAAAATTTAAATGCACACACCCTGTGACCTAGAAATCACACTTCTAAGAATCTGTCCTACATAAATATTAGGAGGTTTGCATAAAAGTATAGGCACAGGGCTTTCTCGGTAATGATCTGGACTGGTTAAATAAATTCTGGAATAATCCTGTAATATAGTCATCGAAATGGAATCAAATTGACTAGTATGTGAAAAGTATATGCATTGTTAATTGAAAAACATACATAGTGTAAGATATATAACTTGATTTTACTTTTTAAAACGAAGTATTCTGTGTGTATATGTAGAGGTACTAGTGCTATATTTATTGAGTATTTACTGTATGCCAGGAACGGTTTATATTCACTTTCTCATTTATTTCTGAAAACAGACTTAGAATACATACTTTTATAAACACCACTTTACATATTAGAAAAATAACACAGAGAGAATTTAAGTAACTAGCCTGAGGTCACAAAGCTAGCTGGTGGTTGAGCTCTGACTTGAAGCCAGCCAGTTAGATTTCAGAGCTAGTTTTCTTAACCTCTGTGCTTGTGTTGGGAGAGAAGGTGGAGTGGCACATTTACAGGAGAGCAAATTACAAGTGTTAAAGCCTATGCACTGCACTGATAACACTTTGTAAGCTGGGACTGAGAGCAGGGAGGAAGAGACTTACACTTTTTTGTTTTATACACTGCAGTAGACTAAGAAGGAATGAAGGTCAGATTCAGGGTGATTTTTCTATTTTGTGCTTTTCTATACTTTCAAATATTGTCTCCTTTCTATATATTCAAATATTGTCAATTGAATATTGAACGTGTGATGCTTTTGTCATGGGGAGCATAATCTCTAAGTGCTGTTTTGAAGCACTTAAGACTGTTCAGTCTCTAGGAAGCCTTTCCCAGTCTTTTCAGTAAGAATCAACAGTGTTCTTGTCTGAGCTCCCTTTGGAACCTCCCCTCATCGTGACTTGTATTGTATTTGTTTTGATTATGTCTTTCTCCTGCCCTAGACAGGAAGCTCATTGAAGGCAGGGATGGCGTGTAGTAGGCATTCAGTTGCTGTTGTCGAATGGATGGTTGCATGGGTGGATGGATAGAATGAAAAAGGCATGGGTGCCACTGAGGGATTTTCACCTGGAGCGTCAGCTTCCTTGCTGTGTTATGAACTCAACGTTCTAACAGGTAGCACTGCTGGCACCTCTCTGACTCACCAGGAGTGCCTAGCTTGATGCCAGGATGAAGCAGGGCCAAAAATGACAAGGGCTATATAGTTCATGTAATTTTCTCGGCAGAACTTCGGGCTTAAGAAGAAGAAGAAGAAATGTGGCAAATCAATTGTTTGAAAATTTGTCAGCCTGGGGTGGAGATTATGAGAAATGGCCTATTCATAGCAGAAAAGAAAGAAACTTAGGAGCAGCCTTACAAGGTCGACTGTTTTACTGCAGCCTGCTATGAAGATGAGATAATCCCTGATAAAACAGAAGAATGTGTTGTAAGCTTTCAGTTCAGTACCTGGCACTTGGTAGGTATTCAGAAAAGGTACCTGTGTGCATACGTATCAAAGGAATATAGCTTCCATCAATTCTTACAGTAATCCTGGGAAGGAGAATAAAAAACTCATAGGCATCATTTATTATTTTGTATGATTTGAAAATTTATTCAAGAAAACAGCTATAATCTATAAGAAAGAAAAAAAAAAGAAATGGAACTCACTTGATTATTGATCTGCTCCTGTATTCTCTCTCTGTCTCTACCCTTAAAGATAAGGGATTGATTAGTTAACTGGGGAAGCAATCACACTTCTGAATTATCAGTTTGACGCCACTGTAAACTTAGAGTAATTATTTCTTAAAAATAACTGTGCTGAGTTGAAAGTACAGGCTGTGTCTACAGCCCTCAGCAACAGACTTGACTGGTGGTAGCCACAGGCAGAATTGGCCTCGTTGGTCTGCTGATCCTGGCTTAACCCTTTGAAGGCCCAGCTGATTTTCAGTAGATGTGCAAAGGGATGATACTTGCAGGGATTTTCCTTGCATGTATGCTTTCTGTGGATCACTCAATTAATTATAATTGTCCTGCCCTAAAGAACATGGCCCTCGGCAGACTAGGGGGTGTGACCCTCCAGGGGTTTTATTTCAAACCTTATTTTACGGAGGGCAAGTCAATCCATGGACTCTCTTCCTCAATATTTAATCAGTCAGCAGGAGTTTCAGTGTCACAGCATCTCAGTCTTCACCAGAGAGTTACTGAGTCTTTGTGGTCTCCTTCAAAGAGAAGAAAGCAGGCTGTGCTTGCAGGTCAAGAATAAGCAGGGTAGATGTTACTCTCCCAACGCCCCCGCCCACCCCTCCTCCCACTTCGGCAAGGGCCAGGATATTTTGAGTGGGCTAATTGCTCAAACCCAGGAGCAGGAAACCTGTATGTAGCATCTGTTTTGGTGCAAGTTATTTGTGGAGGAAGAGCACCAATGGAAGAGGTAAAGAAGGAGAAAGAGGATGCGGAGGTGCAGCAAGAGGAAGAGGAGGAAGTAGAGGAGAAAGTGGGGGAGGGAAAGGGGAAGGAGACAACTATATGATGACCACTTTAATCAGAGTCATCCCTAGAGATATTGAACTATCCTTTGATCAGGTACAGGGCTCAAGGCAAAAAGTACATTGCCACCCTCTCTCCCCACAGCCCCCAAATCTCACCATTTTGTACAAGGAAAAGGATGGTGAATGTCAGAGAAGTCCTTATAGGAGACAGACCATCAAAGGGTGGAATATGCATGTGTGTTAAGGATGGAGGAGACTTTCTTGGTGGTGGTGAGGAAAGGGGTTTCTGGATTGCTTGTTTATATGCATATAGGTCTTAGGTCATTTTTTATAACCTTATGGAGAGCCACTTTCTTTCTTTCCACAGCCCCTCTAGGAGCCATTCAAACTGATGGTCCTAGTTGCGTGAGCCTTAAGAGCAGTTCTAGCTCTGGGCTTTTGTTGAAGACCATTCCTTGGTCCTTGAGTTGTCCAGAAGAATTTCCTCATAAATATAGAGACAAAGTTTATAATATAAGGACCACCATGTGTTTTTGAGTACCTACTACATTTTTGTACGCAGTGCTAGATGCTGTACAGAATACAAAAAAAGTTAAGAATCTTTGGCCTCAACTGATTTACTACCTAGTCATTAGCCAAGATTTTCCTATAAGATAAATACTTAAGTCATTTAATCATGAAAGTTTTGGGGAGCCATTTGTGAAACACATAAATTGCCAGGTACTGGGCTAGGCATTAAGGTTTAATAATAAATAAAACAGTTTTTGCCTTGAAGAAGCTGTTGGAGAGAGTAAATATTAAATTGTGTGGCATGCACTGTGAGACCATCAAAATTCAGAAGACTGAGGGATCAGCACAGATTTTTCGAAGTCATGGAGACCAGAGCACACTCCTAGTAAATCCTCTTTGAGTGGTCCAATCTCAATGTGCATTTGTGCATTCATCTGGTAAACTTTTGGGACGTAGTACAGGTGTTTCAGCTAGAGTTTGACCCCTGGATAGGAGTTTGATGGCAAGAGAGGAAGGGAAACTTCAAAAGAGGGCTACATGAGTAGACAGGTGAGATCTCAACTAGGAGCTCCAGAGGATTCTTGCTTGTCCTCCCATGTTTTAAATGAGGAAACTAGGGCCAGCAAGAGGGAAAGGACTTGAATTCAGGACAGGCAGTCTAGAAAACTATCCAGGTCCTCAGGATTCCTTCTGCCTTTACTTCTTTTTCTCAAGAATGGAGCACTGCACTCTCTGAGCACAGAGGAAAGCTTGAGGCTCTCCAGGGACAGAAGCCTTGGTACAGTCCATTCTGGACATTGAAAATGCCAGCAGCTTGGAGAACATCAAAGAGTAAGTGAGGATGAAGAGGGAAAAGAACAAGAGGAAAGGGAAGGAAGGGAAAGAAGAAGGAAAGGAGGAATAGATCTGTGTATCATGGGCCAGACACTCTGCTAAGCTCTTGAAGTGAATTTTCTCCTTTAATCATCGTATCAGTCCTATGTACAAGGTAGATATTGCCCACCTTTGCACATCAAGGCACTGAGGTTCAGAATACTTATATATCTTGCCCAAGCTCACAACCCAACCAGTGGTGAGACCATATTGATCAGGTTCCTGAGTTTGTGCTCTAACAGCTGCATTGACTACAAGAGGAGGGTATCCAGATGACCTTATACTTTGACCCCTGTGGTGCTGTCCTCCCTGCCTGGTATTTTGAGGGAAGGTGAAAGTGCCAGATGTCATGATTTTTCACTTGAAACTTCACTTAATCTTCATCCCTCTCTAAAGATGTTATTATAAGTCCTGTTTTGTAGAACAGGAAACTGAGGCTGGGGAGCTCAAGCAAGTGGATTCGAGTCGCCCAGCTTGTAAAGGACAGAGCTGATATTCAAACCAGATCCTTTGACTCCAAATCCATGTTTCCTCCTTTATAGTGTGAGTCTCCAAGCCATGGAAAGGAAAGATCCTTTGCAGGTATTTGAGGGCCAACTATAGCATGTCTACAATTTCCAGCTTGAGATGGAGCCCAGAACCTAAGAATCTTATCAGCTTTATTTCTCTGCCTGCCCTCAAATTCTTCCCTTGTGTTTTATCTTGGAGACAGTTTTTAGGAGTTGAATATGACCCGTAATTCAAGAACAAGATTCCCAGGCTCCACATGTCCTGCTAAAAACTCAACTTCATAGAGGTGTCTAGGCCATGCAATCTGTCTGCATAATATCTTTCCTTTGTAGAGAAAGATATTAGGAAAAAGATGACTCTGTAATGGCAAAGGACATGACAGGCGCCTCCGTTATCATACGATAGCCATCTGCTTAAGGAGTTAGAGCTACTAATTGGTCTCTCACCTTCGGTATAAAAAATGCACCTCCACCTTGGGGTTATTGTACAGTTCACACGCCAGAGTCTGCATTAAACGAGCCTTCAGGCTGTGGCACAGACCACAACTTCTTTTTTGTCTTTATTTCTGTCATGGAAATTGAAATGACTGCCAGGAAGGCATGGAGAAAGCTTCTGCGACAGATGGAGGGATTTCTGAGGCCAGGGAAATCTGTACTTTGTATTTCTTGGGGCTAGTTTGAAGCACTCTCCAAAGAGCCAGCCTGAAATGCTTAGGGAGGTCGGTCATTGAGTTGCTAAATGTAGACTGTCTGATAGCATTAGAATTTCAGCGTGTAATGATCTGATAAAATCCTTGTCCTCATGAAACTTATACTTTTCTAGGCCTTTACCTGTCTATGTCAAGATGGATTCTGAGGTAAAGGTTGGACTTAGAAATAGGCAGAGAAAATGCTGCTCACATAGGATAATTTAAGGACACCTCAAAGTCTGCCCCCCCACCCCCCAAAAAAACTGTTCTGTCAACTTGTTACAGTGTCTGAAATATCACTATTAGAGATGCAGTACTGTTCTGAATTTTGAATTTAGAAATAATCCCCTAGTAAAATGCACACATTCTTCCACATGTATTTCTTTCTTGTTCTTCCCAGTACAGACCTCTAGGAAGTGGGGATGATGCAGTGGGGGAGGTAATGATAGTAAAAATGAAATGGTTCACAGTTTTGTTGAGGTTGGACCTTCACACAGTATTGGGATTGAGCTGCTTCTTTAGATACCATGGCAGTATTGTAGGGGCACAACTTCACTCAGAAAACCTGACAGGCTAGAGAGTGATTGATCTATATGAAGAAGCAGCCAGTTTGTTTCTGCAGTCAGGAGGGTCCAAGATCACTCCCTCTCGTTCTCCACTGCTCCCTGAATATCTGTGGAGTTAACTACAGAGTCACAATTGCTGTGACCAACTGATTACCTTCATAAAAGTATGTTCTTGTTTCCCCAGAGCCACCAGCCCAGTGGAAATCCATTTACTACTTGGGTCTGCAATTTTCTGTGGTTGAACCAATGAGAAAGATGATGACTGCAGGAAAAAAAAAAAAAAAAAAAAAAGATAAAAAGTTCTTCCAAGCCATGACTAAGGTAATGAACAAAAAAGCTTGTGTGACCCCAGGGTTCTTTGCTTCTATTTCTTCAAATGACTTAAAGGCAATGACCTAATTCATGGACTTTCATCCTGCCATCACTCCTAGTTGAAATGTCCTCCTTCATCTTTTCTAATCATTTAAATCCCCTGGTGCCTTCCAGGTGTAGAACAAGACTCATGTTCTCCATAAAGCACTTCCTTTACATTTTTGTCTACATAGTTCATTCTTCTGACCTTTTATTGCTCTTATCATCTCCTTAGACTCTTATCATTTTATTACTCTGCAGTATTATGTATCAAGTTCACAGGCATTCTTTGTTATCTCTCTAACTAAACTATAAACCCCTTAAGGAGAGGGATGGTATCTTATATATCTCCAGTGCTTAATGAATTACACAGCACTGTAGCACTTTCTGAATTTAATTGAATTGACCCATTTATCGCCAGTTCAGCTGCAATGCTAAGTTGCCAGCCTTGAGTTGGAATGAACAGTGCCAAAAGAAAAAATATTAAAGTTGATCAAGTCTTCAGTAGAACAGCTCCACTAGAAACCATAAATTCCCCGTGAAGGTCAGATGGAGAACATGCTTTGACTACGTAACCCTGGATCACTGTGAGCCAGTGGGTGAAAAAAGATGAGGGGTGATTTAGAGGAAAGGAAGAGAAAATTAAAGAAGATTAGGGAAACCGAAGACTATATTTTGAGACTATAACCAAGAGGACAGTCAATCATCATGTGTTTCCAGGGCAAGTGTTTGGCAGTAAAGGATGGTTTTAGAGGAAAAACACTGGGACAGAGAACAGGTTGTTCAGCTGTTGATGTATGAGCTCCTGGAAATAACTGGGAGAGAAGAACAGTTCTGAACTGGAAAAACACCATTGTGGAAATGAGAAAAAATGGATTGGAAACTCCTGGCCTAGAGACTAGAAAATATAGGGCATACTTTGGGTAAAAGATTGTACAGAGCCAGCCAAGGTGTATCTTGAAGACTATCTAGTAGCGTTATGCACAGTTACCCACAGAGAATGCATGGGCCATTGGGGGTCTTGACTCCTTTCCCCATTCAGGAAGGAGGGGTGGAAAACCACTGACAGGTGGAAAACCTCGAGAGGTGGGATGTGAAGGAAACGAGACTGTTGGGAGTTTATTTCAGCCAAGAGCTGATTTTCAGCTGCCCTAACCCATGTTAAGGCTGCAGCCCATCCATCCCAGTGGGGGCAGATTATCCCTTGGATAAAGACAAGATTGGGCTCTGGAAAAGAAAAGGCAAGTGGAGAGCAAATCTTTACCCCTCCATTCCCATCTCATTCCATAGGCATTCAAGAGCTTGGTGTCCCTACAGGGTGTGTCAAATAGATTACTTCTTTTTGGCTGTGTCTACCTGCCCTGAAGTTTGCTCATTTCTGAGGATGAGATTTGTTGTTGCTGCTGGAGGGAAAATGGTCTGAACTTGGGAAAGACTCAGAAACCTATAGCAATGCTTTCATTCTCTTTCTGGGACTGATATCTCTCCATGTCCTTGGGCAAGACCCTCTGTTTTCCCATCTCTAAGATGGGATAATAACTGCTCTGACAGAGATATCATGGGAATAAATCTATGTGCCATGCCTCTGCCTTTGAAGTCAACAAGGATGCGTTATCATTACTATAACCACCCTAACTCTGTCTCTTTGAAGACACAGGCATAAACCTGGAGGCATCTCAGACACATTTAATTGAGTCCATTTTTCACCCAGTAGAATTATAAGAAGGAGGACGAAAACATTTGAGTGGGAAGAGACAGCCATGTGGGTGGAGGAGGAATAAAATGGTAAGAGAAGATTTTCACAATCCTATTATAGTCAGAAGCCCAATAATAATTAACGTTAGGAGCACCACCTGACTGTTTTTTAAAATATAAAGACCCTTCATGAGCATTCTGTAAACATCAATGAAAAATTTGGGTGGCCTCTGGGGCTGGAAGCTGATTTCAGAGGCACCATTTACAGGTGAGGAAAAGGAGCCATTGTCAGGAGTCAAATGAGGAACAGAAAGTTGGAGAAATTTGCCTCATGAGGCAGGTTTGTAGCCCACACATCCCACTCTGGTGGCAAAACGGTAATTCCAAAGAGAATTCCAACTTTCAGCTGCATGCCTTTGTTATTCAAGATTCAACCTCAGCACAAAACCCGTGGGTGATTTTTCCCTCTTTCTTTTTTTTTTTCTTTTTACTCTTTCTGGACTGATTCTATTAATTTCCCTCAATGGCACGTACAGCCCTGCACTGACGCTGCCATTGATGATCTCCTTATTCATCTCGTAGCAGAGAGGCCATTTGGATGAATATATGTTCCCCATTTTCTTTGCATTATAAATTCAGTGTTGTGGGAAAAGGAACGAAATGTAGTGGCAAGGCCTCCACAGAGAAATGTCCCTATCTGAGAAGAGGAGTTTTATAGGGGGAACAATTGACAGCCTCTCAGTACAGTGCGCACATTTTTCTGTACAACTGCATCACCACTAATGATAAATGAGGAATGTTTGATAGCTGGCTCCGTTGTCTGACAGCTACAGTTTTGGCCAGAGGGCTGTGGCAGGCTTTAGACTTCTGTTCAAAATGAGTTAAACATATTAGGCATTATGAAGGCACAGAAGCCTCGAGAATGAATGCTGAAATGAGGGATCCGGGTAGGCTCCTGGGTACACAACTTGCAAAGCAGATGTCATTCTAATAATGTGTGATATAGAACATGCCTGGCCTAAACCCTGCTGGATGAAATATGAAGCCCCATTGGTGATATTTAATACCACTTTATGAGGTGCCATCTTATACAGACAATGCCCGCCGTATGTGGGATGCTTAAGGTATTTTGCCAAAGGCACCGGGAGGTATCTGGAGTAAGTAGAAGTTTTATTATTTTATAAGCCTTTACTTTGCAGTATTTCTGTTTCCACATTATTGTGGGGACTTTCTGCCCTAACCCTTTGTCGAGTGAACTTGATGAGTGGTTTGCCGGTAGACTGACGGATAGCCCTTGCTGTTTCTGGAAGAAAAGGCTAGCTCCCTACCTAAATGCATTCTTCAGAAAGCCCTCAAAGTGGAAATACAGCTTTGCTACAAGCATTCTTTGAGCAGGGACTTTGAGGCCAGCATACAAAAATATTGCCATTTTTCAAGTGGACCATTTCGAGGGTAATAGAGGATTTGTGTAGAACGCAGCTACTGGAACACATTTTCTCCTTCCTTTACAGTTCCTGATGCTGGGGACCTACCAAAGCTTCCAATTTGGGGGTCCCTTTCAGAACATTCTAAGGTCAACAAGGCTTGTGAACCTTAACCACAGCATCAGTGTGGATCTCGCTGCCCCTGAAGTCCTAGAAAATCTAAGCTTGTGAACAGTGATGGCCCAGGGCTGGAAGTGATTCTCAGGAGGGAGGTGTGCAGTGCAGAGAGAGAAAGGTCATTGCTGAAAACGATGAAGTGATAATAAGAGTACCCAACTTAAAATCTAGCCCATTTTACAGTTCTTTTCCAAGTGCATTCACATTTACAACTCACATACTCCATAAGGCATTCCAGAATTTCAGAACCACATAATTGACCAGACTCGTATGCTTAGGAAAGCCACCACGCATTACATTTCTGAGGCAGCATCTGTTCTCCTCATCCCGGTGTTCTGGGCAGCGCCATTTGTTGAAGGATCTGTTAGGGGAAGGGTCTCATATTAAGTATTAATTATGGATGCAATGGGTGAAAAGAGGTAGAGTTTTTAATCTGTTCGTTTGGCTGCGCCACGCGGCTTGCGGGTTGTTAGTTCCCCGACCAGGGATTGAACCTGCGCCCTCAGCAGTGGAAGCATGGAGTCTCAACGACTGGGCCGCCAGGGAGTTCCCTAATTTTTTCCTTTTTAATGAAGGAATGTTTTCATTTTTTTTGAGAGCTTGGAGAACTAGAAGCTGGATCAATGAAACAACTTCCCAGCACATCTGCAAAGTAACATAACCAAGGTCAATTACTTCAGAATTCAGAGCTAGCTCTCTGGACAGACCTCTGCTTAACAGCCTGTGCGATTAAGCAGTGCCCTCTGTCAACTGAAAATGGTCTGGACGATGCCCACAGCCTGCTGTATGTGTGTGGCTAGGAAGGATACTCTTTCATATGCAATTGCCTTTCTGTCACCGTCAGTGGAACCATATGCTAATACATAGTCTGGTTCATTTGTTTTCCAATGGGTCTATACATATTTTTCTTGTTATTGTTATTGTGTGATTTAGTTAAATATTTAGTAATTGATGAAATATGACTGCAAGAAGAAGGGGGTTGCTCCTCTGTTATTGAAATGCATGCTTTGGGACCACTTGATGAAAGCAAGACACTGAAAAAAAGTGTGCTGTTGGATTAGGCGTGTGTAAGACATCTGCAAAGGATTGGGGGAAGAGCATAAAAATTAAGAGCACTTTACATTCACATTGCTTTGCAAGTGTTTTAGTTCTCACCCCACTTTAAAGGAACTGAAACTTGAAATTGTAGCAGATGGATGCTATGGATGTGGTTTATGCAAGAAAGATGACTTGAACTCCAAACAGCTGATTCAAAGGCCATAAACTACTTTTATAAGTTTTAAGATAAAATAAATGTTTAAAGTCTATATAGATGATTTTTTTGCAGTTCATGCTTTAACAGACTTTTTCCATTCATTATCCCACTCTAGGTCCTCATTGTAGAGGCTCCGAATCGATTCAAGCATAATGCTTACTTTCTTTAATGAGGTGTATTTTTATTCCTGTTTTTCAGGAAGTGAAGGAAACTGGAAAAGTTTGGTATTAGAAATAGAAGGACAATGTTACAGAGTAGAGCAAGAGCACAAGATTCGGAACCTGATGACCCAGCTCTGCTACTCAGTACAAATAACCTCGAGGAGGTACGTCACTTAACCTTTCTGGGCCCGTTTCCTCATCTGTAAACTGAAGGTAATGATTTTCTTCCCTATCTACCTTGCATAATTGCTCTGACTAGCAAATGATATAATGCGAAACCTTATACATCATCTATGAATATGAGTTACTTCAGCTGCTGCTACTACTGCTGCTATTACCACTACCATTACTACTGCTACAATTAATACTGTGCACCCAGTTATTACTACTAGGGTGCTACTGAGACTAGGGAAAGAGTAGGCACTGGTTCTCCTCAATTCCATATGGTCTTTTCTGGAAGAACAGCTTTGCTTCAGAGAAGGAGATAGGGCTCGATTAAGGTTTTGAAGACCATTTTCTAGTTTCCTCTTTGCCACTCACCCCGCATGAGACTGGAGGAGGCATCTTACTTGTGTGAAATGAGGTGGATGTTACTAACCAGCCGTTTGCAAGCTGCTTTTCTTCAGGGCCTAGGTATCTGCTTGCATCCAGTCAGTTCCATTATTATGTAATTTTACGTAATGTTTCTATGTAAAATTTTGTTTAAAGATGAAAAATAAGTTAGTATTAAAAAGGGCTTACAAATCCACTGGGTTAGAGGTTCCTTAATGTCTCTTTTGGCTACAGGATTTTTCAACTGGTCATTCTGTTAATAATTACGATCCCTGTACCCTGACTCTCAGATGCTGTGGTTGCTTAATTCCCAACTCGATGGCCAGAGCCAAGGAGAACAAATTGTCCAAGCAATTAAGTGTCTTGCGTATGTGTAAGTGCCAGCTTTCAGCATGTGGTCTGGCCCTTCCCTTTGTGGACAATGGCAGGCTCAAGGTCCATATGACAGTATTTTCTATGCCAGACCTCAGGTCTATCCTTTAAATGGGACCTGAGGCCCCTCACACTTCTCAAGAAAATCAAGGGGATTGGCAGATTGGTGATTGCCTATCATTTTTAACCAAGGTGTTTTGAAGGCCTGTGCGCCCCTCTCCAAAATATAGGCATTAAAGAGAAGAATGAGTGACTGCTACAAATGCCTTATTTAAGTCTCTTTGTATAAAATCCCGACTGATAGTGCTTTTGCTGTATATATCTTGATAAATCAATTGGGGAGAAATGCATATTCCAGATAAGGAGTAGAGAAACTGTGATTGGATGTTATCATAGGGCCTAGCCTCTGCCCCAGGGAAGGTATTAAAAGGAATCAGATTATTTCTCTCTTTACATCCCTTTGCTGGAAAGTTCTGAGGTTGGTCTTCCTTCTGTTGCTACCCCACTTCCAGCTGAGCCCCACCCCTGCAGCTCTGGGTACAAGGTTGCTATATCCATTGAAGACTCCCTCACCAAGAGTGGGTCATAACTTGACTGCTTAGCATAGGGGATCAGGGGAGCCTGAAACCCCTTGACTGGACTCATTCTCTTGAGTCCTATAATATCTAACTCATTGTGATCTAAAGAGTCAGAGAACTACCGAGGCCAGAGAAGAGAAGCGTCCCTAATTTTCGTAGGTTTCTGAAGCAATGTTTTTGAGTACTGATCCCAGCAGGCCCAAGGTTCTCAATTGTGTTCTATGAATGTTCACCAAGGATGTAGAAGTCTCTTCATTCTGATTTGCATTTGCAGTGAAGAAGGAAGCTCTGCTCTGTTGCTGGCCAGGCAGATTAATCTCCACCTAGTGTAAAGGTCTCATTTTTCCCGCAGTAGGGAACAGACTTTTGCCAACAGGGTCAGATACCTGAATGATTCAGGTAAACAATATTTTGGTTGTTGGAGGGTTATGACAGGTACTGTATACATGGTTACTTATTTCCAATGCTTTAGAATTCAGTACTTAATTTTTGGAATAATTAATCTATGGAACATAATTTTATGAGATACATACCATTGCCATTACTTAGGAGTTACAGATGCCTATCCAGAAACATATAAATAAGGACCAAAAGAATTCTTCCTGAGGGTTAAGCTCTGAAGTCAACATCCACTGGGTCAGAGCATAGATAAGAGAAACCTCCTTACAGTGATGGAATGACTTTCAAGTTCAGAAATACCTGGCTGCCAGCCAAGTCACTAAAGTGGCAAAATTACACAACTAGTATGTTTACCAGAGGAGGGACTAATCAGGTATAAAAGTAGACAAAGAGGAGGATCCCAGCTGTAAACTATGGCTCATCCAAGCACCATCCAGGGGAGAAGGAGCCTCAGTTTGCTAATGTGATGCTGTGGGCAAGATAGGTATGTCAGGCAACACCATCTGCATGCCAGCCACGCAACTGATTCTTCTGGTTCTGACTTATACAAACTTCTGGTGAGAGCTCACCTCACCATGAGGCTCTAGCCTTGGGAGGAAAACTACCTGGGCAGCCAGACCCAAGGATTTTGGTCTAAATGAGAGAAGTATTTCTCATTATAAGTGAATAAATAAACACTCAGGTTTTATAATTCTCTTGAGCTTGACTTGCTTGACTCTACTAGTAAGATGTGGGCTGTTCTCGGTGTGCTGACAAATCAGTTCCCAAGGGGTGTCAGAAATGCAGACCAAATCCTAATTAACCACGGATGCAGTTGCCTGTGTCCATCAGGGTAAATGCACCAACAAAATGAACGTGGCCCTTATGGGGCCTCATGGGAGACAGCTTGTTGGCCCTCCCACGTAGGCACACCCTTCTGTATGTCTGTACCGTGACACCATTTCCTCTAATTGGAATTATCCACTGGTGATAGGCGAAGTGAGTGCACATACCAGGAGGTAGGTTGGATCCCTGTGACTCTCCTTCCCTCCATTTTACCACAGCAGACCAAAGAACTGTTGAGTCCTCAAGTCTAGAGGTGAACATCTTCAGCTTTGTTTTTGTCATGCTTAGACCTTGAACACTGGGTGTATTTGCAGCAGTGTAACCATGATTTTCTCTCTCTTTAGTGTTTGAATACTTAAATTTTTCTTTAGGGGAAGAAACTCAAAGGGTAGAAGGTAATTCTAGCTTCTCTACCTCTGCCTTAACCAGCATCAGGGTGAGAAATTAAACAACAATAAAAATTTAATCTGGTTCTCTCACATTTAATGAGTTACCACCATGGCCAGACACTGCTTTACTAAGTGGTGAGACTTAACTGACAGGCCATTTCTGTTTTCAAGGTGCTTTCAGCTTGGTGTATGGGAGGGGAAGGTTCCTCTTCTAATATCAGAACTCCTTTGGCAACTATGTCTTGTTATAATGGTTATTTATGGGCCCATGTGCTCAGGGGCCTTTCATGCCTTAGCCAATAGACTCAACCTTACACCTGACTCTAGAAAAATGCCTGTTTGATCATTCTAGTCCTGGCAATACTTCTGAAACTTTGATGCTTCCCTTACTGGTAACTGTAGGTCTGTTCCAGGTAAACTACTAGTTAGCTCATTAGGGTTGGGATGGTGGGGGAAATGCTCTGCTCTGGAGAACCTGAACTTTCTATGGCCGATCTACATGTATCACCCGCTGGATTTGCATGTCCAAAGTACTGTTTGTGTTCACATGAAATCAGAGCACTGTTTTTTCCTACATACCTCAGTGGGTGTCAGTGGATTCTGATTCTTGATAATTTTTTAAATAAATGGAATTTTGGAAGTAAGGTCAGCCAATAGGGCAACTCAAACACCTCTATCCAGAGGGTCTCCTCCTACCTTTGAAAGACAAGTGCAATATGTAGAAAGAAGCATCCCTATTCACTTAAATATCCTCATGCCCATAGTTTGTAGCTGGTTATAAAGAGTTATAAAGACTTTAGTTTCTCATTTATTTACTAGTACCCTGATTTATAATTCTTGCCAGTGCCACATCTGGATACCCTGAGCTGTCTCAGAATTCTTAATGTACCCCCAAACACAGTTAATTTAAATGATATATTTCATAAGCTCATGCCATATAGCTATGTAAGAGAAGAGTATTTCTTGAGACTTCAAAAATGATTGAGGATGCCAATTTTAGAGTGTAGTGACAATAGCTGGTACGTATCTAAATGAGGCATCCAATGCATAAAGTTATTATAAGGCCAATTAGCTTAACATAAATACCTTCTGATACTTATGTACAGCCTGGTGACTATTGTTAATAATGCTGTATTGCATATTTGGGAGTTGCTAATTTAAAAGATCTCATCACAAGAAAAAAATGTGTAGCTACGTGTGGTGACAGATGCTAACTAGACTTAGTGTGGTGATCATTTCACAATATATACAAATAGCAAATCATTATGTTGTACACCTGAAACTAATATAATGTTATATGTCAGTTGTACCTCAATAATAAAAAAAAAGGCCGGTTAGCTTTGCACAGAGTAAATCTCTGTAATCCAGTAAATTATAAAATTTCTAGCCTTAGTTTAGCCTTTTATTCTTTTCTGTGATGGAGTTGACTGTGTATGTGTGTGTGTGTGTGTGTGTGTGTGTCTGTGTGTGTGTGTGTGTGTGTGTTTTATGTGCATGTGTTTTGGGAAGGTGAGTGGAGAGTAGACATGAAAATGAAAAAAGTTATTAATAGTACAAATCCTCCCCACAGATGGTAATGGTGAGTCGGTAGCATGGTCATTATACACAAGCAAATGAATTTTGGTCTCTTTAATCTTTCATGAAATGAAATTAGTTCTCTTCCTTTAGGTTTTTCCCTGAGCAGAATTTTAGGGAGACTAGGTGATAGTGAAAGTTAGGGGAACATTATATTAATATCTCCTTAGAATATGGAATAAATACAAAAATGATATAATAATCTGCACAAGTACACTTAGGTATGAATCATTAGCTTGTTTCATTCATTCATTCAACGCCTGCTTATTGGGCACTAGATGCTCTTGAGGAGACACCATGACAATTATGGACACAAACATGAATTTGGCAGTCTCTTCTCACATTGTGGCTGATAATGAACCTTATTCTCTGAAACAATGAAACAATTCTCCCAGCACAGAACCTGTCACATAGGCTAGATAAAGTAAGTGTTTACTGACAAAAGTCACTGTTTCCCAAAGTGTGCTCTGTGGAACACTAGCCTGGAAGTGCTCTGGGGGAAAAATAATGAAAAAGAGATTCCTGGTCAAAATGTTTGGAAAATAGTAGCTATTATCTTTCTCTCTTGAGGATTCAGAAAGCACAGTTATATATTTAAGGCTCTGAGAATTTTGATTAATCCAGCATTTCCAAAGCTCATTTAATTGGGGTACCCTTTTTTAAAGTAAACTTAGTAACCCCCGTGGAACACATGTTAGGGAATACCAGGCTAAATGAAAGTGAAAATCAGTGTCGGAAAGACCTCTAATAGTTTAAACAAGCCATGGAAACCTTCAGTTCCTCCCCTGACTGCATGACTGAGGCCCCATCCCTCAGAGTCCTCATTATTGTGTCTTTTTGACTTAGTTCAGAAGAGAAATTTTGACTAACACTAATAATATTGGAATATATATGTAAACACACATATATATATAACACACATGTATATATACATACATACCTATGTATATGCATATATATGTGTGTGTGTGTATATATATATATACACACACACACACATAAATATAGTTTGTAAAGCAAAACATCACTAGAGAAAAACACACCAGTCTTAAAAATTACCACCATTATAGTTCTTACGGAATCCCACTTCAAGCAAATTCTAGGTATCTTTCTATCCCAAGTCACCTTGACGATTTTTATATTATTAACCACACGAGTAGAATTTAATGGGAATAGCTCAAATAAAACTTGCCCTCACGCTACCTTTGATTGTCAGTTTCCATTTCCTGAATGGCATTGATAGGGGTTCTACTTGAAATCCTTCCGAAATCTTTGAGGATTCCTTCTACATTTAAGAAATATGAATCAAGTTTAATTGAAAACAATGAGAGAAAATGTGTTTTTATGTTGCTCTGATAAATCTTTGACAAGGCAGTAATTGTAAAACAATACATAGGTGAGAAATAGGAGCTGACAACTCAAAGTAGCAAATGCTGGTTGTATGGAATTACATTATTGCACCGGATTATTCAGCCCCTTTTCTATCGCATGCTTCCTTGGGAAAAGCTTGGAAACCAGGTGCATATTTCTGTATCTGTTATTTTAGTTATACAGGTTGTTTGTTGAACAGGACTTTCATTTTTGGCTCCCTAAGTTGACTTAATTCCCTGAGCAGTATGACTTGAGTTTCTTTCATGTATAGCCCTGTTTCAGGCTCCATGAAATTATTCCTTTTTTCCCTTCTGGATATTGTTGCCAGTGTCAAATGGGAAATACCTAGAAATCAGAGATTAAAAATGTAAATTTTATAAACAGAAATCAAAGGTCCTAAATCCTTAGCAAAGAAAAGCCAACATAAGTAAGAACATTAAAAACATACATAAATAGTGCTTCCAGGCTGAATATGTTAAATAATTCAACAGTTAAGTCATAAGCGTTCTTAAACTTAAGTATAAAAATGCCCTTGACAATATTTCACAGCCGTGCATGTCTTTAAAATATTTAGCATTCTCATTAAAGAGAATGACTTTAGTTTATATATTAGTTACACTCCTGCTTGTTAATATGAAGGAATTTAGGAGCAAAAAGCATTCTTATGTATATAAGCAAAAGGCAATTTGCATACAAAGTTGGACAACTGTTCACTTTTTATTTATTTCTGGATCATCAGTATCTACATATAGCTATACAGCATTTAAGCAAATTTGTTTTTTAATGTGCAGTATTAATATTCTCTGCCCCAGAGTGCCATTTGCTAATGCCATTGTGAAGACAGGTTCCTTCAAAGCTACACGGAAGTCCCTGCTTTAGAAAGACTTAATGAACCTTACATTTTTTGGAATACTGCACAGTGTAATGCCTATTACATATTCATTGCTAGAATGGAAGATTTCCTTTAACTCTGAGCTTCCTGGTGTAGTTCTCTGTAAAACATTGTCAAAAGTCACCAGAGACTTCCGTGGAAAATTGTGACTCTTGATAGCAGGATGTAATGGGGAGGTTTAGAGTAGAGAAGCCAGGAGCCTATCGCCCCACAGGGAGATGTTCTGACAGACAAATGGATGGATAATACAATTTTTGACATAATGGGATGAAAAAGTTTATGCCAGAAAGAACTGAATTAAAGTTATTACTTTAAAAGAAAGTCTGAAGTTGAAATCATCAGAATTTCCAATGTGTGCTTCATTTCACTGCTTATATGCAGAAAAGATTTTAAAACACAGATGCTGTCAACTGATTTATAGAGTTACTAACAAGGCGGCCATAAAATTTTAGTTACCTCTTTGGAAGTATCCACAACAATAAACACAATGTTCCTTTTTTTCTCTCTCATATTTTTAATAAAGAAAATCTAACATTGTTGTTTTATATTCCTACTTTCTCCTTGCAAAATGCAGAGAGATAATATTCAGGGGTGGGGGATACACTTCCAGGGGATGGAAGAATGGAAGACACCACGACATAGCCGTTCACCTTTGTTGAAAAAATGCTTCGTAATGTAATGAGGGGCTTGGAAATCGGCAGTAATGACTGGGCCGCAGGCCTCTGTAGGTGTGGTGAGGACTGATCTGAAAGTGTTAGCAGCCATCTCTCCGTTATATTTACTCTGTGTGACTCCAGTTTGCCAGCACCGAGGACTAACCTCAAGTGCAGCCACCCCTGACATACACTCCACCTCATGCAGTCAGCTCCGGATGATTGGAAAGGTAATGCTACCTTCATTCTCCGAATGTTCTCCATTTTATTTCAGACGCTTAAAAAGATCACACAGCCCCATAACTGGCTTCCATTACACCCTGTCTCATTCACGTTTAAATTAGTCTGTACTATCATTTCAACAAGCACAGTACTTTGTGCCTAGTCCTATCGCTTCTTTTCTTACTTTGTATGGATTTCATTCATTTAGTGTCTGTCCGCTTTCTGGATGGTTCCATGAGGGTCACACTATGCCTTTATGTCTTATCAGTGCCCACCAGCCTGGGTCTAAGGAAACATACACTCTCAGCATTGAGCAAGGGAGTGCCTCTTTCATTTTGTGCCATTTGTCTCATGGTACCCTTGGCGCTGCTGCTATCAGAGTGCCTGGCACATAACAAGAGCTCAATACACACTTGGCAAATGTCAAAATGCCTTCCTAGATGAGTAAAATTTAAAGCTTGTTGTCTGTTGTTGGAGTAGACACCCTAATAAAATTGTTCTCTTGCCCCCAACATTTTGGAAGGTAGACAATCATCACCATATTGCAGCTACCAGAAATAGGTTTCATTTAATCACACAGGAAAAGGGAACACTCAGACTTAGTGAGGGGTGTATGTCAAACAGTGCAAAGCGTTTGCCACTCCTGGGACTCAGGCAGTAGAACTCTTAATGATCCAAAGCTACTTTCTAAGTAATGCTAAATAATGGCTTAAAACCCATATAATTCATTAAAATTAAGTATATAGAATTATGAATATCAAAAGAAAACAGGAAAGGAAAACAAAGGGAAAAAAAGAAAGGATAGAAAATAAAAGGAGACAGAGGAAAGAAACAACTCTGGTGGCTTAAAGGAATTCACTCCCCTCCCTCCACTGAATTCAGGAACTGGCTTATGTGTATGAAGAGATAATCCAGTGGCATGTGTGTTAGCAAGAAATATTCTGACAGTTCAGTGACTAGAAGGCACTTGTGTAGACTCCCAATTCTTACCATTAGCAGGGAAGGGGAGAAAAATGTAGATCCTGGGAAAGTAGTACTGTTTACATATGTAAACAAAATGTATGTAACGGTAGACGATAGTGCGATGCCATTTGATTTTTTTATGTTATTCTATCCAAAATAACCCTAGGCCCAACATGCCCTTCAGAGAAATAAATGCTAGTTCTCAAACTTTAGGATCACTTGTCAACTTTGATTCTTAAGCCTTAACAGCAAAAGGGGTATCAGTTTATATTATGGCAGTGATATTTAAGAAAAAACTATTTTTAGTATTTGAATTGGGAATACCTTCTTGGAAATAAGATGATGATTTTTTATAGTGTTTTATTAAATGCATTCTCCAGTGTTATCCCATTTGATTCCCATAGAGTCCTATGGCATGTAGGCACTGGAACAATCAGAATATCAAAAAAGGAAACTGAGGTTCACAGAAGCCCAGCAACTTAACTGAGTCAATTGGTGAGTACACACGCTCAACCATTCAGTCTTAAAACCAAGTGGAAAGAACATTCCTTTCTGTGCTGTCATTTAAATGGATCACAAATCACATCACACAATTGAAACCACTATTGAGTTATTCTATAAAGTATAAAGAGCTACAGGCCTGGCTTATGATATTTTAATTTCATGTGTGTGCCTTAACACATCATATCCATTAAAAATTACTTTGGGGGGTTATTTGATGCTTGCTGGGTTGCCTTCCTGGTTTTAAAAGGACACAGCTTGTGTGAATGGAATTCATACCAATATTTGAGGTGACTGAAGAACAGACAACCTAATGTGAACTCTTTCTGTGTGGAAAAAAATGCCATATTCTCCTAATTATGACAAGTACAAAAGCCACTGTTTTTAGTCAATGCCCCAGAGCCTCACAGAAGAATGGCTGGACAAGCCAGCAGCTACGAAGGAGAGACAGTGGGCATCTACTGGGGCTCTAGGACAGGTTGGCACATTGCTCAGCATTGTACCGGCTAGATTTGGATGGCGTTTATTGCAAAATGAACCAATAATGACACAGCCCTTACACAAAAGCCATTGTGCCCAGTATCAACCATTCAGCATCTAACAGTTCAGTGGACAGTCTCTCTGGGATGAATTTCAGCCATGCCAACACCCCAAATGCAGTAAACAAAGCCACAAAATGTGAGAGAGACACACAACCAAGTGACTGCAAAGCATCAAATGGAAGTAACGCTGTGAGCAAGAGATTTCCAAGTGTGGCTTAACAATACAATACAGGCTGTCCGCAGGGCAGTAGTCACTGCTCACCAACAGTTGACATCTGCCACCCAAACCAAAAGTCATGTGGAGACCCAAGAACACAGCAGCCCCAGAATGGTATGCCAAAGAGTCAGGGGAAAACTCTTGGATTGCAGGATAGAAAACAATTAGAAGGCTCATAGTATCTCAGTAATCTCTCTCTCTGTGTCTCTCTGTCCCTTGCTCTCTCTCCCTCACTCAGATAAACACACACCTACTTTTATATATGTGTGTGTATACACACACACACACACACACACACGTATATGATGTATATGAATATATATATATACTCAAGTACATATGAATAGAAAAGCATACAATATAGAAAAACAAGTTGCATCTGTCCAGTGCCAAGCATCTATGTCGTTAATCGCTTTTAGATTTCATGTGCTGTGCTTGGGAAAACCAGTTCTCACTGGATTTTCAAACAGTCATGTACTGCTAATGGGGAACATCATAACCCACAAAAGTCAGACCCAAAGTGGCCCCTCAATTTATTTGAAGACTGGGTTCAGTACATGGACATTATGTTGTCAGCATGCAGAGAGGTATACCAGTTGGTCCCTTGGCAACTCTTTACCCTGCTGATCCTGAGAAATTTAAATTTTGTCTGAAAGGGGAATTTGGAAAGCCCTGGATGTAGTAATGTATTACTTGTTTAGATACAGCACTACTTCAGATGACAAGCAACGTCTCCATGTTGGGCTCCAGGGCTCTTTGAATAGAATGAAGTCAGTCGTATGACAGTAGGTTGTTTATGAGAGATACAAACTGAGAAACCACACAAAGGGAGGCACCAGAGACCCAGCTTCACAGAGAGAAAATGAACCTAAGTGAGATCCTGGAGAACCATATTCGGAGAGTAGCACAAATTTGGCTGTGCCCTTTGGCAAATTCCATGTAAGTGTGTTTCACCCTTCTAACTTTTTGGAAACACAAATCTCCCTCCACTTGGGAACTTCTACAGTCCCAAGTCTTTTTCGTTCTTGGCAAGTTTTCATTATTTAATTTGTCAATTATTAATTAGTTTCTGGGACCGATGTTAGATGATGTTGGTTGAGACGAGTGCCTAGGATTAAACTGACTTCGTGAGTACCGTATCCCTGAGTGGCCTCAGTGGGGAAACTGAGTCTTCTTCCTCAACCCTTGGAAAAGGGCAGGCTACTCCCTGGGCCATAGGGCACATTTGCTCTCTGGGTTCATCAATCCCGCTCTGTAGCAGGGGTGGAGGCAAAAATTGTTCATGAGAAATAGTGACATCCAGATGCCAGCTGGGCTCTGCAGGGCTGTGACTGTGCATAGGCTTCTCTGTCAGAAAATGGGAAGATAGGAACTGTGGCTTTCTAAGCTCCTGGCTGTTCTACTGTTCAGACCCCCATATGCTATCTGAGCTGGTTTTATTCACAACATTTCTGACACCAAATATGTGTGGGTTTCCACACCAACAATCAGTTCTCCAATTCTCCTGCATCACCGCCTGTCCAACAGTTCAGTTCCATTCAGTTCTGATCCCATCCGTGGTTAGCACAGACCCACGGGTTCAGGGCTCAGTCCCATAGCATGTCCTCGCTTCTAACCTTCCAATACCCATCCCAAGTCCCAGTACTTCTGACCAACTGGCATTACATTCTGAAGTTCCTGTGAACCTCCCCCTCCCCGCCCCACCCCTTTGTGTTGGATAATTCCCTAGAATGACTCACAGAACTCAGGAAAGTGCTTTACTTGCTCTTACTGCTTTAGTATAAAGGATACAGGAACAGCCAGTTTGCGGGGAGGTGGTGCCTGGAGCTTCCATTCCCTTTCTGGGTGTGCAACTCTCCAAGCACCTCAGTGTGTTCACCAACGCAGAAGCTCCCTAAATCCTATCGTTTAGGGGTTTTTATGTAGGTTTCCTTACATAGGCATGATTGATTAAATCACTGGCCTTTTGGGATGAACTCAGTCTCTAGCCTCTCTCCCTTCCTCAGAGGTCTTGAGGTGAGGCTGAAGGAATTGACCTTTCTGGTGACAGCCCCCATCGGAAGCTATCCCGAGCCATCTCATTAGCATATCAAAGACACTTATCACTCCAGAGATTTCAAGGGTTTTAGGAGTTGTGTGCAAGGAGCTGCCTAAGACAAAACCCAAATCTATATTTGTTATTTTACCACACTATCTATCGAAGAAAATTTCCTTCCCAGACGACATTTTTCACCTTCTATTCCATGCCCTGTCTTACTAGAACACCTTTTAATTCAGCTAAACTTCTGGGTCCTCTTTCTGAGAGTACCGTGTGTCAGCACTGCATGCCTCCTGTCCTCTTTGTCTCTGGGAGGGAGGACAGTGGGGTTCCCTTCTCCATTCCACGACTCACAGCCACCAGTCTTCCCAGTGTCTCTTAGAACTGGCTTTCAAAGGGCTAGTGCATCCCAGCAGGAAATGTGAAAAAGAGCAATGAATAAAGGGAGTCTTCTCTGTTACCAGAGGCATCACCAGCCTCAAACAATTGGTAAGGGTGTGACACTCAGCTTGGCACTACTGAAAAAGTTTTTCAAAAGCCAAAGCTTCTGCCCTCTAGGGGCCCAGACAACTAGTAACAGAACAGTTAACACCTATAGGGAAAATACACAGGACAGTAATTGTATAAACAACAAATAATTAACTGTACTTACTAAATAGGTAAAAAGAATAGCTTAGTTGACAAAACACAGGCCAGGACTCTGGATCAGGGTGTGCTCTGTGACTAAAGGAAATAAATCACTTAGCCCTTCTGTGATGTTGTGAAATGAGGGCAATGATAACCCCATCTCAGAGCTCTAAGATAGGGAGTGAGAGCGCATAAGTGAAGATGGCCATGAACTACTCGATGTTACGAAGGACATTATGGCGCCTTAAGAGTACTGAGCACTCGTGGCAGGCACAGGTGATTTCGGAGAAGGGCAGACGTGGATACACAGGTTACTATCGCGAGACAGACGGGGGTCAGTCTTGAGTAGGGGATGCCTGAAGTCCTCTGTGGTCCCATCACCTGCCCCCATCCTCCTTGACCTCCTCGTCTCACTACTGCACTGAGGGCCCTCTCCCTGGCAGCCTCTCTCCTCCCGATTTCCATAATATGGCACTGACTTGGTTTTCCTAGCTCTCTCTTTTGAACTTAGTATTATAAGCATTTTTTTTAATGTTGACACATATTCACTGTAATTATAATACGTAAATGGGTGAATGATATTCCATGATGTGGATACGTCATGATTTACGTAACCATTCCTGTGCGTAGATATTTAGGTTGATTCTGTTTTCACTCCTTCAGTAGGTGAGCAGATCAGAGAGTATGCACATCTCTTAAAATGTCTTCTGCGATGCAGAGGCCTGAACCTGTTTCCCTTATGGCTAGTCACATGTAAGGACTGTTCCAGCCCCTCCCTAACTTCTATTTATATCGTTTGTCAATAATTCTTGCTCCCGCTCTTTTAGGTCATCTCTCAAAACCCTGACCTCAGTCTTCTTTCTTTTTTACTATAGTTTTCCTCTAAATGGACTATAGAGACCTCAAAAGCAACTCAGCTGAGGGATCTCAAATAGATACCTGTCTCTGAACTGTCATCATTGAGACATCCAAACCACCATCCATCCATCTATCCACCCATCAATTATGGGCCCCCACCGCATACTCCATTTATGTGCTTTTACTGGAGATACAAAGATGAAGACATGGCCTCTGTCCTCAGGACATAAATTGATTAGTGGAGATGAGGGAAAAGATAGACAAACAAACACCTGATTCAGCGCAGTTTATACAGAGTGGATGGGTGTTCCTGGTTGGGGCTCCTAGCTTGGTGTGGAAAGTGGGAGGATGTGAAAGACAGTTTCCTAAAACAGGTGACATCCACGCCGAGTTCTGAAAGATTCATGAGTATTTGACCAGGTTAAGGAGGATAACAAAGAGTGTCTTAGAGAAATAGCAAGAGAAAAGGAAAGGAAGAGAGAGAGAGAGAACATGGTGTATCCGGGGAACTGTAAGCAGGTCAGTAAGCCGTGTGTGTGTGTGTGTGTGTGTGTGTGTGTGTGTGTGTGTGTGTCTGTACCCATGCACATGTGTGAAAAGCCAGTGGAACCCTGAAAGGAACAAGAGCGTGGAATTTCTTGTCCATCACACTAAATTTAGACTTTCCTCAGAAGGTAGAAGACCATTAAAGGATTTTAGGTGGGAAAGTAGCATGATTAGGTTTGTTTTTGAGGAAAGTGGGGAGAGTGACCTGCAACCGGGAAGGACAGAGGCAGGCAGAGAAGTTACGTACATGATGGAAGAGGTGATGAGGACTTAGGTGACAGTGAGATGTAGACAAGGGAGGAAATACAAAGCTATTAAGGATGTAGAATTGACAGAAGAATTGATTGACTCTTTGGAAAGGAATGAACAGGAGGCATTAATGACTCCCAGGTGGTTGTCTGGGTGGCTTACTTTTCCTACAGCTTCAGTATAGATTGGACCTGCTGAAATCATCCAAGGGAAGTTGGTCAATCGTGAGATGAGAGGAAGGTCAAGGACAAAACCCTGAAGATCACTAGCATTTTCATGCCAGGTGTTCCTCACGAAGGATGCTGAATTTACAAGGGCCCCAAACCAAAAGCTTCCATCTTTAATTCAAGGCTCTCCAACAATACTCTCTAGCATTAAATGGTACTATAGCAGCTGCTGAAATTCTTGACATTTGTATGTGTCAATAATGGTGTAAAGTAGGCTCTATTCGTCTTTTTTGTTTTGACTGCGTCAGGTCTTAGTTGCAGGGTCTTCCTTGAGGCACGCGGCATCTTTCGTTGTGGCGCTCGGGCTTCTCTCTAGTTGTGGCATTCACGTTTTTTCTCTCTCTAGTTGTGGTGCGTGTGTTCCAGGGTCTGTGGGCTCTGTAGTTTGCGGCACACGGGCTCTCTCGTTGAGGTACCCGAGCTCAGTAGTTGTGGTGTGCGGGCTTAGCTGCCTCGTGGCATGTGGGATCTTAGTTCCCCGACCAGGGATTGAACCCGTGTCCCCTGCATTGGAAGGCAAATTCTTTACCACTGGACCACCAGGGAAGTCCCTCTATTAGACTTTTATTGATGACAATTAGTGAGGCTAAGTAACTTACTCAAGTTTATGCAGCTGGTAAGAGGAGGAATCAACATCTGGCCCATGTCTTTCTAATGCCCAAGCCAGCTTCCTTCAACCGTGTCACACCTTTGACACCTCAAGGTGGCTGCTCCAATCCACCATGCTAGCCCCGTCTGTAATGCTGCTCTGCTTTATTTCCATCAATTCACCTCCAGACTTCCTCTAGGAAGCTATGTCTCCCCCTCTAAAGCATTCTTCCTGACTCATTTTATCCTCCATTTTGTATCTCCCCCATGATTTTTTTTATATTGTTTATAGTTTGTTCTTTCTGGTTTAGATTTTGGAGCAATTCAGCCAGAATATATTGAATACTAACAGTGTGCCAGATTTGACAATAAGCACTTTGTAATATGTTACACTGTGACCTAGATCTTGGCCATGTAGATGTATGCTGCTCCTTGATGAAGTAAAAATCCCCATGCATGGGTATTCAACCTCTTTTTAAGGTTCTGTATTGGTAACATACAGCTGATTGTGTATTGGTGCTTGAGAAATGCTCACGATAGGGATGAATAGGTAAATGTAAGTTCAATCAAGTGTTTATTGAGCACTTTCTGTGTGTTTATCACTATCCTAAAGAGTGTAAAGTACAAGTAACACAGGAATATCTATAGCTTTACCTATAACTATACCTGTATTCATCCATTCATTCAGCTATCATTTATTTATTTTTAAAAAATATTTATTTATTTATTGGCTGCATTGGGTCTTTGTTGCTGCGCGTGGACTTTCTCTAGTTGTGGCGAGCGGGGGCTACTCTTCATTGCTGTGCGCAGGCTTCTCACTGCAGTGGCTTCTCGTGTTGCAGAGCGTGGGCTGTAGGTGTGTGGGCTTCAGTAGTTGTAACACGCAGGCTCAGTAGTTGTGCCTCGCAGGCTCTAGAGCCGCAGGCTCCATAGTTGTGACGCACAGGCTTAGTTGCTCCGCAGCATGTGGGATCTTCCTGGACCAGGGCTCGAACCCGTGTCCCCTGCATTGTCAGGCAGATTCTTAACCACTGCGCCACCAGGGAAGTCCTTTTATTTATTTATTTATTTTATTTATTCATTCATTCAGCTATTATTTATTGAGAACATGCTGCATGCCTAACATACCTCCCAAAAGTTCAAATATATTCAAGATGCTTACTCTTTTTGTACGCGGGCCTCACACTGCTGTGGCCTCTCCCGTTGCGGAGCACAGGCTCCGGACACGCAGGCTCAGTGGCCATGGCTCATGGGGCCCCGCCGCTCCGCGGCATGTGGGATCTTCCCGGACCGGGGCACGAACCCGTGTCCCCTGCATCGGCAGGCGGGCTCTCAATCACTGAGCCACCAGGGAAGCCCCAAGATGCTTACTCTTATCTCTAATTTATAGGTGAGGAAGTAGGCTCAGAGAGATTCTGTGACTTGCCCATGGAAGCACAGCTTCTGGTGACATTGGGATTGGAACTGTGGTCTATCAGATTCCAAAGTCTGTGCTTAGAGGGAGAGAGAAAGAAAGGAAGGAAAGAGGGAGGAAAAAAGGGAGATGAGAAAAAAGGAATAGACATTTTAAAATAAATAAACATGTAATACAGGTAATCAATTTAGGAGACAGAAATTTGGACTTACATTGGTGTCGAGAAGGGTGCCTGGCAAGCACAGACTAAATGTGGTCACAGAGGCACACATTTTCTTTCATTGTCTAAAGAGAGGGAATGCTCTTCATGAATGTGACTTGTTCTAGAGCATATCGCAGACCTTAAAAAAATCTTAGGAAGAGAAATATCCTGGAAGATAAAATCCATGAAACCAATGGGTAGCCAACCTTTCTCAGAGGTGCTACAATTGAGGCTTCATTGATATGGCACACAGAGCAGAACATCTGATAATAGTAAATGAGCTGGGAAACCTAACAGTCACTTGGCTCTACTGTACAAATATTTAAAGGTATCAAAGTTAATAACTTATATAATAATACAAAATAAGATAATGTCAGATGTGGGAGCTGATTTACTCCCATGTCCTGCTTTGGGGGCTGCTGAGATCTCTGCTACACTGTTCTATTAACATGGTTGTTCACTTAACAGAACTAAATGTTCTACACTTTCTTTCACTGACATTCAATTTCTCACTGGAACAAGTGGCACCCAATTTCCTCTTGTCTGTGCATATAGCAAAGCCACCTATGAAGCCATGCTTGGCAAATTTTTTCTGTAAAAGGCCAGATGGTAAATATTTTAGGCTTTTGGGACCATATAGTCTCTGTTGCAACAATTCAACGCTGCGGTTTGTAGTGTGAAAGCAGCCACAGGTAAAACGTACGGAATGAGTGTGTGTGTGTTCCATAAAACTTTTCTTATGGGCACTGAAATTTGAATTTAATAATATTTTCATATGTCAAAAAATTGAATTCTTTTGATTTTTGAACCCACTTAAAAATGTAAAAACTCTTCTTAGCTTGTGGCTGCACACAAACGGGTAGTGGGCTGTATTTGGCCTGCAGCCCCTAGTTTGCTGACCCCTGCACGGAAGCACAGAAATCTTAGGGTGCTTAGACTCTTCTATGTACTTAGGTTAGCTTTCCAGAAGGAAGTGGTTAGCTAACTCCATTAGTGCCTCTGAGCTTCAACTATTAATTGACATTATTTCTTAATTCCCAGCTATATTTTAAGGTATGAACCTAAGGAATTTTAAAGTCGTTATGTGGGTGAGGGACTGTTAAAAATAAATCCTTCAGGTTTAGAAGTGGTAGAGAGGGAATAGAAGGTGTTAGCAAATCCAGGTGTTTTCAGGCAAGCGGTTCAAAAAGCATCGAGGTGGGCCACAAGTCGCCGCTGAAGGTCATGGGTAGCGCTTTGCGTCTTCTCTTTATGTACTTTATGCCTCTCATAAAATAAAGTTAAAGCAGTTTAATTTAACAGTCTAATTAGTAATGGATTTTTCATTTTATCTTTTTGACTGTGCAATACAAAGATGAGATCTGGATTTGACTAGGGCCAGGAAAGGATATTTATATAATAGTAGTTTAAATTAGGGCTTTCCGACAGCAGCATCTAGATGGAAAAGGATCTGTTCCTGTTTGATTGCTAAAGAATTGGTGGGTGTGGGGGGAGATATAGCTGTATATTTTCTCCAAATAAGAGGTCCCGGAATTGGGGGTGCCCTTTGAGTCTCACTTCAACATCATGCATTTCCTTCCTTATTTTATACGTGGTCAACAGAAAGGATAAAACCACTGTTGTGTTGGCTGTATCCAAGGGTGGAGGGTGCTGAGTTTACTGTCTCCACTAACATTTTATTTGTTCTTCTTTGTAACAGTGTTCCCTGCGGGCTAAGTGTGAGTTCCTTTTCTTCTCTTTCTTTCTTACTCTCTCACATTGGAAATGGGGGTGGGGGAACCTTGCCCAACAGATCTAGAAATCCAGCACCTTGGGATTCATTTTCTTAATTGGTTTTACACCTCTGAGCCACAGCATGAGGGGCTGGGGCAAAGACAAAGCCTGGAGTAAAGGCTTGATCTTGAAACTTGACCAAGAATTGAGAGAGCCGTCACCCCAGGGAATTCAGTGAGACTGTACAAGTGCCCTCATTTTAGAAGGGGAAGGATGGGCGAGAGGCTACGGGACCATGGTTGATTCATACTTTTCCTGTATAAGCCAGAGAAATGGCTACTTTTAAATTTGACTTTGAGATTTAATCTCTCTAGAATCATTTAATCCTCTTCCCCCACTTCAAGTGATCAGCCCCAAAACAGCAAGGACTATCCCCACAGATGTAATAGTCACTAGAGAACATACAGCTTTTCAAGCTGAAAATAGGATTTTTTTTTTTTTTTATGAGCAATCCTGTCAAAACACAGAGGAAGTCCCTCAACCCATCAAAAAAAAAAAATCCTTGAAAAGTCCATGTTTCCATTCGTGCTGTAACAAATCTGTCCATTTGGGGGGGTCTCTAATTTATTTAAAAAATAAGATGCCTGCAGTTTCCTAAGCTGCATTTTGTAAGGCGGCAGCGACTGACACATATTTTCTAGCATTTTGGTAAAGACAAAAACATGTGTCTCCTTTGGAAAACAAGTTGTTTTCCAATGATGTACATTCAACTTATATTTTGAAAAACAATACTTTTTATTCTAAAAAGCAGCCCTCTCCATGCACACAGTGCAGGTGGACGTGTGCAGAGCTCAGCCTCCACTGGCCCTCCTTCCATGTTTGGGAGAAGAGGGCTCCAGCCTCCAGGTCAGGGGCGTTCGATTCACGTGTTCTGTGAGTGCCCTGAGTTCTGCTGCTGCTCCAGCTTTAAGGTGGGCTTCTTCTTCAGCTCCCTGGGGATTGCAACCCCAAGGTCCTGGAGCCAGTGAGCATCTCAGGTTAACTGTAGGAGTTCTCTTTCCCCACCCACAGAGATGAACACAGAAACCAATTTGGTAGTTACTCTGCCTCCTGGTGCCCTCCTGAATTACTCCAGGAATAAACTAAGCCAAAGGTGTATTTACGCAAATCTGGGTGGAAAAATCGTTTACATAACTGGGCACTGGCTCCACACAGCTGATTTTCTTCTTGGGGATGCAAAATCTGGGAGGTGAGAGGGCTGGCAGAGAGAAGAAGTGGTCTCGAAGGTGAGGGGAGTGGGTGGGTTACAGTGCAGGGGAAAGCTATGTTCTTCCAGGTGAAGTTAACTGGATGCTGTAAATGGCAGAAAGGAAGGCTTGAGATGGCTTCACCCACTCTGGCTGATTCATTTCATTAAGTTTGGACAAAGCCTTGGTTGTGGGTTTTTTTGTCATTTATATCCATAGTACCAGGCATCCTCCTGTAAATAAGTCTGGTTTAGAGTAGTCTTCCCTTTGCTGCCAGGCTTATATAGTTCAAAATTGCGAGGCTTAGGTACTCATATCCAGAGGAGGATGTTTTCAGAGGGAGACAAAAGGGAGAGGGAGATTGAGACATTGAAGCGGTTGCATCCTTGCATCCCCTTTGGGTTGCTGGGAATGGGCTGTGTTTCAGCCAAAAGAGAAACAAAGGATGGCACAGAGAAAGCAGGTTCGCTGAGAGGCTAACCCTTGCTTCCTGAGTGAAGGTAAAGAAAGAGCACAGAAAGAAGTGTCAGGGACCACTGGCACCTGTTATTGGTCATTAACAAACGACCATGTACTGCTAATCTGTGATCATAAAAAGGCCATCTGCTAATGCTCAAAGGTCATTAAGACGCCAGCCGTGTTTACTCTGTTCTCATTGGCTGGGCCAGTCATTCCTAAGAAAAAAGGAGCTTAAATGGTTGCTGTGGTGGGGCCCGCTCGTGCTGCTCTTGTTCCGGGCCTGTCAGTGTTTCCTTATAAACCCCTGCTCTCGTGATTTAAACAGCCACAAAAAGAACAGGCTGCCTGTGTGTGCATGCATGTGTGCCCACATGTACATGTTCTTTTCCTCTTCACAGAGGGGAAGATTTGAGGTGTGCCATCTTGATTCCATCCATGTTCAAAGATATTCATTGGAAAGGAAAGGTCGTTTCTTCATTTGGGGTCCTTTTTCGCTTAACCTGACTGATGGACCTATCTTGGATAATAGCCTGCCCACAGTCCCTAAAAAATGCTATCCTTGATAAAATTAAATACCTTCCCAAAGAAGAGTCATTATCCCAATTTGACAGAAATTTCTGGCTCTTCCATGCTGTGGAGAGAATTGGGTTGCATGTGGGTTGACCAAAGATGGGATTACAGTGTCAGGAATGTTCCCTGTTGAGGGAACCTACTGAATTAAAGCTTACCTCCCTTTCTGCATGCTTCTCTTGTCTTCCCAAAAGTTATCGGATGGGTTACCCAATTTATTTTGTTTCTCTGACCTTTTCAAAAGGATTTATATAAGTAGTTCTCTCTAAGGAGGAGAGTGGAAATGATTTCTTTTTTCTTCAATATACCAGTGAATTCACAGGAACTTGTCAGGGTGATAGGAACATGTTGAATGTTTAAAGGTATTGATAATATTAAAGCAGCTAGCTAGAACTAAGTAATCTCATTTTTATATATGTACACACATGCAAGAGTGATAGATATCTCCTTAGAACTCTAAGCAATTGCTCGTTCGTCCCTTCCTTCTTTCCTCCCTCCCTTCCTTCCTTCCTTTCTTATACATTTTCTTGTCTCCTCTTCTAGGAATCTCCTGGAAAAGGACAGATTAAAAACAAAGCTCTGTGTGTAAACTAATTGACCAAAGGACTGAAAACCAAGTTATGTAGTTTTAACATTCTACTTGCTTATTGTGGCTGTGGCGAAGGTGGCTCTGATCAGTGGGTAGCCTTACAGACCACGTGTTCGACTACCTGGCCACAGCAGGTAGGGAAGACAGAGTCCACTTCTAAAAGTAGAACTTTTAGCAATAGTCTGTGTGTGTGTGTGTATGTGTGTGTGTGTGTGCATGCGCATGCGTGCACACGCACACATGCGCATGTCTACGTATTTGGGGGTGAAACAAGCAAGGATGGTCAGACTTTCAAGGTTATATCAACAGACCTGTGTGCTTAACTAAGATTTTCAAAACCGTAGGCAGATTTTTTTATCTTCTGAGATTCTTTAGTGATGGAGACCAAGATTGCTGTTTTGATTTTTCCTCCTTCATTTATGATAAAACCACCGTTTCTCATCATATCCTTGCCTTTCATCTCTGCCAATTAACTAAGTAGCCAGAGCCTTGTTTTGAAAAGTTCTGAGTAGTTAGTAAGCTCTTTTTTTTCTGAGCCAAGTCAATGTGTCCTCTGGAGGCCTCTGAATGAGGGGTCTGTCCACTGCCCCACCCCTGTCTGCCTGTTAGTGCAGGCCTGGGCTTAATCTTTCGTATTCAGCGAGTTGGAAGGCGGGGTGGGAGTTATAGCATAGGGGGTGGGGTGGTGACCGCAGGTGGCTGAAGAAAGAGGGTCTTGTTCTCATGATGCTAAATGGTTGGTTAGCACTGCTTTTACTGTGAAATTCAGCTTCTGTCACTTCATGGCTAATTGCTTTATTATTCTCAGATCCAGATTGGACCTGATTTAGTTCTGTCAGGAGCCATGACTCTCCCTGGCATTGGGCCAGGATCCTTTCGATCCTTTGATCTGAGGTTTTATAATCACATTACCGTTCAGACTGAGGCAGGAGGCACGGGGCTTTGCTGCTTCTTTCTACTTACTGGGGCACAGGTTTGCTCAGTAGGCAGATGGAGTGTGACTCTGACCTGGGCAGGGTTTGAGGAATGGAGTCTTCTCTGTAACTCAGTTTCTCCTTGATCTTAGGCTTTATGAGTTTAATTTGCTTTCCTTCCTCCATCCAGCCCAAAATGCACTTGCCCCTTCAGTGGGTTTATTTTCAGCCATCTCAGCATTGAACTGTAGGTAAGGTTTTGCTCTCCTTTTTTGCTAATGCTTTTCTGCACCAGCTGGCCGTCCTTAACGGGAAACAAGTCAACAGGTAGTGAAAATGACCTCTCGTAATCGTCAAGAGCGGCTGACTGGCCCCCATCGATTGTTCTGGGATCCAGACGCCAGGGCTGAAAACGTCCAGTGGCCCACAGGCTGAGTTGTTAGCGTGCCTGGTGAGGGCGATGAACAGGAGCAACTGCGGCCTGGGATTGTTAATAGGCGGGGCTCTAAAATGTCGGCCAGGCCGTAGTCGCAGATGCACCACAGAGCTCTTTCAAGCCCTTATTCCAGTGATCCACTTGTAACTATTTTTAACCTTATTAAAAAGGAGCAAAATGCTTCAGCTTCACAGGTGCGTGCTAGAGTCTTGCAGTGTATTTCTTTGCTTTATAACTCCACCTTTGATTCAGAAGTCCAGCGAGCACGAGAACTTGGATAAACATAAATCTCCTCCAGATCTGCTCCAGGGGCCCAGACGCAGTTAGGGATGTGCTAGAGACGGACCCTGGGTCTCCAGCTGGAGCAGAGGGGGAGGAGAAGCTCCCCTCTTTGGATTTTCAGGCAGCTCCATCTTCAATTCAATCTTGCAAAGACAGAATTTGTGGCATCTGTGTAATAGAAACACAGACAGAAGTCAGAAGCATGCACCCAGGCAGGTTATGTCTGATAACGTGAGCTCCATGTGACCAGTTTTCCAGCACAGGGTCAGCAGGCCTGCAGAAGCCAACTGCGGGACGGAGAGGCAGAAGTGGGGCTGGCATTACTGAGGGATTTTTGTCTCTTTTTTTTCACTTCTCACATGGCAGCTCCTCTTGTATTGGCGGCAGGACCTAAAAATCTCATTTATAATTTCTTCTAAGCTTTCTAGCTTGGAAAGTCTTTGCAAACTTTTGGAAGGACTTTTGGGGGCCTGGCATAATCTTGGTCTGAAGTACCTGCACGGGTCTCTTTTTTTGTCATGATTCAAAACAGAAAGAGACTCTTGCCTGCCATGATGATTTAGGTTCAGGTGCCCACTATGTAAAGAAGCCCAAATTGAACTAAGTTTCAGGTCATCAACAAGGGGTCCTGAGATGAGCGGACATGATAGCAGAAGTTTTGGGCTTGAAACCTTAAGAGTCATTGCAGAGTGTCTGTTCTGTGTGCTGTGCCGGGATGGAAGGAGCAGTGCATAGGACAAATAACACAAGATTTCTGTCCTCTGGGAGCTTATCATCTTATTATCCATGTCACAACCAGTTATGGAGCTGTATAGGACAGTGCACGACTAGGATTAGAGAGTTAACACCAGTGGAGGTCAGAGAAGAAAATATTTGTGGTGGCAGGACAGGTCAAGAAAGGCTGATGAGAGCAGGGGCACCTCAATTCTCAGCTACTGGTAAGTGTAGACTGTAATGGGCATCTGGTATTTTTGACTGTTGATGATTACTTCTCCCCATTCACTTCTGGCAACAACATTCTTTTTACTGTGGGAAAAATACATTCCACATGGTTGGTTCAACTTGGCTGCCCCACCCAAGGACTGGGCATGTGACTGAAGTCTCGCCAGGCTCACCACCATGGCTGTATTGAATGGTTCAAGGCTGGACACCTGACTCAAGCTGGCCAATCATAATCCTCCTGAGACTTTCTTGACAGAGCTGTGGGGAAGGCTTGCTCTTTTTCTCTGGGCTTGCCAGGCTGGAAATGTGTGAGCGAGGGCCCGCTAGCAGCTCTCCTCGCACCGTGTGAAGAGAGCCAGTTTAAGCTGAACTGAGATAAGCAGAGGTAAGAAATGGCAAGAGAAACAGACACCCTTTGGTGACATCGTTTGAACTTCCATATCCAGCTGTGTCTGAAGCCAGTTATGTGGGATGGTCATTTCTTTTATCTCTGCTAGCTTGAGTCAGGTTCTATAAGCTATAACTGGAAGAATCTGACTAATACAGGATGGCTGGGGTGTGATGATAGAAACGTTTCAAGGAAGCAGGGTGTTGGTTTCTGTGGTAGTGCTGGTGGCTCATAAACAATATAACTTCACCCAAAACAAAATCTGTCACCCTGGCTAACTTTTTTCTCTTGAAGACCGGCTCGGTGAGAATGTATATAATCGAAGCAAGATGAAAAGTTTATTAGTACTGAGCCCAATGCTTCCATTTTTAGAAATATATTTGTCAGGTTGAGTCCCTCCTCAGGCCTTCTCCACCTTCCCCAGAACCCTCATTGTCACCATATATTCTACCTAGAACACACTTTGAAACATGATACTTTGACCAGAACATTCAATTCAGTAAATATGATTGGACTCTGTGAGTTAGGCACTGTGCAAGGTCTGGGGGATACATTGATGGATAAGAAAGACATGGTCTCTGCCCTCACAGAACTTATGAACTCAATAAAATAGCATAAACTGGCATTATTTAATGAGAAAAGTTTTCCTGTGGCCTTACATTTATTAACCACTCAGTGTCCAAGATCTCTCTCAAGACTTTGTTTATCCACTGGGCCTCAGGACATACTTGTCTTAAATATTGGTGATCCCTAACTCCTTCTTAGGGTTTGTCTGCTAGGGTAGCCATGCTTGGTGTCATAAGCCATTGGCCTTGATTAATTTAAGTGTTAAACTCCTAAAGGTTGGGCCATTTCTATTGACTTGCTTTGCACAATCCTGACTAAAGTGTTGTTCTCCAATTAAAAGAAAAAATTCTTAAAGAAAGGCAGAAAATAATAATGAATATTCTGTCAATTCCAGCTGAATTGAATATAATATCCTGTGTTCCCCCTACAACATTCTCGCCACTTTCTGTCTTGGCCTAGAATGTCAAAATTGTACCATTGGGTGTGTGTCCTTTTATGCTTTTAAGTAATGATACACTCATGGTAGCAGAATAGGTTAGCTCAGGGGCCATAAGTAGTGGAGACTTCAGATGCTGTTATGCTTTTCCTCTCATTTGTAAGAGTGGTGGAGTCAGACTATGATCCAAACCCTGACTCTATCACTTAGTGGCTGTATGTCCTAGGTTTAGTTGCTTAATCACTCTGAACTTCAGATTCCTCAATAAGAATTAAATAATACATGAAAAATACTTAGCAAAATGCTGGCATGTAAAAAAAAAATCTGTAAAGGATGCTAAAATTATGTGACTGTATGATGAAAAACAGAATATTTACCATCTCTAAGTGTCTCCCCAAGATACATATAAGATACAAAGAGAAAAATAGTAATTTTACACTGGAGAAGCCTGACAAATACCACCTTTATCACGTGCTCAAAGTTTTCAACATAATAAATAATGGTGTTTATTATCTAATAATAGCGGGACAAATCTAAACCATGTGCCTCATGATATGATGTACTGAGAAGGGCAAAACAGCATTTGTGATACTCTTGCCTGAGATTAATCTTGAGGAAGCATCAGACAAACCCAAACTGGGGGATATTTTTTTTTAACACCTTTATTAGAGTATAATTGCTTTACAATGGTGTGTCAGTTTCTGCTTTACAACAAAGTGAATCAGTTATACATATATCCCCATATCTCTTCCCTCTTGCACTGACCTGTACGCTCCAAAAATATCAAGGTATTTCATGATTTAGGTAATTGTATGATGGTTATGTAAGATGTTAATAGTTGAGGAATCTGGGTGAGGGGTGTCTGAACTCTTTGTGCCAATTTTATAACATTTTGAAGTCTGAAATTATTTCAAAATGAAAAAAATGCAAGTAGTAGGCATTCAGTAAACCATGTTGTGACCAAGGGAATCTTCCTGAATCTGGGCCAGCCATTTAGTTGAGGTTGGCAGTTTTGAATACTGTGTTTATGAGTTCCTCTGCTGAAAGGTCTGGTAGCTCTGTGAGGATGTCATACATTTGCAAGGATGTTCCTGGGCTGGTCTCTGTATGGTCCTCTCCCTAGGGTATGTCCTTCATCTCCATAGCTCCTTTGAGGAAGAAGTCTGAGACAAGTAGGAAGTTACTCTCTGACAGTTTTTAGAAATGAGGCTTCTCCTTTTAGGTCAGTGAGATTGTCCAGTTGACAGAAATTCACCCAGAGCTCTCTCTGTGGCTCAGCCATTAATTTTGTCCTGGAATCTACCATCATCCTTTCACTTGCTGGACCTTGCCTCTCGATCACTGGGAACAGGAGGAATAATGATGCACTTATAAAAACTAAAAATAGAACTACCATATGATCCAGCAATCTCACTCCTGGGCATATATCTGGAGAAAACCATAATTCAAAAAGATACATGCACCTCAATATTCATTGCAGCACTGTTTAGAATAGCCAAGACATGGAAGCAACCTAAGTGGCCATTGACAGATGAATGGATAAAGAAGATGTGGTACCTATATACAACGGAATATTACTCAGCCATAAAAAAGAACGAAATAACGCCATTTGCAGCAACATGGATGGACCTAGAGATTATCATATTAAGTGAAGTCAGTCAGACAGAGAAAGACAAATATCATATGATATCACTTATGTGTGGAATCTAAAAAAATGATATAAATGAACTTACTTACAAAACAGAAACAGACTCACAGACTTAAGAAAACAAACTTACGGTTACCAAAGGGGAAAGGTTGTGGGGAGGGATAAATTAGGAGTTTGAGATTAACGTATACACAACTACTATATATAAAACAGATAATCAACAAAGACCTATTGTATAGCACAGGAAACTCTACTCAGTATTCTGTAATAACCTAAATGGGAAAAGAATCTGAAAAGAATAGATATATGTGTGTGTATAACTGAATCACTTTGCTCTACACCTGAAACTAACACATTGTAAATCAACTCTACTCCAAAATAAAATTTAAAAAAAATACAGAAAACAATCAAAAAGTGTTGTGTCCAAATCTGACATCCACATTATCAATATAGTATGTGCAGTAGAAGAAACATGAGGATGTAGAGTTTTAGATAGAGACTCGGTTCCAGAAAACCAAACCAGAGAGAATATGATCTATAACATGCATAAGAGGGCTTCCCTGGTGGCGCAGTGGTTGAGAGTCTGCCTGCCGATGCAGGGGACGCGGGTTCATGCCCCGGTCCGGGAAGATCCCACATGCCGTGGAGCAGCTGGGCCCGTGAGCCATGGCCGCTGAGCCTGCGCGTCCGGAGCCTGTGCTCCGCAACGGGGGAGGCCACAGCAGTGAGAGGCCCGCGTACCGCAAAAAACAAAACAAAACATGCATAAGATCTTGGAAAGTAAACATGTGTTCTTCACCACCCTTGTCAGGAAGACTGCCTGCATGTCAAACTGTAAAAGGACCAGTTCTCAGAAAGTAAGAGAAAAAAATGATTTCACAAAGTAAACAAAACAAAGATGAGTCTTGTTATCAAGTAATAAGTCCGACAGTGATGAGGTTCAAGAAGGGTTTGAATTAACTCGCAGGTGACAGATATAAAAGACAAGTAAGTGAAGCTATGAAGAGTAGAGTTGCCAGCAAGGAGGCTGGGCATTTCCTAAGCATCTTTGATGTCCTTGTTAGAATTGCATCCAAAACTCTGCAATTTTCGTGTTCTTAATTTTGCTCATTTACTCCTAGCCCCTTGAGCATGGACTGCTCTGTAAGAGTGAATCAGTGGTGATGTTCTCGCAAGGCATGTTGTGAGGTTAACAAATACAGTTTGTAATGTGCACTGCAAATATGAAGTGCCATAAAAATGCTAATGAATGGTAATGCCTGTCCACTCGTTAGCAGCCGGCGCAACAGGCCAAGGATAACAGAAAGGAGAGACTGCCTTTTGAACACACAAAGTGCTGTCCTATTCATCTGGCCTCATGCATGCCACCATGGGAGGCTCCTGCTTAGCCCTCATTATTCACCCAAACAACTTCCTTTCCTTCTCTGTCTGGGTCTGCAAGCTGCGTTCTGAGCAAAGAAAGATTCCCTGAAACCTTTTGGCGCCATCAACAACAGCAGCAACAAAAGTTTGGCTTGAAAAATATATTCAAGGAATGAAAAAATGCAATGGAAATCTCTGATTATGGATGTTTGAGAGGGACAGAGGAAAAAAAAGACCTGGGCTTTGTTTTGCATTTTGGTAAGAAATGATATATAGCTACATAGTAAAAACAGTTTTATTAAAAAGATCCTCTAGCCCTGAATTCCAAATACGAATTGTACCCTCTTATCATCCAGTCACTTGAGAATGAAAGTTAAAAATGCTGATACTGTGGAACTAGCCCTTGGTATTATATCTCATAGCTGATATATTTGTCTAATACTTTGCTTTTTGAAGGCCCATTACTCAGGCCCAGTGCGCAGGGCTGTTCATTTTAATCCTTTCTGGTTAGTGAAAGCAGGAATGCTAGGAAGAGCTTATAGATAAGATTTCATTCCCTGCTTTTGTATGTAGGTAGGTGGTGGGGTATAAACCAGATAGTGAGGCGAATGGAGCTCTCATCATCCTGAGAAAAGGGTTTTGACCTCAGATCTGTGGGCTTTTGTTTAGGGGAACCTTACTGAAAAGTAGGGTTCTCTGTTGGTCAGAAGGAATCCTTTCTCTTGCAGAGTGGAAAATTTTAACAGCCCAACAAGGGTTCAGGTAATATATATAACTGAGAGTTCAGGGACTTTGATCCCTTTAGTTTAGCAATAGAGCAGATGTAGGATTTTATCATGTTTATTCTGTCCTCTTAAAAGGCTCCTCTTTTTCTGTTGAAGCAATATATCGAGGACCAGTCAGAAGGCTTGGGCCTCCTGTGCTGTCCTGTGCTGTGAAACACAGGGCAGTTATGGGGTTTTTACTCAATGGTTCCTTCTGGGCTCCATGAATAGCTCAAAAGGAGGGTGGCTAAGTGATCTACATTAAGCTGTTTAACAGGGCTAATACTTGTTTGGTTTACACAAAGCTGCCCAGCAATTATACTGATGCTTGACAGTGTTATCATCGTTATTTATTTTGCTATAAGCTAGATTTATAGCATTTGTAATACTAAACATAAGAAACATTAATAGCTTTACTAATTATATCACTACTTTACAGATATAAATAGCGATAAAAATGCCAAGTAAAGTGAACTAGTAAAACATTTTTAAGAGAATTTTAAAATCGGTTGCTGATTGACGATGTCTTTGGTGAGCCTTGGGGTGTGAATGGAGAAGAGAGCCTTCTTTGTAGATTTAAGTCTGGCTTTCCTGCCTGCTCATAATGAACAGAAAGTAATTCTGCCTGAACCTGACCGTAATCAACTGAACCATGTATTTAAGGTGGTGTCAGCAAAATAAATTTTGTTTTGGATCAGAGCAAAGTGAAAATCCAAGTGTGGAGAAGGAGAGAGAGAGGAAGGGGGAGAGAGAAAGAGAGAGATGATCATACATGATGTGCGGGATTAAAGAGAACGGAGTAACTTTACATCGTGCATCTCCCCGTTCTAGTATTGATCTTGCCCTGTGTTCTCCAGAAAACACCATCTTATAAATGAGGATATTGAGTGAAGAGAAAGAGTTAAATCCACTGCCTTTGCCACAATTGCTAATGGCAATCCATGGGCAGTTTAAGTGCTGGACAAATAAAAAGCCAAACTGGGAATGGAGGACATTGTGGATAAGGATGGGTAGGCAGCGTGTCTGGTCTGTGAGCTGAAGGAGTGGGCAACAGTCTTCAACGGGCTGCAAATTTTAGAATCCCTGAGGTCCTGTCTGTTGACCTACGTAGCAATTCAGCTCCGAGAATGCCTACTCAGCTTAGAACAGGGGCCTCCTGATTTTGTAAATAAAGTTTTTCTGGAACATAGCCACACCATTCATTTAAGTATAGTCTGTGGCTGCTTTTGTGTTACTACACGGAGTTGCGTGATTGCAACAGAGGCCTTATGGCCCACGAAGCTGAAAATATTTATTATCTGACCATTTATTTTAAAAAAAGATTGCTCTAAAGTGTCCATTTTTCTAATTATTTTTCACTGGGATTCAATATATGTGCCTGTTTCAAAAATTTTCACTGCCTACCCCAGGGCTATCTGAACATCAGAAGACTGAGATGGGGGTGGGAGGAGGGTGTGAAAAAGGAGGCCCTTCTGTTTGTGCAAAGCAAGAAGGGTGACCTTTCAAGGAAGGGCCTTAGGTTGCATTAGATAATTCTGATTTTCAATGTCTGATCTTAAAGCTATAACTCAGAGATAAAAGAGTGTGAGTATTTTTATTTGTGGTTTGTGGTGGGTCTTATTACATTTCTGTCTTCTTAGAGCTAGCCAAGAGGTTCATAGTAGAGAATAACTCACCTAAGCCAACTTGAATGAATTCTCCACCACCACCTCCCAGAAGAAAATTCCTAACATGGAAATTCATTCCAGCAGGAGAGGTCTCTATTTTTGAAATGTTTTGACCTGATTTAGAGGCTAGATATAAATAAAAAGGAGGGAGCTGTGCACTCACTAAACTTACGATAAAATTTTTGAGAGCTCACACGTACTGGATGCAATCTAACAGTATTTGCAAAGAGGACATTGTATTTCTGTTGCTTTCATTTTCCTCTTTACAATTCTTGGGTTTTCCATCACATCTGATCTCATTGTTACCTCTGTAGAATTCTGTACTCTGTAAAGTCTAGCTGAAATTTTACCACTTCCATGACTATTTCTCAACCAACTCAGATGAGGATAGTGGAAAACTCACAGGCTTTGTAATCCTATGGATACACCTGAGTTCACATCCTGGCTTATCCATGGCTGGGGGGCCATGAACAATTTACTCATCCCCTCTGAGTTTCCAGTTCCTCATTTGTAAACGGATAACAAACTGAAGTCTCAGAGTTCTTATGAAGATTAAATGGGATGATGCATGTAAAGGGCTTGGCGGACAATAGGATTTTAATGAATGCTATTCAAATAAGTATTACTTTTTTAGGTGTAAGGCTTCTGTTTTAAGTGACAGCAGTTGCCTGCACCAATTAAGTGACACTTTCTGTATACTGTCCTACACTTTTAGTTTATCTTTTCATTTACCTACCTAATTAAATTTAAATTTTGTTTCTCTACCTAATTACATTCTGGGCTTTTAAGAGTATGCATCCTATTTGTGTATTTGTTCAAGTGTATCACAAATGATAGGTACTTAATAAGTATCTGGATTGATTCTGGGTCTTTGATATGTTGGGTAAATGTAGAGGGAAACCCAAGCAGAGACTATGTGTGTTTTGCAAGATCACTATATTGTCCGAGAGACTGCACTGGGTGCAGATGAGGGAGTGGAGAGCTAGTTTTGCCGAGGTGTGATGAAATAGCGAGGTGTCTACATTTGCAAAATGGGAGAGATGTATTGAGTAGAGACAGTTTTGAAATGTATGGTCCTACTGATGAGGGCCTGTATCTCTGGTCTTTTCTCTGTCCACAGCCCCATGAAAATACTGCTTTCCCACACAACACTGAGATTAGACTATCAGTGAAGATAGCTTACTTAACAAATTAATTATTCCTTCAGTGGGGAAGATAGCACTAAAATTAATTTTAAAAATCTATCATCTTTAGATTCCCATTCTCATCTGAGAATGTATCCATATTGCAGTAAACATCTTTTGAGATATAATTTACATATAATAAAATTCACTTTTTTTAGGTATATAATTCAATGATTTTTGACAAACTGATGCAATGTATAACCTTCACTACAATTTAGATAGAGACTATTTCCATACTGTTCCAAATTTTCTCTTTGTAGCCAATTTCTCTCTTCCCATCCGTGTCTCTGGAAGGCTCTGATATTATTATTGACCCTATAATTTTGCCCTTTTGAGAATGAATCACACAGTGTGTGTCATTTTGAGTCTGACCCCTTTCACCTGGCAAAATACTTTTGAATTTCCTCTATATTATTTCCTGTAGTAGTAATCATTCATTTTTGTTGTTGGGAATTTCATCATGTGCCTAGTGATTTATTTATCCATTCACCATTTAATAGACATTTGGGTAGTTTCCAGCTTTTAATAAATATAAATGAAGGTGCTCTAAATATGTGTGCATAGGTTTATGTGCGTTCATATATGAAGACATGGGTGTGGAATTCTCCTGGGTGAGGGATCGCTGGGTCATAATGTAAGTGTATGTTTAATTTCTAAGAAACTGTCAGTTATATTCCAGACTGGTCTTACCACTTTGCATTCCTACCAGCAATATATGAAAGTTCCAGTGGCTCCACATCTTTGTTAGCATTTTGAATTGTCAATTTTGTTAAAAAATTGAGCAATTATAGTAGGTTGTAGCAGTTATCTCATAGTTTTAATGTGCATTTCCCTAATAGCTAATGATGTTGAGCAACTTTTCATGTGTTTCATTTCTATCCATATATCTTCTTTGAAGTGTCTTTTCAAACGTTTTGCCTTTTTTGTTTTTTTGGAAGGAGAGTGTTGTTTGTACCTGCAATAGGCATTTTTAATTGTACCATATTTTTGTTGGTCAAAACACACCATTTCATAACATGAAACCACAGTGAATCAGTCAACCTCCCATCCCCTTGGAATATTCCTTTCAGTACTTCATATATGTAAACTTTATTCAACGCAAGTTACCTAAATGTCCAGAGTGAGTAAATTATCACTAAGATTTTCTTTTAGCTTCCTGGTGAGATGCCCTACATGACCTAGCCCTTCATCTATTGTCTCAGCTCATCTCCATCTTCAACTCCATGCTTACGCCTTCTCATCCTTGTGCCCTTCTTGCAGATGAGGGCATATGCCAAACATACTCTTGCCTCAGGGCTCACTGACCTAGGGCTCATTTTACCTGGTGAACTCTTTCCCCATAAAGTTGCATGGCTTTTGCAGGGCTCTCTCCTTCACTTCCTTCAGGTCTCTAAACAAATGTCACCTTATTGGGTAGGCCTTCCCTGACCAGCCTAAGTAAAATACATCTACTTCCTCCACATCATCCGCCTTGTATTACTTTGCAGCATTTATCACTACCTCGTATGCTATATTTTATTCACTTATTTGTTTACTGTCTATCTCCTCCGACTGAAATGTAAGTTCCATGAAAGTAGAAACATGACCTGTTTTGTTTCTCTGCTAGATTCGACAGCCTGGAAAACTACCAAGTATATAGCAGACATTCAATAAATTGTGGGTGGAATGAATAAATCTTAAGGAGAAAGGTGAGAAAAATGCTAATTAGCTTGAGCTTTTAGACAAGCCTGCACATCCTTCCAGATCTGGTCTGCTCCCAGCACTTAAAAGTTTATTAAGCTATTTCACATTTGGCCCAGGTGAGCTCCTAAACGGAGCTTCCTTGGCCTAAACCTGTGTAGTAACATTTCCAAATAGAGGCAACGGTCCTTTTCAAAGCAGCCCCAAGATGGCAGCAAACAGAGGTGGCAGTGGTTGCCTTTGTTTGAGGCTCACTGCCTGATTTCTTTTGCCTCTGGCTGGTTTATTGCTACCAAAAAGTAAAAGCGGGCTCCAAGAATCTGAGGGTTCCCTCTAGGGTACGCTTTGTGAATGGGTTCAGACTCTTCTTTCTGGGACTGCTCCAGGCTTATATTTTCTTGCCCTTGCTTTCTCCTGTTGCACACACATTTAACTGCTTGCTTTCCCTAGGGTTCCTCCGAGTAGACTGGAGAAGCCACGAGGAAGGGTGGTTTTCCATCATGCAGTGGGTGGGCTGTCCTTGAGTTACAGGTCTCCAGCGTTAGGACCTTTAAGAAATGCCTCTTCTTTTGGGGAATTTAGATCATAGTGGAGTCAAGGGTAGCTTCTCCGTACTTCTCCGTGCTTCTCGGTGTGCCTGCCCATAAATTGTTCTCCACACCTGGTTCAAATCTAGAGACCTTCCTGAATGTGGACATGGCAGAACCCACTCTGGATTGGGACTAATTGGGGAGAGTAGAAAAATTCCTGGGAAAAATAATCAGCTATAACCAACCCATCAAATGAACAAAAAAATCCACAAAACTGCTTTTGAAATGGAGAATATTTTATAATTACCAAAAAATAGGGAAATAATGGTTTCTAGAAATGTAATGTTTCTCTTTTTTATTTGATATAGATATTCAGATTTTCCAATACATTTTCAGCTCAAAAATTATTGGAAGAAAATGACAATCTAACCTCCATTAATAAAACACAAAACAGTATTTGGGCCTTTTTATTGTCAAGGCTTCACAAATAGGAGAGGGTGTTCTGTAGCCTTGCAGATTCTGGTTTCCAGAAATCCTTTAAGCTGAGCATGTTTCAGAACTGATCTTTGCCTCCTCAGTGATCTTAAGCAAAATTATGAAAATCTTCCCAAATCCTGATTTTATAACACAAGAAATACTGACGGTGATGCTTCGGGAGGTTAATGATGGTCTAATTATCTTGCACCAATAAGGAAAAAGAGTCAGCCTTTTGGCAAGATTGTGTCAGAACTAGTCAGATAATATAGATATTTCTACCTCCACACATTTTCTAAAGGGGGATGTTGGCGCTTTAATTAAATGTTATATGAATACATTTCAGATAGATCCAAACACAGGGCAAACTGTGTTTCAGAACTGCTGTTCCTACATTTAAAATATATTTGAAATGTAATTTAAGAAAAGATAATGGGAAAGAAAAACTAAAATAACTTGAAACAAGCAGAATATAGTAGCTCATCATTACACTAATATATCAAACAATGTGATCTTAGCTTAATTATCCCCTTTGAGAGTTGAGAAAACTAAGCACAACCTTCAATTTACAGCTGTTTGGTGCCGGGAACCTGAATTATTATTGAAGGAGATGGGGGGGAAAAGTTTATTTATTGTGACCTCCACTCAGTTTTTATTCATCGTGGAAAATCTGTATATTCACAAATGAGGGCTATTCATCCTTAGACCACAGCATGCTTCAGCTGTCCAGGCCTACATCAACCGCACATCTCCAGCTTTTGTGTTCATCTCGAAGGCTCTTCATCCAGATTGTTCATCATCCTGATGGTCGAGCTTTATCTTGCTTTTGTGCAGCTGCATTCCGCTTATCCAAAGTGCTGAGGGAGACAGGGAGAGGGAGAGAGAAAAGAGCGAGCGAGAGAGCAGGAGAGAGTGAGTAGGAGAGAGTGGGAGAATAGAAAGGAGAAAAAGCAATGGCCAGTGCACATATGAGGATAATTTGTAGTTTCTCAATAATGATATAAAAAAAAGGAGGACAGGCTAATTACTGGCTTAACTAGGGCAGCCTGTGGATCTTCATGTCAAAAGGACTGCCGTAATTATTTGCCATCAAAGCACATTCATATTGTGGCACAAAAGAAGGGCCTTTTGCAAATGGATCTTGCTAATAAACAGGGCTGAGAGGAGCATTATGTGTCTCCGTGGTTGCAGGCACATTAACACAGTGACATGGAGCATAACTCGGGGCCTGAGGAACAAAACACCAGAATGATAATTATCCCCCTCCCCTCCCCAGCCTCCCTTGCCTTTCCCTTTGTGTTGGACAAGGAAGCAGAACATGACCTATTGGAGGGCCCAAGGCAGGCTATTAGTGACCCCTGAGCCCTGACAAGGTGCCTCTGTTCTTTTAAAAGCCTGCCTCTTGATGTCAGGAGGGTCACGTGGACTGGCCAGCTCAGCTCAAAATGGTCCAGCACACGCTTCACCCTTAAAGACACCTGGAAGGTCATGACCAATTTAACGCAGAGGAAGACAGCAGAGACAAGGCTCTGTTGAATCATGGTACTGAAGTTTCCCTCTCGCTCTCTTCTTCTTTGTCCACACTTGCTCATGTATTTAAGCCCTCAAAACTCAATTCAGGGGGAAAAGTTCACTTTTTCTGTTAGTACACGAAGAGAGTCTTAGTGGGGAGAAAGGCTGGAGGCAAATTCAGCCCCGTGGATTAACCGTTTTCTGGCAGATGGAAACACACTGGTTCTCCGCAGGCTGGGGTCACTGGGGGAGCAGGGGCCTGCCTTTCTCGCTTCTCGCTGGGCAGGTGGTAAGAGACTCATCAGCAATGGAGAGTCACCTGTGAGCCAGGCTTGCCGGACACCGACAGTCACTGGAGCTGCAAATCATCTCTAAAGGCTCCAGGCTCGTTCTCCACGCTTGTTTCACACAGAGCAGTTGATATTAAGGAAAAGGGCCAGGAATCAGCTTGGAAAATGTGCCTGAGACCATTAAGATTCCCTTTCCTTCCTCTTCCCTTTCCCTCTTGTGACTTTTCTGTGAGCGAGGGCTCTTCCGAAACCGAGGGGGCATCCCAGAACCCAGCCCACGGGGGAAGGCATTCTATTTTACACACGCTAGAAGCAAACTGGATCCCTGTTAAGTCTTATTTTACCAGCAGAGAAATTAAGGGCGGCAATTTGCATTGCAAAACTATTCTTGCTTCACAAATGTGGGCTTTCCTGAGTATTTAAATATTTAATTATTTGAAAGGTTGGAGGTTGATGAACTTCAAGTTAAAATGGTATGAGCGGGCTTCCCTGGTGGCGCAGTGGTTGAGAGTCCGCCTGCCGATGCGGGGGACGTGGGTTCGTGCCCCGGTCCGGGAGGATCCCACATGCCGCGGAGCGGCTGGGCCCGTGAGCCATGGCCGCTGAGCCTGCGCGTCCGGAGCCTGTGCTCCGCAACCGGAGAGGCCACAACAGTGAGAGGCCCACGTACCGCAAAAAAAAAAATAAAAAAGTTATGAGCCATTTCTAATGGAGGCCCTACTAGGAATGACTTAGAAACAATGAAAGATGTGTATCTGTGGGAAAATAGGATTAAGGGTTTTTAGGATTTCATTTAACTGTTGAAAAGTGTGCCCTCTATCTGAAGCAGATTTTTAGGGAAGTAACACATTCTTATCAATAGATTGTAAATCTCCCAATAACCAATCAATCAGTTTCTGTCTCTTCTTGCCTCCCCCCTCCCTCCCTCTCTCTTTTCCTTCTTTCCACCCTTCTGCTTCTTTCCCCCTGCTCCCCCCTCTCTCTTTCTCTCCAGATAATCTTGGCATAAAGGGAATGGGGTAGTGACATACTAATTATAGACCTAAACTTTCCAAACTGTTAAGAGTGGTAAAGCAAAAAAAAAAAAAAGTTGAAACCACACTATTCCTTATTTTATTTCTAACCTGGACTCTTTCTCTGGAACCTTAAACTCTTATATCCAACTGCTGACAAGACCTCTTGCATATCTAGTAGACATCTCTTATTCAGCATATCCAGAATGGAACTCTTGATCTCACATTCCCCCCCAACGCCCCCCAAAATCGCTCTACTCACAGTTTTCCTAATATCAGTAGATGGAAGTACAACCTTCCAAGGCTTAAGTCAGAAACCTGGTAATCATTCTTGTCTCCTTTCTGTCTCTTTCTACATCCAGCCTGTCAGAAAACACTGTTGGCTCTACGTACAAAATGCGTTAACAACTTGGTCACCTCCACTGATACCTTGGTCTGAGCCACTATCACCTCTTGCCTCTACTATTTCAGTAGCACCCTAACAGGTCTCCTGCGCCCTTTCCTACACTCCTAACTTGGCAGCCAGAGTGGTTCTCCTAAACATGTCGAAAGTTTGTGAAAAATGCCCGTAAGGCTCTGACTTTATCTCCTACTTTTCCTTCCCTTGATCATTCTGCTCCAACCACAGTGCCCTCTGATTTCTCCATGATCACATAGCAAGCGTGTACCCACCTGAGCTCACTCAACTCCCTGACCTCCACGTCAGTTTTCAGAACTTACTTTCTCAGTGAAGTCTACCCTAAGCACCCTGTTTAAGCCTGCGACTGCCCACTACCCACCTGGATCCCTCATGCCCCTGACGCATTTTTTTCAATCAAACTTGAACATACCATGTAATTTATGTTTTATTTATTTAGTTATTCTTTTTGCTGTTAATTTTTGTCTCATGAGCTTTAAGAGGGTAGAGACCTGTGGTTTGTTTTGTTTTTTTGCACTGATGTATCCCTGAGTACCTACAATATTGTCTGGAATATTAAATGCTCAATAGATATTTGTGTCATGAATATTGAATAAATGAATTGTAAAGTTTAAGAAAATGGAGACCTAGAGTAACGATGAAAGGAAAACAAACAAAAAAAACACCAGAAATGTTCAGAAGAAAGAGCAGATCTTGCCATGATAAAACAGATCTAGAATGAGAATGCAGGTCACTAAATTACTCCCTAGTTTTTATAGAGTTTTCAACTCCAGCTCCCTTTCTCCTTCCCAGAGGTCGGGAGGTGGGGCTGGACGTTGCAACCCTCTAATCACTGGGTCTCTGTGGACCAGCCCCATCCTGAGGCCATCCAGGCGCCTCACCCTAAGTCACCTCATCAGCATAAACTCAGATATGCTCAAAAGAGCACCTTAGGAGTAACCAGAGACTCCCCTATTGTTCCCGACCCTCCCGAGTCATCCCCAACAAGGGTCCTTCTGCCTTACATCGTCGGAGCCAATAGAACAAGACCGAACTCAGTTCAGAAGCAAAAGAGAGCTTTATTCTTTGATCAGAGAATGAATAGAGAGGTGGGCGCACACTCTCTTCCTCCCAGAAGCCCTAGGCAGGTGGTACGGCTTTACAGGGATCTCGGGAGTGGGGGAGGGGGGATTTCTTCCAGGGCCGGCACAGGTGTGCTCACTAACACAGTGCCGGGTGCAGCAGCTCTGCACACGGCCCACTGCCGCCATCTTGAATTGAGGTATAAAGCACAGCATTTCTGCGCGCAGCCCACGGAGGTGAGGTATCAGCACAGCCGTTTTTGCACCAGGAGCTCTGGTCTCAAGTGCCGGGTACAAGGCCTCTGCATGCAGCCCCCTGTGAGCAAGTGAAACTAGACAGAGCACAAAGGAAAAAAAGGTTAGACTTTACTTTATTATCCAGATTCTATTTTTATTTCCTGGGAATTGTTAATGGGCTTTGCCAGTGACACTATCACTCGGGAAAGGGGTTTAGGAGCTTTGTGCTAGGAATGGGGGGGACAGAGACCAAATACGTTTCTTATTATACCCCAGTTGCTGTGTAACTGTGGGCTCCGTCAGCAACCTGGAGGACATTAGCAAGTTCGTGAATCAGCTTACACTGCTATTGTGAAGGAGAGCCATTTGTTAGCTTACGTAAAACCTGGATTAATTACAGCTGTCTGTTTGTGAAAATATTGACTAAGGAGGCCTTTAGTATACGTTTAAGAAAGGTGAAAATCTCAGAGACTCATGAAATTCAAGCTCCTTTTTTGTTCATCAGTAGTAGTTGGGGGAGTAATAAAAACAGATGCTTTGGTTTAACTGAATGATGATATAGGGAAAAATAATTAGGGTTTCAAATGAATGATTTTGCAAAATGTAAATGTTGGTTTGTTTTCTCTGAGTTATCTCTGAACAAATGGGCTGTGTGGTTGGGTGGACAAGCAAGACTAACAAATGCGACTAAGGGTGACTCTCCTGTGAAGTTGTTCTTTCATTTTTTCCCCCTTTTGTGTGGCTTTGGAAGAAACAGTCCTAGAAAACCTTGTGAGAACAGTTTGAGGGAAGATCTAAAAATCTTTACTCTCTGTGGGTTAACATATTAGGGAATGGGGATTGATGGCACGTTGTGACACGTGCTTAATGCTGACCCTAACTTTCCTGAAGTTTCACTTTGTGTTTGGTTCCCTGTTCATGTTTTCAGCTTCTGAATATGTTACTGTCCAAAGTCATTTACTGAGGTTTAAAATCATGTATGTGATGTCAGTTATTTACTTAAGAAACATGCTTTGATTAAAGTGTTCATTGATACTAGCACATGCAGAAGAATCTTTGTTGAAGAAATAGTACTATCATCTTTCTTTGAAGATTTGAATGTAGAACTAATCGGGGCCCCCAGTGTGGGCCTGAGCATCTTGAGCTGGGCTGAACAATCGTCCTAGGCTGTGTTTTCAGGGACCCTCCCACAAACAAAGGGGGACTTCTTTTCCCCTTCTGTAGCTTTCTTATAGCCAAGTGGAATCTGTCACATAATTGTTTCCATAAGGAGAGGCCTCATTTTGTGTCTGAATCCTTTATGCCCTCGTATCCCTGTGCTTGCCTTTCCAGAGAGCAATGTGCAGAAAGTCAGTGGCACAGCCCAAAAAACTCCCACAAAAGACAGAAGAAAATAGAGTTCCAATGCGTAGTGTGTGGATCAGAAAAGAGGCAAATAGAATAGTTACATTTAGCTATATTATATAGATCGGGCTACTTATTAACACCATCAAGCAATATGGATGTATTTATTCTTTAATGAAAGCTGACCACCCACAGAATTTGAGAAATACTAATATTTAGCTCAATATTTTAGGGTAAAGCTTTTTGTTTTTGTTACAGTAGTGGATAAAATCACTTAGTATTTACTCTTTTCTTAGAGGGTAATATGTATGTTTGTGTCCTCTTTACCCATGTTTAAACCTAAATACACACACACACCACATATATATACACATACACGCATGTGCATATACAGAAAAAGATATGTATACATATATGTGTTTATACAGAATAATATATGTGTATACATATATGTATGTTATATGTACATATATGCATTCATATATGTAATTTTATTTTTTTGATTTTTAACTTTTTTATCATTTTTTCAATCGAAGTATAGTTACAATGTTGTACCAATCTATATATTTAAAATATAAAATATTACAGAATTCCCAAGACTTCCAACAAGGCCTGCAGAATGCTTATAATATGTATTGTCTTTTATGCCTGTAGAGTGATATAATACATTTTTCCTTAAAACATTAACGTTTCATATGCTAGTAATATATGTTTACTGTGGAACATTTGGGAGGTATAGGAAAGTACAAAGAAAGAAAGAAAAATCACACAAAAATTCCATAATACCACTATGTAAAGAAAACCACTATTACTCTGTTTTTATTTTTTTCTAAGCAGGCTACTTTTTTTTTTTTCCCCAAATGAGTGAAATTATTTATTTATACTCTCCCTCCAGAAGAGAGAAAGAAACTTTTTCTATAATCAAATGCATTTAAGCAGGCTACTTTTTAGTTTTGATTGTCCTCAACCTATTATCCTCTAAGATGAAGGTGGTATACCTCTGTGTGAAACAAATTGTGGCAAAATTGGTTTATTTATTTTAGTGTTTTAAGACAATGCACATTTTTTGTTGTTCAGCAGGTTTCCTTCTCTGAAGTACATGCCCGTTCTCCACCATGCATCCACCCACCATCCACCCATCCATCTCTCCATCTCTCCCATTGGTACTTATAGAATTCAAGGATTTTCTTCAGTTTTGTTTAAGATTTTGTTCCAATAGGTTCCAGTCTCTTGCATTATCCTGGGTCTTCCCAAACTCCATTTTGATAATGCACTAAAATGCTGCTGATATATGTTTCTCTGGTGTTCATTTTTCCCACTGTCTTCTCTCACCTTCAGTCCTTTAGCAGCTCATCTGAATGGCTTGGATTATGATGTTACTGTTCAACCCTTTTAACCTGTTACTCTGAGTTTTTCCTTTCTGAGTACTGTGTGTAGGCCATCCCTCCCATGCCTTCATGTTAATTCAACTCTATCAAGATCTTTTCATCTTTATACCTATCCTTAATCTCCCTTTTATAATCACTTTCTCCCATCTGACCTGGGCACAGCAGTCAATCATTTCAACTACACTCTATCTCACACCTTCAGTTTGTTATCGACTTTGCCCACACCCCCGCCAAGTCCAGATCAACTCAAATACCTCCTCCCTTTTCTTGCCAATGCTGAGGGAAATCTCATGATTTCATTGGTTGATAAAAATTTATGATTTCCCACCTCAGATGAACTTTTAAAGTTGCTGAAAATAACTTTTTAATAGCGAGTTAACTTCTTTCCATTCCTTTCTGATATGGTTGCTCCTCTGTGTCTGCAGTACCACACCTGAGGATACAACCGACTCTGGACAGAAAATGTTCGGAAACAAATTCCAGAAAGTTCCAGAGATCAAAACCTGAGTCTTCTGCATGCTGGCAACTGTTTACACAGCACTTACATTGTATTAGGTATTATAAGTAATCAGGAGATGATTTAAAGTCTATGGGAGGATGGGCGTAGATTATGAGTAGATACTCTACCATTTTACGTAAGGGACTCGATCATCCAAGGATTTTGGTGTCCTCTGGGGGTCCTGGAACCAAGCCCTGGAGGATACTGAGGGATGACTATTTTATCACTTCTTTAAACAACCAATTCTGTCCTTAGCCCCCTTTCTATTAGTGGGCAGCCTGCAAGGTCATGGATGACAGTCTTGGTATGGTGGAAAAATGATGGACTCTGGACTTACTAAGCTAGAATTCTGGCTCCACCATTTACCATCTGTGTGACCTTGGCCAGTTGACTTAGTCCTAAGTTTTCATTTCCTTATTTTGAAAACCTTACTTATTTCATATGATTTGTCAAGAAAATTCAATGGCATGCTGTGTTCAAAGAGCTCAGAAAACAGTAGATCCTCAGTTGTAGCTCTTATTGTTTTTATTAGGTAACAGTGCTTCCAACTTTCTTTTCCATTTAATTTCAAGTTTATTTATATCTTTGTCTTTTCTTACTCCTTCCCCATTTGTTTGGAAGAAGATACAGCAACTCCTTTCAAGACTAATTCCTGGAGACTGCAGCCTGCATCATGGACCATTTGTCCAGCTATTCTCGTTCTTTCTTGCATCTTCAATCTGGGTGGCCACACATCTTCCTCATGTGAACATCCAATCTCTCTGAATTTTTCCTTTTCAAGGATACTTTTTGAAAATAAGTTTATTCGTAGCTCACAAATGTACTCTTCTCGCTGTCAGTCTCCTGCTCTGTGGAATCTCCTTAACTCTTTACTGAAACTGCTTGCAAAAGTTCCCAGTGTCTCCTGATTGGCAATTTCAGTTGGGGCTGGACCTCAGTTCTTAGCCCAGCTGCAATACTACATCCTTAGGAAGCACGAGGGGAACATCACCATTACGGTGCTTCCATTAGACTTTATTTCTACTCATACTACAGCATTATCACATTCTATTGTCATGGGGTTCTGTCTGTCTCACTTGATGGATAATGGAGGTCTTCAAGAGAGGGACTGGGCTTTATTCCTAAATGCAAACTGAGTGAGAAACACGCACACACACTCCCTTGTTGACTCCAAGGACTGTTGTCTCAGAGAGAAACTTGACTTAAAAAGATTGCCCTTGGGACTTCTGTGGTGGTCCAGTGGTTAGGACTGCAGGCTTCCAATGCAGGGGAGGGTGGGTTTGATCCCATGTGCTGCATGGTGCAGCCAAAAACTAAAACAAAAATTTTGTTTTAAAAAGATTGCCCTTATATACACCCTGAGGTTCCTAAATGCTAAGAATGGGCATCCTTTCAAGTTTAGTGGGTGTTACCAAAACATTTCTGACATTGCTATTAGCCAGCCAGTCAGCAAATATTTATTTATTGACAGTGCTAGGGACTGTCATGAGTAATGGGAATTTGGTTCTGAATAAGACCTAAGATAGACACAGTCTCTACCTTTTGGGGCTGGTTGAAGGTTCAAGGATTTAAATTCTATATATCTATCCTTCCCCATATGACATATTAAACACTTGAATTTTACAGCTTCACAATTAGAACTCTGTGGAGGAGAGAGTTACACTAGAAATTTCTATAATTTTTCACTTGGGTAGGAAATATATTTCTCTCCAAACTCATCTGAAGCCAGGGATGATTTAGTGAATTCAATTTAAATTTCAATAAGTATTTTTGACTTCCACATAAAAATTACTGCATAATATGGGAATATATATACTTATTATTTAAATACTGGATACCTGTAAACTTAGTCAAGCCCCTGCATTAAGGTTTTGTGCAGATGGCACAGGTCTAGAAAGGAGTCATAAGCACTGGGAAAACATATCCAGATTGGAACGTTTTACTTTTTTAAGGTCCTCTGTTTATAACAAATTATGGAAAAAAAATCTCTACTCTGAAAGGATGAGCTTTAAAAATAATCTTTAAAAATATATATGTATAAACAGAAGTAGTCTATCATTGCTTCAAATCTCAATATGTGATTTTTCCATTCTGAGGTTTTTATTCTGAGATTCCTGTGTATATACATGAATATATATATTTCATAACTTAGTAGCCTGCTAGCTATTGAACAAGAGATACATTTGAAATATCCTTATCAAGATCATTATGTAACTTCTGAAAAACTGAGTACCCTACTTTGAAAATATTTAAGACGATGTAATGCATTATCAGTACAAGATGATACTGCACAGTTTGTGTTGAAACAGGTGTTGTTGCTGGAGTACAAAACATTAATCATTGCTACTAGGTTTTTTAAAAAGTATAATCAGAAAGGAAATATCACTCCCAACCAGAGTGCTGGAAGAACTGAAGCCACCTATTATCTTCCAGTTGATAACTTTGAATGAATGTCAGTATTATCGGGTCTCTGTACACTTTAACTAAGCTGTGACCCTTTTATCATCTTTTCTGTGTTGCCCATACTTTTACTCTCTTTTGTCTTCTTTTTGCTTTTTGGTTCCACTTTTTCAACAGCTTGGGAAGAGCAAAGTTTTATGAAACTTTGGCCATTGAGATCTGGGGATGATGACTTAAGGGGACTGTCTTTTTCCCTTCTGATTTCATAACAGCTTGAACAAAGTCTGATGCCTTGTAGTTGCTCAACAGATATTTGTTGTAGGACTGAATGGAGGGGCATGATTGCTTTTAAGTCTGTGTAATCCCCGTGGACTGAATTCATGGTGCTTTCCCATTTGAAGGGCACGTTCTCCATTCTCCTGCTTCTATTCTCAAAAGAGGAATGGCGATCCCATGATTCCATAGAAACCATCTGAGGCTTTCAGAGATGACCCTTAGGGAAGTTACGGCTGTGATGAACTTTATTTTCAGCCTTTTTAGACCAATTCCCTATCTATCTAGGCCATCCTTCTTTCCCTGTGCTTTCTGTTCATATACTTCTTTTACTTCTTAAATCTTAAGAAGATTTTGCAGGAAAGTGTGAACTAAACTAAAGGAGTAGCTATCTAACTCAGGTAATTTCAGGTATTGGTCAGCAGATAGGGGAAGAAGGTGATTGCGGCCAACTGGGATTTCCTGCAACCTCTTGAAATCAGTTGAGTTATGCCACTGCACCCTCTACCAACAGATTAGGCAGGTCCTAAAACTGGGTAGATATTGTTTGATGCTGGACAAGGGAAATTCCACAGGGTCATGGATTGGGATTTTCCTTATTTATTAAAATTTTTAAAAAATGACAATGGCAAAGAATTTTTAAATTACTTGGATAAAAGCTCATTTTCTTTCTGACTCAGAGGCCCTACCTCCACTGCCAAACCCTCACTCAGGCACACACAGGCACATACTTCTTACATACATCTTACAGCAGCATTGTCTTCTGTCTCGCTGTTGAGCCTATCCAGATATTTGGGCAAGGGTCCAGGTTGGGAACGCACCCCCTACCCAAGTACCCACAGTTGATTGAGTCAGGATTCTCAGACCAGGGACTGTTTGTCTCTGATAGCAAATGCCAGCCATCAGGTCTATGGTGCACCTAGAAAAAGCTGGGAAATATACTCTTCACGTAACTGTCTTGTAGAAAATAATTTGCCCCAGACATTTTCATCTTTGAAAGAATGTAGATTTATAGGCTTGATTTCTTAATCAGGGTGAACTTTTGTTAATGTTCCATGGCTAGGATATATATGGTTGTGCCATGGACCCAGTGGTGATATTAGTAATAAAGACAATGTTATTAATATCACTACCTCAATATAAAAAGAGTTATAGAGTTAACATTTGTAAGATGAAAAAAAAAAGAAAAATCCCAGGTTAATAGTTGCCTTCACTGCCATTAACTCACTCGTTGGTAATATTTTATGCACTCATATAGTTTATGTACCAGGACTAGTATTTGGCAAGAGTAATCAAAGACATACAAAAACAACCAGTTGCTTCTTTTTTTCTTTTTCTCTTTTTTCCTTTCTTTTCTTTTTTTGTTTCTCTTAGCTTTTCATTTCCCCACCTTCTCCTTTTGATGTAATTTTATTATTTCTTTGAAACTCTGAATCACACTCCAGTGGGGTGCTGTGTCCTTTTAGAGCCAAAGTGCAGTATTTGAACTTTGCTATCACATAACACTTTCTGAGGCTGCTTGTCTGAAATGACTTAATTTGCACTGCAGGACCAGCACTGAACCTGCAAATACTCCAAAAAGCCACAGTGAGCCAGGGCAGCCGACCTATTACTAATTTTTTATTAAAATCCCTGAGGCACCCAACACAGGGCCCCAAAGCAGCTTTAATAATAGGCAACATACAGCACATTTTTCTTGTATTGCCATGTAATCAAATCTGAGGCTGCTGTTCACTTTCTTTGTTTTACCTAGAGGACCAGCTTCCAATTTAGTTGTGGCCTACTCTAAACTGATTTTTCATTGTAATTAATGCCTACTTTGGCCTCAGCCACTTACAAAACTTTCCATTAGAGGTTTGCCGCCATCCGCTGAGTATTTTACTAAGTTACCCTCACAGACCTGCTATAGATGCAATTTTGTTAGTCTTTCTTTTTATTATTATTTTTTTGCAAAGAATTTTTAAATTGCTTAGCTAAATAGTTAAAAAAAATTTTTTTCCTTCTCTCTGTACCTATTAAAATATTTCGGCAGAGGTCCAATTTGGGGAAAAATACACACACACACACACACTTCAGCCCCTCTAGTGCCCCCAACAACACCTCAGCCTTGAAATGGTTTCAGAAAAGCTAGTGGACCTCATTTAGATCCAGGGTCTGCTGTGGCTAATTTGCTGTCTGTGTTTTGTGCTGTCCATCTCCTCTGAAATAGTACCTGAGGTTTAAAGTTCCTCAGCAGAGGATGTTAGGAGACCTCTGCAAACATTCAGGAGGCAACCTTCCCACCACAGTAACCTTAAAAAAGATTATGGCACTGGGCCCAGGGTCAGATTGAATAGATGAAAATGTACATGCCATGCCTTTGCTGCTCCCTGAACCTGTCTCTGTTAACTGGGCTGACATTTTCAATGACTTTTCCTAGAGCCTTGTTTAGACTGTCTTCCTAGAAAATTCTGTTTAGTACCCATCTTCTCTCACCACCACCCTCCCCCCATTGGCATTACTAAATTACAAAGAACAACTATCAGAACTTGGAGCCCTCTGGCTCTTTGGACAGTCCCCTTTCAACCTGAAGATGTAGTTTTTAAAAGGACCCCATGAATTAGTGAGGGCAACTTCGTGGGGCAGTTCCTTTAAAGGCTTTGGCTAAGAATAGTCTGAAAGGAAATTACAAGATGTTTGTGCAGTTTTAACTTTTACATTTTAAATATTAGTAGTTTACCGTATGGGCCTGATAAGGAAAAATCTCCTACTTTCTGGTAATGAGCAATGGATTTCCTTGTCTTAGCTGATACAGGTTACAAAAAGTCTGCTAGCCACTGGATACAATAATTCCCTTTCTAATCTTTAGTAGTCATTTCTCCTTGGATAACATTTTGCACTGTTGTATAATGCTGTCAGCCTTTTAAATAGCATTTACAGACTCTTGTTCACATCTACAATGTGAGTTGAAATTGAAAAGTACACAGAGTCTTAATGAAACCCTCTATCTATGTTGTGGCTAACTGTCAATAACTGTGTAATGTTTTATGAAGGAGAACACATTTGCAGGTTGGGGAAGGTGAGATCCAGATCTGCTTCCCACCCCATTGTTTGTGTATTGAACAAATAAGGCCTGCTGGTCCGCATTATTTGGTGTGGCCTCATCAAATTTAAGGCAAGTCCTCCTCTCTTTCTCCCAGCAGGGACCCTCAGGCATCAAAAGATAACAGAAGCACCTATATAAGGCACTTGATAGTTCATTTTTTGTTTTTTTTAACATAGAAACATGGTTCCAGTGGTTATCATTTACATAAGAAGTGAGACTTAAAGAGACTGATTTGTGCGTGAGGCTTAAGAAATCAGGTAGTGTGCTTATATTCACACCTCATGCATCTTATGTTTGCATTCATACATATAAATCATCTAAACTCATTTAAATATAAAGTGACACTGAAAGCGGAGTAGCTTTGTAATTCGTCAGGTGATAACATTTTCCTTCTAAAGTGGATGGATCTTAGGTGGGGTAGAATGTGTTGTCGGTTTTGAACACCAAAAAGCAATCTCAACCAAGATTGAGAACCAAATTTCTAAAAGTTAAGAAAAATTCTGTCTCAGTGTTAATTTTACTCCTCTATTTTCCCCACACTCTTCCCCTTGGCATACATAATCAAAATGATCTATCCTGCCTGCTTTCTGGATGTGATAACCCAGTCATACCTTTACTCATTCAGCAGTTTCCCCTCCCACCTGCCATTCGCACCCTGTCACCTCCTCTGCTTGCCCCAAAGACCCCTCCATCCCTTGTATACCAACTGGCTCCGATTTTAAAGAACTGCGGGCAGCTCATATCAGAGACTGCCTAGTGCCAGTTCTGGCAAATAAAGACAGCCCTCCTCCTCTTACCTTTAGAAACATCAGGATGATTTTATTATTCCACCCTACTTTTAAGTTAAAACATGAAGTGTGACTCTCTGGTTTTAGAGTCTCTCAAAAGAACAATTGGTGATTCCTTTTAGTAGGTTTTCCCAAAATGTGTGTGTGTGTGTGTGTGTGTGTAAGTGTGTAAGATGTAGGTCAGAGAAACATTCTGTTTGGGTCATTGACAGATGTTAAGATTTTCTAACAAACAGAACAATTGTGCATCCTACCAGGTGCCCAACCAAAACATCCCTTACCAGCCTTCTAAGTGGAATCAGCTAGACTTAGCACAAATGCATTTTTGTTTTCAATGTGAATGGGATATTTTCTTGTCTTTCTGATGGAAGATAAGATGCTAAGCATTAGGCAGGGGTGCCTGGACCACATGATATGACTGCCGGGCTGTTCAGAGCCCTTTAACAATACTAAATACAACTGCAAGGGCTCTTTCACATTAATTGGAATGACTTGGTATCACAAAATATCTGAGCCCAGAGGGACTGCAGAGATAATCTAATGCAACACGCTCACTTTACAGATGGGGAAAATGAGACCCAGAGAAATTAATAAAATTGCCAAAGTTCCCACAAGTAGTTAGTGACTCGTGGAATATAGATGCTTGTAGAATATTCTCTCCCTCGATCTGCACAAATAATTCTGAGGCTTCCCATCAAAGCCCAAAACCTAAACCAGAGACGGATATATTGAATTTTGGAAAAGCAGTTTAAGGTATCACTTCATCTAAGTGAAAGCCCAGTATGACTTTCCAAACAACTATTCTGCTAAAGCCGCTGTTTGAAATAGACCAGCCATTTAAAAACTGCAGCTCGGTGTGGTGGAGAGCGTACCACTAAGAGCCAAGGGTTTCTGTCCAGCTCTGGCTAAAGGATTTGTTGTCTGGACTTTGAAACATTAATGTGCTTTGAAATCATCTAGGAAACTATTTAAAATGCAGATCTCCAGGTCCCTGCTCCTAGGTGGGGACTCTGTAGGTCTGACAGGGTGTCAAGTAGGCTGCATTTTTATTGAACAATAAATGCTTTGCACTGTTCTCTGTTGTCTGAGACACACAAATTACTGCCTCGTGAAGCTTTGCGTCAAATGTGTGTGTGTGTGTGCACGTATGTGCGTGTGAGAGAGAGGAGGCAGGAGAAGTAACTCATGAACACACCATGAACGAATGTTAAATTCAGAGATTGCTAAATGAGATAAAAAGAAGATATAATAAATGGGTACACAGGTGTGTGGGGCTGCACTTACTAGTGTGGAAAGAGATGGCTTTTCAAGGGCTCCAACAGGGAGAAAGAACCTGCCGTTTGGAGAGTTGAGGGAAGCTTCCAAGTAGGGGGAACAGTTGTGCAAAAACCTGAGACAGGGACACGTTTCAGGCGAATGATGACCAAGAAGAGAGCATGGACGAGGAGAGAGGAGCAGCCATGAGGTCTGAGGGAGGACAGGGCCACGTCCTGGGGTCTGTGGTGTGGAGTGTGAAATCCAAGTGTGGATTCCTTTCTAAATGAACGGGCAGTGATTGAGTGGCTGTTAGGAGGGGGATGATATCCAATTTATGCTGTAAAGGGATGCCCTTGAACAAGTGTCCCAGGTGTTGCTGATTCAGGGGATCCTCAAACACACACTTTGAAATTCTCAACTCACCTGTGATCTTTATCAGATCTTTACCTTTCTGGGCTTTAGTTTTCTTGTTTATACAATTTAATTTCTGACCATCTCTATATCACAGGATTATAAAAATTAAGTGTTCCCTTGGTGATACTGTGCACAGGTAAATTAAAAAACAATAGATTATTCATTTTGCTTTACTTTTGTCTCAAGAGCCAAGCTGGGAGACAGTTGACTAGGAGATAATTCAGAATTTGGCCACTGGGTTGGAAAAGTCATATGCTGCAGAACACCCACTTGTAACCAACTTATTTTTCTTCTTTCCAGTATTCATTGTAAGTGGATTTCCCTTTTGTGTATGTGTGTGTTTGAGACAGATGGCAACTTTACAGCATGATGTTAGAAGAAAAAGTGTTTGGAAAGGGAAGAAGGAAGGCAAACAAGAAAAGCAAGCCTTGAATAAGCAATTTTTCTTAAAAGGAATACATTCTGGGACAGTTTATTTTTGTGCTCTGCCTGGAATTTGGGGACAATGTGCTAGAATTCTCTTTCTGCCTTCAGCTGGCAAGCAGCCTAAAAAAGGTGGGGACTTGGAAGAGAGACACAGTGTTTCTATTAAAATAAGACTTTATTGAAAGCAGGACCAGTGGCTAAAGTTAGTCCTTGGCTTTTTAAAGGCACTATGGCTGGGTCTATGTGAACATTGAAGTGGAGAATGGAAACTATTATCCAACTAGGGCAGTTGGGCTCAAATATCTAAGTACATATCTTCAAATCATTGCAGGCCAAGTGGTGTGCTGTTCTTGGAAGAAAATATGAGTTATTTGGATTACTTCCTTAATTTCCCACTTTATTTACGGGGTAAATATGGGCTATATTTGAACTGAGGATGAGTTTAATGTATTCTACTCTTCCAGAAATACTTCTCTGTTGTGTTTCTTCCATTCGATTTGGGGTTGTCACTGCTAATGCCAATAGGAAAAGATTTCTGTGGCCTGGGGATCATCCTGGGGTCTGGTCACATCAAGCTCTTTCCCAACATTGCAACCCTCCCCTAGGTGTGTAGGGCTTGCTTCTAAGCCAAGTTTTTGTTCTTACAGTTTCCAAAAGCAAATACTTCTCTGTCACAATCAATAGTTGTTGTTTTTATTGTTTTGTTTTTTTTTTTTTGGTACGTGGGCCTCTCACTGTTGTGGCCTCTCCCGTTGCGGAGCACAAGCTCCGGACACGCAGGCTCAGCGGCCATGGCTCACGGGCCCAGCCGCTCCGCGGCATGTGGGATCTTCCCAGACTGGGGCACGAACCCGTGTCCCCTGTATCGGCAGGCGGACTCTCAACCACTGCGCCACCAGGGAAACCCAATAGTTGTTATTTTTAAAATTTCTATTTCTGTCAACCTTAAAACTTTAGACTCATGATCAGTTCCTCATTTTCCCTATGCTTCCATCTCTGGCTGCAATTTATTGATTCGTCCTTTAACACCCTTCCCAGATAACCACAGCATTCATGAATATTTATTGGAGCTTAAGATACGTAAGTTGCTGTTTTAAGTTGATGAGGTAATCCCATTAATTCTCATGATAATTTTATTAGGTTGATACAGTTATTTCACCATTTTACAGTTGAGGAAACAGAATTTGAGATGTTCAGGCACTCATTTCAGGTTGCAGAGCTAGTAAATGGCAGAGTATGGGCTTGAACCTACAAATTAGTTACTTTAGTAGACAGATAATGATAGTGTGATTTCTGTGGGCCAGGGATTTGCTAGACACTGGGAATTCAGTAGAGGGTAGCATAAAGGGTAAACTATATGAATTAAAGCATAAAACTTTACTGAGGGGCATTAAGCACTTAAAGATGTAACTTGTCATGGATGGGAAGGTTGATTACTGTAAAGATGTCTATCTTCCCAAGTTATTTTTATTAATTTAGTGCAGTTTCAAGAAGGAGATTATTAACAACATGGTTGTAAAATTCATTTGAAAAAAATTGTCAAAAATGCACAATTATTTTATAAGGAGAGAGTACAGATATAAGAATTCTCTGTTTGACAGTGAAACCTACTACTAAATATAAATAATCTAAATAGTGTAGCTGATAGATACATGGAGTAAAGTAGATAGCCATGAAACAGACTCAGATCCATGAGAATGTAGGATGTGATACATAGAATATCACAAATTTCCAGAGAAGGAAATAGTTGATCAATAAATGGTGTTAGGAAAATCACTCTACAATTTGGAAGTATAAAATTAGAATATTACCTCTTCTCTTATACTAAAATAACTTATTAATAAAGATATTAATTTAAAAATATAAAGTCATTAAAGAATATGTAAGTAGATATTTATCATATCTTTAATGGAAAAGGATTTTGTATGTATAAAAACAGTCACAGAATTTAAAAATATATACATGTCAAAAACATAAAACAAAATTGGAAGACAAATGACATTGAGGTAAAATTCTTGCAATAATTATGCAAGACAAAAGGCATACTTACTGTATAAAAAGTTACTGCAAATGTATACGAAGAAATCTTAATCTTCTTTTAAAATATGATAAAAGTAAATATAAGTAAGCATATATGTGTATATATATATATAGAGAGAGAGAGAGAGAATAAGTATATTAAATATATGTAACCTTACAACCCATTAAAAATATGCAAACAAAAATAACAAAACCCCACATTTTGTATTAGGTCAGCATAATCTTAAGCAAGTTGTTATATCACTCACCATGGTCATGAATGTGGGCAAAAGGGCTTGCTCACTTAGTGATATGGGGATATAAACTGTTATAGTCTTTCCGCACAGCAGATTTTTAACATGAGTAAAGAGCTTTGAAATTTTCAAACCTATGACTTGATAGTTGTCTTTTAAGATTTTATTGTAAGGAAATAATAAGAGATATTAAAAAAAACACAGACAGACATATTTGTTGCACCATTATTTATCAGATAAAGAAGTTTAGAAATGACATAAATGTCTAACATAAGGAAATAGTTAAATTATGATATATACAGCACTGTTATGAAATATGCGGCTATTTAAACTCATATTTTGAAAAAATATTTTATGGTATGGGGAAATACTCATAATAATACATAAAATAAGACGCAACTGTATCTATTTCATCCTTTAAAAAAAAAATCTCTGTTTCTTTTTTTACCAAATCGGCATGCTAAAATATTAAAAGCAGGAAAATGAATACTTTTTGTATGTAAAGGTGGCTAAATGGACACTCTACATCATATATGTCTGTAATTTTCAAGTTTTTTAACTTGAGAAAATGTTGTTTTAAGTGGAAGAAAGCTGATCCTAACATCAGGTCAGGTCAGTTTCCTAGCCTAAAGGGGAAACTACTCTTGGACAGTATTTTCCCTGAGCAACCAAGTCTCTCTTAAGATGTGGCAATTCCTGCTTCATCGATAGAACCTTTTTTTTTTTTTTTTTTTAATCGGGGGGGGGGGAAACTTGAGTTCTCAGAATACTTAAAGGAATGTTTGGCTCACATTGTCATTCAAATTGGTTTAATTTCGTTGAATTTTGTTTTATCTCTCATAAAACATTTTGAAATGGTCGTATGAAAGACCCTCTATAGCCAAGCTATTGGCTGATCAATTTGATTAGCAGTTAGGAATTATAAATGGAAGATAAAACGAGTCTTTTCTTGTTACACAGCCCTGGTAATAAATGGCAAGTACATATTTTTCTGAGGCTTTTATTCTTAGAAAGAAAGCAAAAGGATATAATAGGTTTTTTAAATACATGGCACATAATTTATTCTGACAAACAGATGTATTTTGTTGTTGCTATTATCATTTGATGAAATACTTTAAAACTAGTCCAAGGTGGTCCATTTTCAAATATAATACATACAGTACATCTAGCAGTTAACAAAATTTGGATGTGTAGCATAGAATGGTCATTATTTTTACTGAAAAAAAAATAAAGGCACTAATTACTTACAGACAAGATACTTAGCACAAACAGATAAGCTTCAAAATGAAAAATTCTCGGTTTATGATAATTATGTTCTCTGCTTTGTTTTCAGAGACTGATAATTTGAGGCTTTAAAATCACCAGGAAGCCATTAATTGGAATTCTTCAATAAAAAATAAATTACATAGAAGTTCATGATGAGTTGTAAAAGCGGAGAGACTGTATTATACAGTGAACGACATTGCTTCACTATTTATAGCCTCGTGCAGATATGTCTAACAGAAAACTGTAAAGAATTTGAGATGTGCAGATAGCAATTATTCACAGATCCAAACTGTCTGCAGATATTTCAGATAACAGCTTTTAGCAGATCTCTGCACCAATAAAGGCAGGGCTTTAATTTGAGGCAGGGATTTGCTCAACACATTGCTTCTTGTTTTTAACATCGTCCTTGCCTTCCAAAGTCCATCTCAGATCATAGCTTCAGGAGAGACAGATCTTCACATCACGTGCACAGTACAGCCCTGCATTTAAGTGTGATACAGCCCTGTGTACATTTTGGAGATGTGCATTTTGGAGATGGTGCCTGTCACTGGAGGTCTGAGTTGCACTCTCTGTACAGGTTAGCTGAGCAGTCTCAGCTTCAGAATATTATCTTTTTAATCCATCTAAAGCAAAGCAAATCACTCTAAATCCTAAACTACCATGCTCAGAGCTAGGGGTGAGGGTTAGGGAGGAGGTGGGGTTGCCAGGAAGCCTCTTTGGGATGTTCCGAGAGAAAAACAAAGCCACACTGGGTAAGGGAAGCAAGCAGGTAACAGTGATAACAGGTGCTGTGTGGTGAAGGCCCATGGGTAGCCCACATGTAGCAGTCTATAATCGGATAGAGAATGTGACTCTGATACTGAAGTCTGGATGCTTTGGGCCTCCCTCTCCTCTGATGTTAGCATGAAGACACATCACTCATGCCAATTGCGCTAGGAAAGAGAGGGATTTCTATGATGGTAGCAAACAGAGACCACCCTCTAGTGAAAAGAGAACAGTGGGACCTGGAGGTATAAGAAGGAAGTTGGGGTTCAGTTTCAGTTTTTTGTTAGGATATCTGCCTCAACCATTCAGTCAGTGATTCCATAGGGTACACCACAGACTGTTCAGAATTGTGGAGGATTCAGGTAAAAATGACCTTAACATATTAGGAATATGATAGGAGACTGGGGAGAGTAGTCAGATGAACATGTAGGCATCTTGGTTCTGTGGAATGAACACAAATTTTATAATCTGTATTTGTCAGGATAGGCTAGGTTATGCTTCAGTGAAAAACAATCACCGAATCTCAGAGGCTTGATACAACCAAGGTTGAATTCTCCTTCTGCTATATGTTTAGTTTAAGTTGCCAGGAGGCTCTGCTCACTGAGGGACCAAGGCTGATGGAAACTTCCTCTTGACCACAGAGGTGAAAAGGGAAGGTGATGAATTGTGCATTGACTACTCAGAACTAACATGTCTTTGCTGCTCACACTTTATGGGTCAGAGCAAATCACATGATCAGTCACTCCTAACTTCAGTGTGAGACAGAAATACAATCTTATCATGGATTTGGGAAGAGAACTGGAATATTTGTGAACCATCCTAACCTGTGGCTACCTTAGCTTCCTATGGCTGCTGTAACAGATTTCCACAAACGTGGTGACTTAAAACAACACAAGTTTATTCTCTGACGCTTCTGGAGGTCAGAAATCTAAAATCAGTTTCACTTGGCCAAAATCAAGGTGTAGATAGGGCCATGCTCCCTCCATAGGCTATAGGGGAGAATCTGTTTCCTTGCTTTTCCACTGTATAAAGCTGCATTTCTTGCATTTCTTGGCTGTGGTTTCTTCCCCCATTTTCAAAACCAGCAGTAGCCTCTGATTTCAGTCCTCACACTGCTGCCTTCTCTGTAGTTCATTCTCTCTGCCTCCCTCTTGTAAGGACATTTGTGATTACATTTGGGGCCCCCCTAGATAATCCAGAATACTCTCCCAATTTCAAGATCCTTAACTACATCTGAAAGTTCATTTTGTCATATAAGGTAACATTCAGAGGTTCCAGGGATTAGGACCTGGATATCTTTGGGGGATATTATTCAACCCATCAGAGTGTCGTAAAGTCAGAAGTCCTAGATGTGATCCCCACATCCATCACTTACTGGTTCTATAACCCTAAATAAGTATAATTCTCAGGCTCAGTTTTCTCATTTATAAAAGGAAGGTTAAAAATGCTTCATGGGAGTTGTAAGGGTTAAATTATCTACGCATAAGTTCTCTACAATGATTTTTTTTAATTTTAAGATTTTCTTTCTGTAGTCTAAAAGAATTTGTAAACCTATGTATATACATGTATTCACATTCATCTGGATCATCTGGATGACTGCTCTTAGATGCAGTATCTGGATTTGTATTTATTTAAAATCATATAAGCACCCGTGATCACCTGTTTCTTAGCCGTTAATATTGTGCTTCTTAGACTTTATTGTGCAACAGGTAAAGCTGCTGTATTGGTAAATAATGTAGATCCCACGGGCTTAAATAAGCCCAATGATCTGATGGAGGAACTCTGGAGTAGAGCTCAGAAATATGCAGTCTTTTCACCACTAAAGCTGATTTTCATTGGATGCTCTGTAGACCTCCCTTTGAAAAATACCATGTGGTAGGCATGTCTGGATGTCCTTGTACCAGAATGAGAGTTCAGCTTCCTCCATGGCTATGCTCATGTATTCAGCCCACAGTGAGCTCTGTTGTATAAAGGAGAGGATTATTGAGGTCAAAAACCTATACAACACAAAGGAAACCAATGTTACCTACTTATGTGAATCAGTGTGGTCCCTCATTCATAATTGCATATGGAAAATCAAGGATCTATAAGATGTATTTTTACAAAATTAAGTGAATAACTACAAAGGAAAAAACACAACAACTGATCTCAGAGGGAATATTAATAGTGCAAGGACAGAAGAGAATGTTAAATATACAAATTAATGTGTTTAGACTAATTTAAGAAGGTATTGCATCCATAATATATGAAATCAGGCTGCTATGAAAAATAAGCAGTCAGAGAATAAGAAAGGGTTCTTAGAAATTAAAAGTATAATTTTTGAAGTTACAAAGGAAAAGCTAAATAATTGTCTGGGAACACCTGAATTAACGATCTGGATGAGAAATCTGCATATACCTCCTAGGACAAGAAGCAAAAAAATAAAAAGAGATAGAGATGGAAAACATGAGAGAAAAGTAAGAATAATAGAGAATAAATCCAAGAAGCTCAATACATAATTAATAGTGGGTATAGAAGGAGAAACAGGAAAATTTTTTTTTTTTAATTTCTGAGCTGGAGAAAATCTTTTCATTTTGAAAGCATTCATTTTCAAAATGGAAATATTTCATTTAGAAAGTACTAAGCAGAATTAATGAGTTAAAACATGGTGAAATATATTTTTTAAATTGCAAGAGTATAGTTATAAAAATTCTAGAATCTTCTGGGGTGACAGGGAGGAGATGAGAAGAAACCCATAATTAAAGGGATGAGAAGTAGATTGGCATCAGACTTGTTACTTACCACACTGATAATAGAGGACAATGGAACAATGTCTTCAGGGTTTTAAAGGTATAGAGTCAGCCAACATTCAAGCAGGACAGCAAAAGACAGACTCTTCAGATAACTTTCAGACCTACTTTGGAAACCGACTCATACATACAAACAACAAAGCAAAACAATATAGAGAGGAAAGGACAATGAGGCATAGGAGCAATGATACTTAGAAATCAGCAGTTATTGACACATATACCAACATGTGATAAGATCATAGTATGTTGGTGGTGAAGTAGTGAGTAAGGAGGTTGTGGTTTCTGAACATAAGATGAGGAAAATAAAATCTTGCTAAGAATTTTTTGTCTTGGTGTGTGGAAGGATATTGTAATAAATTCTACATATTGATAGAAAACTTTAAGTTTAAAAATGTGGCTTAAACGTTTGATGGTAACCATTAGGAATAGGGTTTATAACTTTGAAACTATTAGCATAAATAAAAAATTGGAGCAAGAAAATGTTATTTTAACAAAAGGCAAAATGGAAAAAAACAAAGAAAATCAGAATATATGGCTCATTAAAGTATAAATGCAATGAAAGGGCTGTATCTCAAAGTAACAGTAACTACATTACATTTGAATGGATTAAATTTGCTTTTAAAATATTTGCTTTCTAGTTGTCTGATAATAATGATAATAATAACCAGCCAGATGTTATTTAAAATAAATATACCAAAACCATATAACACAGAAGGATTGAATATAAAAGGATTGAAAAATAAAACATTTCAATATTAATATGACAAAATTAAACTAAAAATAGATACATTAGATCCAACAAAGAGGACTATCATATATTAATTGAAGATACAATTTGGTGAGGATATCCAATAATCATGACTTTTGTGTATCTGAAAATACGCCTTTGAAATATATATAAAGCAAAACCTTTTGCAAACAAGGAGAAAGTGACAAAAATCTGTAAACAGAGATGAAAAGTTTAACACACCTCTCTAAAAAACAAACCAGTGGGCAAAAGTTAGGTGAAGCTCTAGGTATTTAAATAATATAATGAAAAGACTTGGTTATATATCTCTGTGTAGATGTATAATTGTTCTCATATTGGGTATAAGTGTACTGGATATAAATGATAACACCCAATAAACAGAAAATGTATGTTCTTTTCAGATTCAGTGAAACATTAAAAAAATTGAATAATGTATTAGTCCAGAGAAAAATCTCAATGAATTCTAAATCATAGAAATAACTAGTCCAAATTCTCTGAGAACAAAAAATAAAATTAAAAATTAACCAAAAGAAGTATAGACAAAAGTTCTCTTCACTTAGAAATTAAAAATTGGAACAAGCAAATGTTCTCATTTACTGTAGGAAAAATTGACAGACGTGAGGTGGATTTTGGGAATTGTGAAAGAATGTATGAATAATAATATTTCTATAAATTTAGATGAAATGGATGGTTTTCTAGAACTGACCCAATACAATTGACCAAATAAAAATTAGTAAATTTTAATAGACCTATAATGATAAAAATAACTGAACAATGTGTCAAGAATTTGGTTCTACAGAAACATTAAACTCAGAAAGTTTTAGAATGTGTTCTACCAAAAATATAAGAAAAAGATAATTTCCTATGTTTTATAAACTTTTCTAGAGCATTAAAAATCACATGGAAATCTACCCAAGTGATTTTGCCAAGTTTATAATCATGGCATACATGAATAAAACTACAGACCAATATTGCTTCTACTATAGATGTAAATACCCTAAATAAAATGATAAAGCAAAAAATAAAAATTAAATTCAGTAGTACTTCAAAAGAGTCGTACATCCTTACCTGCTAGGGTTTATTCTGAGAATGCGAGGATATACGATGTTTGGAAATTATTAATGACATTTACTCTGTTAATAGATTAAAAGGGTAAAATAATATAGTAATCTAAGTAGTCTCTGGGGAGAGGTGGGGAGGATTTGGTAAAATCAGTCCCTATTAAATTTGGTAGTATCTATCAAAATATATACGTGTGTACATTCTATCCCAGCAATTACTATTTTAAATTTATGTCTTAGGGGGAAAAAATCCTTGCTAATGTGTACAAAGAAACATGGACAAGAATGTGCATTTCAGTACTGCTAGTAAGAACTAAGAAGTAAAACCATACAAATGACTACCAGTGGGAGATACCAAAAGACATGGAAAGATCACCAAAGCATTTTGTTTTGTTAAAAAAAAAAAGCAAATGCAGAACAGTCCATATAGTATGATTCTTATTTATGTTAAAATAAGACAAAACCCACCTCCTAGAGAAATAGAAATAAAAACAAAAATAAACAAATGGGACCTAAGGAAACTTAAAAGCTTTTGCACAGCAAAGGAAAACATAAACAAGACGGAAAGACAACCCTCAGAATGGGAGAAAATATTTGCAGATGAAGCAAGTGACAAAGGATTAATCGCCAAAATTTACAAGCAGCTCATGCAGCTCAATATCAAAAAAACAAACAACCCAGTCCAAAAATGGGCAGAAGACCTAAATAGACATTTCTCCAAAGAAGATATACAGATTGCCAACAAACACATGAAAGGATGCTCAACATCACTAATCATTAGAAAAATGCAAATCAAAACTACAATGAGGTATCACCTCACACCAGTCAGGATGGCCATCATCAAAAAATCTACAAACAATAAATGCTGGAGAGGGTGTGGAGAAAAGGGAACCCTCTTGCACTGTTGGTGGGGATGTAAATTGATACAGCCACTGTGGAGAACAGTATGGAGGTTCCTTAAAAAACTACAAATAGAACTACCATACAACCCAGCAATCCCACTACTGGGCATATTCCCTGAGAAAACCATAATTCAAAAAGAGTCATGTACCAAAATGTTCATTGCAGCTCTATATACAGTAGCCAGGACATGGAAGCAACCTAAGTGTCCATCAACAGATGAATGGACAAAGAAGATGTGGCACATATATACAATGGAATATTACTCAGCCATAAAAAGAAACGAAATTGAGTTATTTGTAGTGAGGTAGATGGACCTAGAGTCTGTCATACATAGTGAAGTAAGTCAGAAAGAGAAAAACAAATTCTGTACGCTAACACATATATATGGAATCTAAAAAAAAAAAAAAGGTTCTGAGGAACCTAGGGGCAGGACAGGAATAAAGACGCAGTTGTAGAGAATGGACTTGAGGACACGGTGGGGCAAGGGTAAGCTGAGATGAAGTGAGAGAGTGGCATGGACATATATACACTACCAAATGTAAAATAGCTAGCTAGTGGGAAGCAGCCACATAGCACAGGGAGATCAGCTCTGTGCTTTGTGACCACCTAGAGGTGTGGGATAGGGAGGGTGGGAGAGAGATGTGAGAGGGCGGAGATATGGGGATATATGTATATGTATAACTGATTCACTTTGTTATACAGCAGAAACTAACACACCATTGTAAAGCAAATATACTCCAATAAAGATTTTTTTGAAAAAAAGACAAAAATTAAGCCTATGTATATAAATAAATAGAGAAAGCCTTAAATAATACATGCCAAAATGATAATCCTGGTTACCTTTGGTAAGGGAAATGAGAGTGGAGTGCGGAAGCAGGGATACTACTCTATATACATAATTTTTGCTTAATAATCATAACTATAACTCTGCTCTTCAAAATCACCAAATTACATTCAAATATTAATTGCATAAAATAATTTTAAGAAAACACTAAAGGAAGAGGGGCTTCACTTGTAAAGCCCTTCACTGATCCTGCTACATCAGGCAGAAATATGTATTTCCTCTGTAGAAGAAGGCTATCTATCCGTTTTTCAGATCATGTGCAAATCATTCCTTCTGAACATGTAGCTGCCATTACTAGGATTCTGTGTCCAGCAGCATCCTTAGATGTATGCTTGAGTTTGTTTAGTGATTCTTTCTACCAGAAGGAGATGCTCTGTTCAGTTGCTTGATTCTTGTATCAAGCTTATTCTAAAACGATTAAACTAGCCACTGGTTGGTTTAAATAATGAACCCATGCAAACCAAAGCCACAGTCCCTGGAATTCTCAGTATTGGACTTTTTTGTTTGCCACCTTCACATACCTAGGTTTGCAGAACACACCCAGAAGCTTTTTTATAATGTTTTAAATGTAATGCCAATTTCTCCACTACTTAAATGTGACAAGTTCATATCTTTTCATAATCTAATGACAGAGCCAGTGTGATTTTTATGGAGAGAGGGTAACAATGTCAATATAAGATAAAGCTATATTGGCAGTGTCTGTGAACATGTTTTAATGTCAAGGAAGACTAGGGCAGAGTTGGGGACAGTGCCACACAATAAAAATATTGGGTCTCTGCAGGCATGGAAACAGCTCATAATTCTTGTTGAATAAAAACCCACAGTTAGTCATATGAAATCAGTTGATAAGAGGTCCCCAGCAGATGAAAAATTGTCTCCTCCCCTTCCTTAATAAGTGGCTGCAGTCCAGAGCTGAAGGTTGACGAGGCTCATTTTGATAAATGCCTTCTTACTCATTGAAAGGAAATTTGCCATAATGAAACATTGTCTTCTATTTCTTCTATCAAGTTTATATTTCTGTGTTGCCATCCAGCGAGGCAGAAGAGGGAGAACTGACAGCTCTGGCCAGGGAATTTCTTCTTGACATCTAAATTGTCTGCACTCTACTCTGTCCGTTTTCACAAATTTTACCATCAGGAAACTTTAACAAAATCACACACACACACACACAAGCCCATCCAATCATGCGCTATAGGACACCTGCAACACTGGAATAGGGACCTCAAAGCCGCCCTCAGGCTTTGAATTCTGTTTCAGATGATATTCTCTGGGAAGCAGGCTTTGAGGTGGAGATTAGCATGAAAGAGGTTGATTGGGGAATGTTCTAGGAACAAGACCTGTGAGGAGTGAGAGGAGCAGGGCTGGTCCAAAGGAGCAACAGGATTACAAAGCAATGACAACAAAGCCCTCATCTAGTGATCCCTTGGAGCACTCGGCAGCTGGGATGGTCCTGCATAGTTGTCTCCAGTTGGTTCAAGGGGAAGATTCTTTAGAGCTCGCATTGGGTGTGGTTGTTTCAGGAACAGGACCTAACCTTGATGAGGTGGCTCTCTGCAGCCAAGGACTCTCAGAAGGGATTTCCGGCTCTCACTAACCACATACCCAGCTGCTGGGGAAATGAGCGCTTCATCTTGGAGGGCGGGACCTGGCCACAGCAGAGTCTATTCCCTATCTAGTTAGTTAATGCTTCTGCTAAACTCCTCCTGAGTTCTAATCTGAATGTTTATTGGAATAGCACTGCATTATCAGTTATCTCAGTTAAGTCACTCCACCTCTATGTAAATTGCAAAGATCGAACTCATGACTAGATCACTCCATCTGTGAATTTTGTGTACTGAGGATTTTCTTGCTGGAATGTTTCAAGCATCAGGGTTTAAAATAAAAATGCAACAATTGATGCAGCTTCTCATGTCTTTGGTGGACAAACCCACTTTGTTCCTTTTACATGCTTTTGTTTAAACCTCTCTTGGGTGACTGGGGTGAAAGGAGGTTACAGGCATCTTTGACAGTCTGAAATTTTCAGGAACAGTTCCAAAATTTAATTAAGTACTGATTGTCTTCTATGCACATGAGAGAGGAGAAAAAAATCTTCAGAAATAACAGAATTAAGCATGCTCTATTTTGTAGCCTTGTAATGACCTCCAGCAAATGCCTGACCTACTTCTGAAGGCCTTGAGTCCACTTGCATGAACACGATGTCTTAAAAAGCTGACTTGGAAATCAAAGTCAAAACCCAGCACCATCCATGGTAATGGAGCAGGGAGGCATGTCCTGTGCTATTGGTAGAAAAGACAAAATTTTAAATAGAATGGAAATTGCCTCCAGCCACTTAATTTGGAGGCAGCACAGGAATTGTGCAGCATTTCAGTCTGATGGTACCTTGAATTAAAAGAACTAATCTGCAACGTATTTTCTCAATATACGGATGGTGTTAGGAACGGATATTTCCCCAGCTATATTAATGCCTAGAGGCAGTAACTCCTGCCTGCCCCCAAGAGGTTAACTAGTAAGCAGTGCTCTATGAAGGCCCCCAAATGTTATGTGTCAGATTCTTCTCTCTCCCGCTGCAACTGAAGCTGTCATTGGTCAGCAGAAACAGTGCTTTTGCTGCTTTACGTTAGAAGGCAAAATTCACATCAAGAGGCAAAGAAGGGATTATGTCAGAGAAGTCTTGGACTCAGAGCTGATCCAAGAGTTATTCCTTTGCACCATAGGAGTGGCCCAAGGAGAATGACTTTTCTACCTTGTCAATCCTGGATAAGTCACTTAAACGCACTAGCAACGTTTCCCATACTGTGGCTTATTTAACACTAGTCTTGTGGCTGTCTTCAGTGAAAACCTTTCTTTCCATTAAATAAATTTGGGAAATATTATTTCCTACACCCTTTCCTGCAGATTCGCAGTGACTATCAGCATATTAAAAGACCATGTGCTTCTGCCTTAAAAGAAAAAATCTGGTGAATCCAGGTTCTTCCAGTCTTACTTGATTTGCAGCCCTCCTTCCCCTTCCCTCTTTTGGTCACACCTTCATAATTCCCACAAAATGTACTGCAGACCAGTCTGGGAAATGCTGTTTGAGCTGAACTGTCAGGCTGTCAGTCAAGGTCAAAGGCTCTTCAGTGTTCTTCTTACAAGTCTGACCCGTCTGCCTCCTCCAGGAATCCTCCCATCACCCTGTGAAGGTGCACCTCAGGTTTAGTAACTCCTCATGGTTAATAGTCAAATCTCCTCTTGCCTCTCCTCCCCTCCCTTTTCCTGCCTTCTCCTCCCCTTTCCTCCCCTCTGTCTTTTTCCTTTAAGCCATACTGGTGCTTTCATAGCAGAGGATCACCCCAGCTTGGTTATAAACTCTCAATATGTTGCGAACACCTTTAGATCCCCACTCTGCTGTGCTCATAGTAAGCCCTCAATAAATATTGATGGATGATTGAAGAATGCAAAGCAATGGATTAGATGACTCTGAGAGACTCCATCCCTAAGAGCGTGTGTGTTTAAGAACACAGTTAATTCAGAGGCAGGGGAATCCTGGGGATGGGCAGCGGCTCTGCAAAAGGTTGTCTCGTCTTCCTGGAGCTCAGTCCGGGAAGTGTGGGATTCAGAGCAGCATGACTGGGATCCAGAATGACATCATCAGAGCTCAGTAAATATGTGTGGTTGATGATGTATTCCCCTGGAACAAATTACAGTCCATTTGACCACCTTTATTCTTTTAGTCAAAAAGTTACAAGAAAAATCTCATTCCTTTCATCCCAACTCTAGATTTTTATCCCCCAAGGAAGCTATTCAATTCTGAAAGCCCTTGAGAAGCTCCCCGAGGTACACTGTTTCTTCCTTTTACCACATCCCCACTTAGAACGTTTTTTTGTTTTGGTTCCTTGGAAAACGCTATAACAGCCTTTTACTCTAAATAGTGGCTACTACCCTCAAATTTACCTCTCCCAAAAGAAAGGCACAAAAGCAACTCCAGTGTGAAGTATAAGGAGGAGGTGGTGGCTGTTACACCACTAGGATTCATATGGCATTATAAATTTCTATAAAATGGGAATTACAGAGAATCCACTTTGCTTTCAGACAACCTGGTTACCTTATAGAACATTCCACTTCTGTTCACTGCAGAGCATGGGTGGGTAGTATTTTCAGCCATGAACCTACTAAACTTCTCTTTAGATAAATAGATCAATAGATAGAGATGTATGAGTTTTATATATTCTGGGATTATTACATCAACTTTTATGTTGTAAGTATAAATGATATTTCCTATATAATCTACATTTTTTTTGAAAAAAATATTTATTGAGCCTGTGAAAGCACCTACATATAGAGACATGAATGCGTAAACCGTTCAAATTCCTACAATGTAGTGTAATATTTTTTTCACAAATATGGTTATGAGAAATTTTATTTTGTACTGTTCACTATAGATAGGAAATTTAACAGAGAAAATGCAACATCATGGAATTCAACTCTGGACTCTAAAGCCCCAGTATAACCATCTAATTTATTTCATTCTTAGCATTTCAAACAACCAAATGACACATACTGCTTGCCATTTAATATAGTCTCTGTGCTCAAGGAGCACTTCCGACCTTCAGGTTTACTCGATGGTGAAGAGTGTGGATGGGTGTTATCAGGGAATGCTTCCTGGCGGAGGCAGCATTAGGGCCTTGAATGGTGGTTAACATTTGACAGGCATTCCCTAAGTGGGAACAGCGTGGGGAGTGTTTTTAGGCTTTGGGAACACCATTATGAATGGTGCAGAAATGATGAGAGCGCTACCTTTGCCAGGGCAGTGCTCCAACCATGGACTGAAGTGCAGCCCCTAAGCAAAAAGTAATGGAAAATGATGCTGGGCATGTCCACTTTGGAAATTGCTGGGTGATGGTTTTGCTTTCCTCCTATGGGCCAGCCACTTTTACTTTAGTATTGCAACATGCTGACCTGTCATAATCCATTGTGAGGTGTATCAGTAATTTGATTCTAGGAAGACTATCTAGTAGAGATTTTCTTTGACCTACATTTGCTTTATGTAAATTAAAGTTGCTACTTTTATAATCACGTGTGGTAAGAATCCTAGCATACCATGAAGCCTTCTACTGTCCATTGCTGGAATTTAGGTATGACTGGGCCAGCTTGGCCAATTAGTGGGACAGAATGAGGAACATGCAGTACCATATCCATTACATCCATTGGGTGGGGTTGAAGGCCATCAATCTAAGGGTGAATAAATCCAGCATGCAGCGAGTGAGACTGTGACAAAGCCTTCATCATCACACAGGAGCCTGTGTTCACATGGCGGCTGCTCCTGGAATCTGCTTCTGTTCCAGCCCCTTGATGCATATCTGGGCCCTGATATGACAGAGGCTATAAATACACATCCCGTATTGGGGCTTAAAGAACATTGCCTTTGGGGTCCTCTAATAGAATGCCACGCAGAATGCCACATACCTCCTCACCAGTAAAGGACAGCTGAAAGAGAGTTACTGTCCTTAATAGAGTAGCTGGAAAGACTGAAGCACAAAGAACAGCTCAGATGCTGTGAGATACTCTGGAAGTTTCCAGAAGTACTTGAGGCAGGGGCTTCAGCAGATGGAGAGTATGACTTCCTACCAAAGCAGGTAACTGATTACTTGGGTAAGCAGTGTCACTCACATTCTTTTGCATACCAGTGCAATCACTGAATGGTAAGAAAGAAGGTGGCTTTAGAGCTACAAGGCTTACTGTGTCAGCACAAGAAATCCAGTGCCATACGCATGAACATCACCCATCAGGCGTACAGAGGCAGGGGAAACACCTGAGAATCTCAGCTGTAAGTAACTGGCCTTGGAGCCATTGAAATTTCAAATGGGTGATATCTAGAGGGAAGTGATTTTCTATGATGAACCTAGAAGCCAGGTGAAGCAAGGATTAATTAGAGCATATATTACAGTTCAGGAGGCCAACTTAGAAGGGTGGAGTTTAATGCAGCCAGTGTTGCAATTGAAATCAGAAAGCATTATGTTCACCCTCTGGCTCTCCCAGTTAGTTGCTGAGTGCCCACAGGTAAGTTTCTTTGCTTTCTGAGCCCACCCAGTCACATACTAAGTGGTCCATGAGATAAGAATCTTGGTTTACCTCTCCTCCTCTTCTGTATGGACATTGCTAATTCTGCTCAGAATGTGTTTCTTCCTTGTTCATGGCCTATGGGGTATTCTTACCTGGACGTGCTCTATCTCCAGCTATCCCTTTGAAAGTATGAAAACGTTGAAGAATATTCTAAGAGATTTTCAGTTATTACCACAGGGAGATACACAAGGAAGAAATTAACAAGTATGTGAAAGTTTAGAAAGCAAGAGGGGTAGTGAGTGCTCATGGGGTCATTATGGCCCGGGAGGCCCAAGGAGGAAAAGCATGACCTCCACAGGGAGCTCCAGGTTAGGCAGCTGCCGAGTCATATCCTTCTTCGTGCAAGGAGCATGGGGTCCCATGCAGGACAATCATCACAGTGGTTGTATGGTAGTTTGAGAAGCAGAGCTGATCACCTCTCCATCCCATAGCCCTTGGAGTATTCTAAGCTGAAATCTACCTGATGTGAGCCAGGAAAAGGGACAAAGAGATAAAAAAGGAAACTGAATGTGCAGTTGTGTCTGTCTTTATGGGGTGTGATTACATATATATATATATATATATATATATATATATATTTGACGGAAGTATTCAGAAAATGTGTATGGGGAGAGGGGAGAGAAATGGTTCTAAACCCATATTTCCACTCTTAGATAATGTAAGATAATCATGCCTAGCACACAGTGGGGGGCTAAGGAATGTTGGTTCATTTCCTGGTGAAATTAACTATAAAAGTGTGAACAGGTCATCTATATTGGCATTCCTGTTACATATTGAAGTATATAACACAAATCCTAGGACAAAATATTGAAAAGTTATTTTCAGCTCAGGTTCTCAAGTTCTCTTTGTTTTTTTCCCCTCCCCCTTTTTTTGTGGACTAGGGCTGATGCTGTCCCTGCACATAGATCATATTCTCTCTTTTCCCTATACTTGATGCTTTTGCATTTCTGTAAAGTGTGACCTGCTTCTGTATGTTACTTAAGTTGCTTAGAACTTCACGGCCATGTGGATTTTCAGCAGGAAGTTATTTTTCTCTCCTTGTTTGACATGGAGGTAGCGGGTGCTTGAGGAAGGAATGTGAGAGCTCATTAGAGTTTATTGTATGGTGCAGGAGGGGGAAGTAAAATTATTCAAGCCAGGGGGCGTGGGGGGAGAGGCAATTGCTAGACCAGGGCTGACACCAATAACTTTTTATGAGGGTGAGTCAAAGCATCAGGGAGGCTGGAACCAAGTTTCCGCCCTCTTGAACCTATTACTGTAGATCATGATGCGGAATGGAAGGAAGGCAAGCCTCTCACTCAGGCTGGGTGGAGAGAAAGACTAAAGTTATGGAGACAGATGTCAAGGCATTTGAACTCAACTAGTGGTTAGGGTGGGTGGGGCTATTAGGAGAAACCATTAGCGTAGCAAATATAGTGAGAGTTAATACCCAATTGCCTAGAATAATGGGGGCAGGAAGCACATCCCTCCTGAATAAAACAGCTACAGTGGGTGATTTCCACAGACACTTGAGATTGTAACGTCTTCCCTCCATTTTCATCTCCTTGTGAGAACAAGGAAGTAGTGTAACGCTCAAGCTGCCAGAGAAATATGGTAAATCTTGGACACATATAGCTTGAAAACTAGCCCCCTTGATGGAGGCACTGTGATATCCCATCTTATCAACTCTTTGACCTTGAGAGTTGACAAGCAGAGTGGCCTGAACTGACCAAGTTGTGACCTACACTGTTGATGAGGCTGGTCCAAACTAACCACTCTGCCAATTCCCATGAGACTCATTTCTTCAGTCCTCGGAAAGGCCACAGTGAGGAAAAGCATGAGTGGGCCAGAACTTGGCTCTTCTCTATGCCAGTGGCACCTAGATCTTTGCATTTACCAGAGATATCATTGTCCTAGAACACTTCTAATCCATCAGGTGTCCTCAGCTGTGTTAAGCACAATGGAGAACCATTTTCTTCAATCAAACAGGAATAGAACTAAATTAGTAAAAACTTCTGATGAATGTCTTTATACTTCTTCCCTTCTGATGTCAGTACTCTATGCATTTTTCTGTTTATTTATTTACTTCTTTCGCTAATAAACATAGCTGCCTCTGGATATTACTAGCAAAAGATTCAAGACACTGTAAGTGAAATCCCTTAACCCATCTGCATTGCCCATTTTATAAAAAATCCCAGTTGCAGCAACAGCCAACTATGGAGAGTGTGTCTGTGTCACAGAAGGTATCAGATTGTTAGTACTTACCTGCCACTGCCAACTCTTTATGGCCTGTGAGAAAATGCTCCAGCTGTGGTCAGCTTCAGGTGGACACTGGCAGGGGGTTGAGTGTGAGAAGAGAAGGGCTCCCTCTGAAATTTCTTAGAGCAGCATCCTGCCCTGTATCAAAAGAAAGCTGCATTGTGTGGGCGTACAAAGTGAGGTCACAGACACCCGTTGGGACTGGATGGCAGGCCTCTGCTTCCCACTCGGTCATTGTGCCTGCCCTGTGTGTGGTCACAGTGGTGGTGCTCCATTAGGATTCTTAGAGAGTGAGGACTTCTTGGATGGCATTCAATGGTCTTTTGTGCAGACCTAGAAACCAGCCTTGGTGAGGTTTTAATGCATGTGAAGAAGAGGCTGTGTGTAAAGGAAGCAGTGAAATGGAGCTGATTCCAAGGCCCTGGGGTCTAGACGTTTTGCCTTTAGCTTACACTGACTTTGGCATTCGAGAGTCTCATCTGACAAGTCTCCTGGAGACAGAGGTGGATTGGTTCCCTCTGCTGACATCAGGAAATCCATTCACACCCCAGCAGTGTTACCTCCTGGGCTGAAGGCAGTGGGAACAATGCACATATACTTGACAGCATCTTCTCACTGAGCACCAGACCCTACTCTTCCCTCTCTGGGCTTGGGACCTTTGGTTTGGGCATACTCCAAGACGAAAGGTTTTCTCTGGTGGTTGTCATGGACAAAACCAGCAATGGGAGAGCGTCCCTGAGAAACATTTGCCCTCAGGCTGCCATCTCTTCTTCCTAGTTATTTTCCTGCAGAGCAACACGCTGCAAGAGCTATCCTCCTTTTTCTAGGCTCCCTCTGACCTTTAGTTTAAGTATCTTGTGACATGTGTACATGTGTTTTTATTGCAGACTGCCTCAAATCCATTTGGATATGGATGCTATACAAATTATAAATAAATAAATACATGATAAAGAGAGGATCTCTTCCCTGCCAGCTCGTTGCTTAAAAAGCAGCAAGTTTGCACTTGCGTGACTCTGCTTTTGCTGGGCCCCATGCCGGCAGCCAACAGGAGTGAAAACAAAATCTGTCCCTTTCAGCACCACACATTCCTCTCCTGAGCCTAGGGGAAGAGGTGGCAAGTATCATTTGCCAATCATGAACCAGATAGCCTTTCCTTTACTGAATCCCACATCTTTAATGAAATTCCACCCAGTTTTGGAGAGTCATGCTGGTAAATAAGATAGCCACGGCTTTTCCTAGCAGGTACAAAACATCTCTGTCTCATTCCATCCCCACAATTCTACCCAGCGTCCTGGGTTCCTCTCCTGTTCTGCCCCTCTGCCTATCTCTTAGGAGCCTTGTTTTTCTCATAAGCAAATGCTACACCATCCTTCATTTATTCTACGTGTGAATCTCTCAACGCCTGCTTTAATGAAATCTAGGCTTCCCTTGAACTTCCATTACTTCCAAGAGGGCATCTGCTTATTGTTTTAGTAGTTCCTTTATTCCTCTCTTGTTTCCTCCTTATCTTGCTGACTTTCTCTTTCAAATCCCTTTTCTGCCTTTGAACCGCAAAGCCACCTACCTCTTCTCTCTTCAGTTTCATCGGAGAACATTGGGCCTGCTGAATTGAGGCTGTTGAAGTCATTCTGGGTGATTCGTCTGTGTCTTCTTTTATTTAGGCTTTCATTTCTCCTGTCTCTGTTTTAGAAGTTGTTTTCCTCTTCCCAGGGCTAGGTTTTCAGCTTTGTCCTGGATTTCAGTCATTCTCTTCTACTCCATTTTCTTGCCCCCTTCAGTTTAGCCCTTCTCTTCCCATGAATTGATTTATTTCTCTGTGAGTTTTACCTCCACCTTTATATTTAAAAATATTAATAAAATAGAAAACTCCTTCTGTCTTGTTACCTCCACAGGCTATTTTCCTCTTGTTGTTTTTCTTTTCATTATTAGCCTTTGGGAAGGAATTGCCTGTATTTTAACACCCCTGCCTACTTCACCACCTTCATTCCATTGCTGTGTGACTCCCAGTTCCATAACCACAAAGAAATAACTTTCTTAAATATTATTCATAACCCCTTATCTCCCAAATCCAAGTCACTCCTCCCACCTTACATTCTATGGAATATTTTTTGCCCCCCACTCTGTGCTTGCTTTCCGTGCTATCCTTTAGGCCCTACTACCTCTAAAATTGGTCCTTTCCATGTCATTTGCTGCTTCTTTGCGTCCTTTGCTCTGTCTTCTCTCCTGAGATTCTCAGTTTTTGAATCTCAGTGTTCTACTTAAACTCTTCCTATTTAAGGTTCTATCCCATTAGAACCTCAAACTCCCTTTTCCTCCATTCTGTTCTCATCCTGAAAACAGCTGGTTTCTTTCACCTTCTTCCAGTCTCTGTGAGCTTTGAGTTTCCTTCTTCCATATTTCGGACTTCTAATCCGTTGACAGATATTATAGTTATCCCTCACCGGTGTCACTTACAGTCCTTCTCTTTCTATTCCCGCCATCGGCCCCTGTTTCAGATATCTCTGCCTCCCCCGAGAGCTGTCCACTGAATATCACGGCTGTTTGGAGCCTGACCAGTGATATGCAGACGATTCTCTTCTCCACTCTCTTACCTCACTATGCATATGTAGACCATGAAAAAGCTCAGTTATGCACTCCTAATGAGGGTTTTGTTGTGTTGAATCATAAAACTTTATTTAGCTTATGTTAGGTTTTACAGAAAAATGATGCTTTTTAAAGTCAGGCTGTTCTGTGCTGACCCATTTACTCAGAAAGAGCAAAGTTAATCAGGAGTAGCTTGGGGTAGGCAAAGATTGGAGTTCGAACTCATGGAGAAACCCAGAAGAAAAGGATGCCCTCAGAAGACAAGAGAACACAGGAGACATTTCAGCAGTGGTAGACTTCAAATAAGACAGGGAAGAGAATCTTAATGGAGTTCATTGAAACATTGCTTCTAAGCAACAAAATAGTGTTGATGTCATATTTAACATTTGAACACTATAGAAAAAAATAAACAAGAAGGAAAAAACCATGAAAAGATTAGACACAATATGTGTTGAAAAGCAGGAAAACCCATGCAAAATTATAATAACAGAAGCTTTATTGCATCAAAAACATTGTATACCCTTTACCCTATGTGTTTATATGTAGGTTTATATTTGTACATTAATTTTATTCACTTCTATGTTGCTTTATGGATAAATAATTATATTTCCGAATGCAAAAGAGTAGGCCATTATACACACACACACACACACACACACACACACACACTTCACTTCTTCTTCCATAGATTTTCTTGTGCTAGCTTAAGGAGAACTTTGCTAGATTATTGGATATACTAAAGAGGCACCACTAATCCAGTGACTCAAAACAGAAATAAAGGTGAAGCACTAAGGAATATTGAACAGCCTCCTTAAATCTCACCCTATTAAATTTTTTTATTGTGGTAGAATGTATATTCCAGACTTTGCCATTTTAACCATTTTTGAAGTGTACAATATACTGACATTAATTACATTCACAATGTTGTGCAATCATTTACTACTATCTATTTCCAGTTTTTCTCCTCAATCCAAGCAGAACCTCTGTAACCATTAAGCAACCACTCAGCATTCTTACCACCACCCAATCCCTGGTAACATCTAATCTATGTTCTATCTCTATGAATTTACCTATTTTAGATATTTAATACAACTGAAATCATACAGTATTTGTCTTTTTGTCTCCAGCTTATTTCACTTAGCATGTTTTCAAGGTTCATACATGTTGCAGCATGTATTTGAACTTACTCATTTTTATGATTAAATGTATTCCATTGTGATGGAATGTATTCCAATGTGTTGTCAGTCCATATCTGTGGGTTCCATATCCTCAGATTTAACCAACCACGGATCAAAAATACTAACAAAACAAATTCCAGGAAGTTCCAAAAAGCAAAAATTAAATTTGTTGCATGCCAGCAACTATTTATGTAGCATTCACATTGTATTAGGTATTATAAGTAATCTAGAGACGATTTAAGGAATACAGGAGGTCGTGCATAGGTTATGTGCAAATAGTACACCATTTTAAATAAGGGACTTGAGCATCAGTGGATTTTGGTATCCATAGAGGGTCCTGGAACCTATCCCCCCAAGGATACCGAGGGATGGCTATATCTTACATTTTATTAATCCATTAACCCATGGATGGATACTTTGGGTTATTATAAATAATATAAACACTGGCACATAAGTATTTGTCTCAGTCCCTGTTTTGAATTCTTTTGGGTATATACTTAGGAGTGGAATTGCCGGGTCATATGGTTATTTCATGTTGAGATTTTTGAGGAACCACCAAATTGTTTTTCACAAGCAGCTGCACCATTTTACGTTTCCATCAGCAATGTATGAAGGTTCCAATTTCTCTACATTTTTGCCAACACTTATGATTTTCTGTTTTTAAATTAGAGCCATTTTGGTAGGTGTGAAGTGGTATCTCACTGTGATTTACATTTGCATTTCCCTAGTGATTAATGATGCTGAGCATCTTTTCACGTGATTGGCCATTTGTATATCATCTTCAGAGAAGTGTCTATTCAAGTTCTTTGCCAATTTTTGAATTGGCTGTTTGTCTTTTTGTTGTTGAATTGTAGTGGGTATTTGTCTATTTTAGATCTTATACCCTTATCAGATGTAAGATTTACAAATATTTTCTCCCATTCTGTAAGGTGACTTTTTACTTTCTTGATAATGTCCTTTGCTGCACAGTTTTTAATTTTGATGAAATCTGATTTATTTATTTTTCCTTTTGTTTCTCATACTTTTAGTGTGATTGTTAAGAATTCATTGCCAAATCAAAAGTCATGAAGATTTACCCCTGTTTTCCACTATGACTTTTATGCTTTTAGCTCTAGTATTTAGATTACTGATCCATTTTGAGTTAATTTTTGTATATGATGTGAAATAGGGGCCCAATTTCATTCTTTTAAATGTGGAAATTCAGTTGTACCAACACTGTTGTTGAAGACTGTTCTTTTCCCTTTTGAGTAGATTTGGCATCCTTGTCAAAAGTTAAAGCAGCCTTAGATGTATGCATTTATTTCTGGACTTTCAGTTCTATTCCATTGGTGTTTATGTCTACCCCTAAGCCACTATCAAACTGCTTTGGTTACTGTAGCTTTATAGTAAGTTTTGAAATAAAAAACTTGAGTCATCTGACTTTGTTCTTTTCAAGATTATTTTGGCTATTTGGACCCCTTTGCACTTCCATATGAACTTGAAGGATCAGCTTTTCCATTTCTGCAAAAGAGGCTGTTGTAATTTTGAGAGGGATCGCATTGAATCTATAGTTTGCTTTGAGTAGTATTGCCATCTTAACAGTATTGCCTTTCTACTCATGAACCTAGGATGTCTTTCCTTTTCTTTCAGCAATGTTTAGTAGTTTTCAGTTTACAAGTCTTTCATCTCTTTGGTTAAATGTATTCCTAAATATTTTGTTCTTCAGATGTTACTGTAAATGGGATTGCTTCTTACTTTCCTTTTGGGATTATTCATTGCAGGTGTACAGAAGCACAGCTAATTTTTGTGTGTTGATCTTGTACTCTGCAACTTTGCTAAATTCATTTATTAGATCTAGTAACTGTCTTGTATGTTCTTTGGAATTTTCTACATTTAGAATCATGCCATTTGTGAATAGAGGTGTTACTTCTTTCTTTCTAATTTGGATGATTTTTGTTTCTTTTTCTTGTCCAATTGCCCAGTACAGTGTTGAATAGCAATAGCGAAAGTGGGCATCCTTGTCTTCTTCCTGATCTTAGGGAGAAAACCTTCAGTCTTTCACCGCTGAGTGTGATGTTAGCTGTGGGTATTCATGAATGCCCTTTATCATGATGAGGAAGTTTCCTTCTATTTCTAGTTTTCTGAGTGATTTATCATGAAAGACTATTATATTTTGTCATATGCCTTTTTGGGTTGATTGAGATGATCATGTGTTTCCCCCCCCCCCCGCCATTCGTCAATGTGGTGTATTACATTGATTGATTTTTCTCATGTTTAACCACCCTGCATTTCTGAAATAAATCCCACTTGGTCATGATACATAGTTATTTTGATATGCTGTTGGATTTGTTTGATAATATCATTGAGGGTTTTCGCATATATACTCATAAACAATATTGATTTGTAGTTTTCTTCGCTTTTGATGTCTTTTATCTGGCTTTAGTATTGAGGTTATGCTGGCCTTATAGAGTGAGTTAGGAAGTGTTCCATCCTCTTCTGTTTTTTTCATGAGCTTGAGAAGAATTGTTAATTCTTTAAATGTTTGGTAGAACTCAGCAGTGAAGCCAACTGGTTCTGAACTTTTCTTCGTTGGGAGGTTTTTGTTTACTGTCTTGATCTCTTTACTTGTTATAGGTCTGTTGAGATTTTTTATTCCTGAGTTTAAATAATTTGTGTTTCTAGGAATTGGCCCATTTTATCTAAGCTATATAATTTTTTTTTTTTTTTTTTGTGGTACGCGGGCCTCTCACTGTTGTGGCCTCTCCCGTTGCGGAGCACAGGCTCCGGACGCGCAGGCTCAGCGGCCATGGCTCACGGGCCCAGCCGCTCCGCGGCATGTGGGATCTTCCCAGACCGGGGCACAAACTTGTGTCCCCTGCATCGGCAGGCGGACTCTCAACCACTGCGCCACCAGGGAAGCCCCTAAGCTATATAATTTGTTGGAGTAAATTATTCATAGTATTCTCTTACAATCCTCTATATTTCTGTAAAATCATTTATAATATCCCCTTTCATTTCTGATTTTAGTTATTTGTGTCCTCTTTTTTTTATTGTTAGTCTAGCTAAAGATCTGTCAATTTTGTTAACCTTTTCAAAGAACCAACATTCAGTTTCATTGATTCTATCTATTATTTTCCTATTCTCTGTTATTGATACCACTCTGATTTTTATTACTCCCTTACTTCTGCTAGCTTTGGTTTTACTTTGCTCTTATTTTTCTACTTTCTTAAGGTACAGAGTTAGTTTATTGATTTGAGATCTATTTTTTAAATGTAAATGTTTATAGTTATATATTTCCCTTTGAATACTGCCTTCACTGCATCCCATGAGTTTTGTTTGGTTTTGGTTTTTTACCACCAGCATCCCCTTTAACAAAACATGGAAGATTTTATGACAGGGAAAGTGGGAAGAGTAAAATATGACCACTTTAAAACCACAAAAAGTCTTCTGTACATGTCTAGCACCTGGCAGAGGGCAGAGCAGGCATTGCAGTAGCAGGCTGGAGCCAACCCTTTTTATAGATGATATCATAGTGTCCAGGTCAGTAGAGAAGTTAGACCTTAGGTCCTGAGCCCTTGAGGAAGATGTGTGTGTGTCAGTAGTACTATAATCACTGCAGGACATGTACTCCACCTGGATGAAGACGCTGAGGGCCTGAGTCAGTGTGATGATGTGGATGTGGTCATTCTCCTTGCACATGGCTTCCACTTCCTGATGGCAGAACTCCTTGACAGTTTTCCCACTTTCCATGAAGTGCTTGAAGAACTTGCTCTTAAACTGCAGGTAGCTGAGGTGAGCAGCCCCAGATAGACCACAAGGTAATCAGAGTTACTCTGGTTTTTGAAGGAGGCCAACAGGTCTGCTACTGAGGTCCACTTCTTTACATGCTCAATCAAGTTCATGGATATGTTGTGGAAAGCCTCAACAGTGGACCTAGCCCTGGGACACCAGGTCCTCTTTTCTCTTAACAGGCATATCCTTGAACCACTGCAATTCCTTCCTGTCATCCAGCAGTGCCTCCAAGGGGGAGAATCTGAAAGCTCAATAGAAGCAGTTCCCATCAGGCCTGATCTTGCCAATATACGACTACTTTTCGTGGAGGTTCTTGATCTCATGCTGCTAGACACTGTCATCCTCAGCATACTCTTTGAACAGAACTGAGAGCTCCAGATGCTCAGAGACCAGAGTTCTGCACAGCATTCTCTTGCTGAGCCATGATGGCTTCAGCACAGACAAGACAGTTAACACCTTTGGAGCTGCTGCCCAGATGTTTCTTCTTCTGCTCCATAAGTTTGTGTTCTTTTTAATTAATTCATCTCTAATTATTTTCTAATTGCCTTTGTGATTTCTTATTTGACCCAGTGGTTACTTAAGAGTGTGCTTTCCATATATTGGCGAATTTTCCAGTTTTCTTACAAAACTATAACTTCATTGTGATCAGACAATATATTTTGTATGATTTAAATGTTTTAAAATTTATTGAGGATTGTGTTGTGGCCTATTAATGTGTCTCAGTGTATGTCTCTTTGAGTTTATCCTACGTGGGATTTGTTGAGCTTCATGACTTTATAGATTCATGTTTTTCATCAAATTTGGGAACTTTTCAGCCAGTATTTCTTCAAATATTTTTTTCTGCCCCTTTCTCTCTCTCATATCCTGCAATCTGGAAATCAGATTCGCCCCCTTTCCCTAGGGTTTGATGATTTTTTTGTTTGCTGAATGCTGTAGTAGTTGATTTGTTTGATGACTTCCCCAAACTCTTTTTGCAAAGGCTTGTGGTGTATTCCTTGTTGTGTGTGGCCACTGTGGTCTTTATACCTTAGTTTATGTTCAGCTAGAAGTTTGACATGGATTTCCTTGAATGCCAGTGCTGAACAAACAACACCTCTCCAAGTATTTTCAGGTTGACTCTATGCCAGGGCACTCCTTCAGGACTCAGGCAGGCTTGCACTGAGTGTAGGGATCCGTCTGAGGTAGAAGCTTAGTGTATTCTCAAGTCTGCTCTGAGCATTCATCATACTCTGGACATGCACGTGATTTTCTGTATTTCCCTGCATGTATGCCTGCTTTTACATGTTCTAATCTACTAAAGAAACTCTCCTCAGCTTTTGTTCTCAGGCCTTAGGTGGTCTTTTGTATGTTTTGACTATAATCCTTTGCCCCAGGCAACTGAGGTTGGTTAGTTTGGCTTGCGTGTTTTTGAGCAATACCAACTGTTCTTATGGCTTGAGTTTCTAGTTAGATGAAACAGAGGTGAGCACCTTGTACTAGTCCTTCAGGTCACACTTGGTGGATAATTTCTACTCTGCTCCCTGCTGAACCAGGGACCAGGGTCCTATGGTGGGAATCTGAATCGCTGCTGCTTTGATATCACCACTATTCTGGGGAGGGGATGGGGCGTGAATGAGTAAAAATGCCATAAAGCTTTCCTACTGTCTCAAAGTTGCCTTTTTTTTAAAATCCGACGTCCACTTAGTTGCTGTAAACCTTTGACTGTTTTCCAGAGCTCTGATAAAGTTGATTCTAACAATTTCTTCTTGTTTTTCAACGTTTTATTTTTGGGGGGAAATGAGAGCTCTGCCGTTTTGCCAATGTCACTCCCACTCTAAAATTAACCACTTCATTCTTTTGGAAAGGTTTAAGAGACTCCTACAATTTCAGAGCTGGAAGAAGCTTTTGTGATCATGTAGTCTGGTAGTTTGTAACCCTTCTCCCCAGAGCACCAGGGGTTCCATGGCATTCCCTCAGGGACACTCAGAATGTTTGAGGCTCTTTACTGTCACTCTCCTCCATTTTCACCTGTCATTCAGAGTTTGTCACTATTATTATTATTTTTTAATGGTAAGCTTTCATTTGAATCAAGAATTTTTAGCTTAAAAAATTTTAGAAATCATTGATTTATATCAAGTGCTTAGTTCAGAGCTAGGCAAAGAAGGTTCAGGTTCCTCATTCAAAGTCATCAAGTTTCCAGGCTACTCAGCCAGGTAGCTGGACTAAGACATGTAGGCTTGCTTGGCAGGATAATAACTTGGTGGCTTTGTTCCACAGTTAACTAGGGTAAAAGCACTGTGTTATGTAGGGGAAGGCAGGAGAAGGAGATTATTGTGGCATTTCTCAATCCTTTTCTAACATCCTGAACAATCTAGTTTTTGCTCCAAATGTGCATCCTCTGTCAGCACAGGTAGGTCTACAGTTGACCAGATTTGAATCTTCTTGGAGGGTAGCTTGTCAACTATCTATTGTTACTGTAGAATGCCTGCCTCACTTCCTTCACCGTCATCCCAGGGGTTAGCAAAGTATTTTTTCTTACCACATATATTTCTCTCCCCTAGAGGAGATATAGAAAATAAAATTTTCTCCATCTTGTTACATTTTCTGTTCCACTTATCTACGGCCACTAGCTCTGAATACGTAAGAATATTACATGGTGGTAGTGAAACTCTTTTCTGTTTTTCACTGTTTTGAGCAATAGAAGGGAGATTAAGTGATTACTGAACAAGACATTGGTACCCAGGAAGAACATGGGACACCACACATGATATCAAGGTAGACCTAAAGAGAGACTTTCTAAGGTTGGAGAATTTTCTGCTGAGAGAAAACAGCAGTCTTTGTTGGATGAATTTCACCTCAGTTCTTAGCAAGCGAGTTGATCTGCTTTACTTAACCTCTCACAGTCTCTCAGAGCCCTAAGATTCCATCTTTTGTAGTACAGGTAATTAAATAATTTCTGATTCTGCATATGTTCTGAATGATGAATGTTATTTTCTTTGGTACAATTATATATATGTAAATATATAATATTTATGCATATATATACACATTTTTATTAGCTGATTGTATAAAAGTATGAAAACATGGTACTATCACCCAGAAGTTTGTAGGAGCAGCAGTTTTCAATCCATGTAATGTTATATCTAAATAGAAACAATGGCCTTGGAGGTTTTCTTGCTGGCTGGTATATTGACATGATTGTGATGCCTCCAGCTGGCTTTTTCACACTGACAATTACACGCATGCCCCATGACACTTGATGCTCACAGAGCATAAAGAGGAAGGAAAACAGTGATCTTAGGTCCATGAGGGAAGGCTATAACCACGGACAAAGTAAGCAAACGGAAACCCAGCTAATTGAAAGGGAGGGTAGTTAAAATTTAGCAGTGTTGAATTGGGAATAGCATCCGTGTCAAAGGGAACTTGAATTTAGCTGGGTGATTGAAAAATCACACGGCAAATTATTTCTTCCTCTGAACTTATGGTACCAAAATAAGGCAAAGATTTTTTCGCCCTGTGCCTTAGAAGGGGGTGTTTGGAACAAGTGGATAAAAGCTGTTATTTTCTAACATCAGAAGTAGATTTAATCTTTTTGCATTTTTTAACTGTGACATTATAGGTGTGTAGCTTTACGGTAACATGGACATTGGTGGCTTCTGTTTGAAGGTTCTAAGTATTTGACCTCTTTACCACCATGTAACTCCCTCCCCCACCCACAGTAATAATACTTCTGATTTTTAAGGTGAGGAATAATGGGTGTGTATTACATTAATAATAAAAAATGAACAGTGACATATTAAGGCAAAAAATACTAAAAATCCTCCTTTGCATGCTTCACAGAGATAACTTGGAGTATAGTGGAAAGACCTTGAACTGGGAATTCAGAAAACTTGGATTCAAGTGTGCACTCTGCCACTTACCATGTGATTTTGTCAAGTTAATTTTCTTCTCTTAGCCTTTTTTCTCCCAACCCTAACACCCCCAATTTGCACTATAGAGACAGGATCTACTCCCTGGTTTATTTTGAAATAAGATGTAGGGACCATTTGGAAAAAAATGATATGGATGGTGATGGTCTCAACTACAAATTAATGTTTTCAAAAATTATTATTCTGATATAGTATTTTATATTTTTTTGAAGGTGAAACAAGACCAATAACAAACCATGTTTTTACAAAAAACCAAACATTTAATTACTGTTTTCACCTGAATTGGCAGTGAGGAATATTGGAAAAAGAGCTAAGTAGAAGCCAGAATCAACTAATTGCTGTCAACTAACAGCTTGTGTATGTTGCTTCATACCCCTGAGTCTTTACTTTTTTATTATTCAAATGCAAATGCTCTATTTCCTAAGTTCCTTTAAAATGTTGGGACTTCGTTTTATCCTCCTTTATCCTATTGCCATTACCCCCAACCCTCCTTCGCACACATACCTCTCTACCACTTCTTTCTCCTGGCTAACTTTAACAAGGTCTTCATAACTCAGCTCAGATGTTATCTCTTTCAAGAATTCTTTAATTTCTCTTGGCAACAAGAGGCTGGCTTAACTAATAAGTCTCCTCAGTGTTATCTTAACACCTACACCTACCTATATCATTGGACTCTACTATTGGTTATAAGTGTTTATATATCTTTTACCCCAACTACAATCTGAGACTCTTGAAGGTAGGGTCATGTGTTGCTCATTTGGGGACTGGCATTTAGTGGATTTTTAATGAATGTTTCTTTTTTTTTTTTTGAAGATGTTGAGGGTAGGAGTTTATTAATTAATTAATTTATTTTTGCTGTGTTGGGTCTTCGTTTCTACGAGGGCTTTCTCTAGTTGTGGCAAGCGGAGGTCACTCTTCATCGTGGTGCGCGGGCCTCTTTTGTTCCGGAGCACAGGCTCCAGACGCGCAGGCTCGGTAGTTGTGGCTCATGGGCCTCATTGCTCCGCGGCATGTGGGATCCTCCCAGACCAGGGCTTGAACCCGTGTCCCCGGCATTAGCAGGCAGATTCTCAACCACTGCGCCACCAGGGAAGCCCCATGAATGTTTCTTTAATGAGTGAATAAATTAATGAATGTATAATGTATGAGAAGCTCTTTGAAAAGAATAAAAGACAACGTGGAAATGGTATTTTTCAAATATAACTACAGAAGGAAGGGGCATTTGTCTAGTGAAACAGTACTGTATTTGGAAATCAGTTATTGGGCCATCTCTACCAATTTGGTGAGTAACTCCAGGAAAATCACTTAAGCTCTCAGCATTCAACTTCCCATCCAAAATAGGGCAATCTGCATTTCCCATTGCCTGACATTAGGGATGTCATGGAGGCCAAAATTAGAGCAATTACGTGATATCTGCTGATTTTTTAAAAAAGAAGGTATGCTGTGTGTTCTTGGGGGGATACATTAACACCTGTTCATAATCAAATTGCTTTATACTCAAGATATTCCTGAAGTTTTCTCTAAACGATTTAAAATTAAATAACATTTTAAATGGACTGAAGGAGATTTGTATTTAAAGCATATTTTTGGTCTATACCAGTTTTATAGAGTACAAAATCCTCTTGAAGGGGAACAATTATTTTTAATTTAGATTTGTAATTTGTATTTGCTTTGTAATTTAGAATTTTCTTGTGATACCAACCTCTTAAAGCAGCACCCTCCTATATTCCTCTGACTGTGTCTCCTCTTCTGTTTAATGAGCCATAATTGACTGGCAGTGGAGAAGAAATATCCACCACTGAACTGCCTTTATTGTCTTTGGGAAGCTGAACTTATGTTCATGAACACAGCCTCTGTCCTGCAAACAATAATTTTCAGAATTGTGAACAGATATTTGTGTCTTTGAGAAATATGTAAAGAAGCATTAAGGTGATGGTTCCAGGAACTTTGGGAAATCTTAAACTAAGACAAAAGGTACATTGCTCAATAATTCCCCAGAGAATTGGAGACTTTCTTTCTTTCTTTCTTTCTTTCTTTCTTTTTCTTTTTAACTGACCCCAAATGAGTAATTAATCCAGAGTTAGTTTCTCATGTAATTATGATGTTACTTACCCCTACTTTATCAGGACACTTCTTGTCCTCACCTGGGCAAGAATGTAATTTAGGCTTTGCTTACTCTCCGATTAAGAATACAAACTAAATAGTGTTTAGATTTTCCTTGTTATGAAATTAATGTGGAGCTGGGTTCTTCTTAGGTGTCCCACTATGCTTCTGTATGAAATTCTGTCTCACGCGAGTGTGACACCTATGTCTTAATTGCTTCTTTTTTTGTTGAGTCAACTTGATTGAAGTATGCTGTATGTACAGTAAACTGTACCCATGCAATGTCCTTGTAGTCACCACCACAATCAAGGTGCAGGGCATTTCGACCACCTCCAGAAGATCCCTCCTGCGTCTCTGCAGTCATTTCCCACTCCATTCCAGCCCTAGGCAACCATGGATCCGCTTTCCATCACCGTAGATTAGTTTGCATGACTTTCTTCTTGAGCCCACCTTTTTGAGGTTGAGTTCTTTCATGAGGAGATAAACTATATGGTTGGGAGGAAGGAAAAGGCAGAGCTGAGGCATCTATTCCAGTAAATTGCTTCAGATCTGATAAGCACTAAATTTTGTGGAAGCAAGGTTTATCTGAAGTCATAGGCTGGTAGTTACCTTTAGAACGTGGTTAGCCAAGAACAACAAAATTGGAATGAAATTTACATTTGGGCCATTTAATTCAGAAGCATCTAGGAGGAAGTTCAAGTTTTCCAGCCACTTCGATGAAGTAAGTTTTCCATTCCTCATATGAACTCGGTCCCATGCTTTTAGCCATCACTAAGCTAAATGGGCTATAATATTTATTTTTTACATGTTCACCATTCAGAAATAAGGTGGTGGTTGTCCTTGGACTGTGTAAACTTACAGGATATAAACACTTATTTTTAGGAGTGCAGAACTTTGTTGTATTTAAATTTTGAAGGTGGTCAAGGTACGGGGCCAAGATTTCTCATCTCCATTTGACCTTTGCGTGACAGCTCTAACCACTGGACATTTAACTTTTTATGGCCAAGAGCCAAGTGCTGTTGGTGAAATGTTTGCAAAAGGATTGGCATGAAACTGTCTCACTAGTATTTTATGCTTGTGCTACAGTCCAGAAATAAACATTACATTTCTTTCTCTAAATATATTTGTGTCCTGGATAGCCTACTGACAACTATTGTCTTTATTTTTTTCCCCCCAGTTAAATAGCAATTGTTCTGGATGAAGGAATGGCACTGTTTAAAACACTTTCACGCTAAGAGTCTCCTGGTAGGAAGGAAAATAGATTTCCAGTCTTAAGAATCAAATGGCCCTATTCAATGTCAGTCTTATGACTCTCCTCCCCCCATATTAAAATTTCGTTAAATTGGGCTCTAATCTGTTTCAAAGCAAAGTTGAGAAGTTCCTATATCAGGACTGTCCTAGATACAGATATCTTTCCAGCTTATAGAAGTACCTTTTTCTTGCTAATATTTAGTGGAAGAAGTGATATTTAACCTTTGGATGCCAGGGTTTCCTTTATTCTTTTCAAGGAGGTTTAATTAACCCATCTCTTTTTTCATTTACCCTATTGTTTGGAAATTTCTGGGAACATAATTTACTTAAAGCAGTAAGTCATATTTTTGTCCTCTCTCCTCTTTTTTATTCTTCCATAGGCGAGAACTGTAGTATATGCAGATTATTGAGAGAGGAAGAATAATATCTGAAAAGGTGGCTTTCTTAAAAGACACCAGTAGCATTAGTGTCACGTCTGAAGCACCCATTTGTGTCAACTGTAGAGACCTTTCAATGGAAAATTGTGCAGTGCTACCTTTTAAAGTATGAAATGCTAATTTGGGATTTACAGTTTTTGAACTGGAGGGCTGCATTTTGCATGGGATTTTGTTTAATTTCCCAGTGAAAAAAGGCATTTGAAACACAACTGCCTACAGCCAACTGTCAACAAAAATCAACTGTAATAGCACAGAGCCTGTCACTGATGTATGTGGTGATGTGGTAATCTTCTCAATTTAGCTGGATATTTCTCCTTCGTACAAAATAGCTGAAAGTCTTGCTAGGCATTTATGAATATCGGGAGGTATTATTAGGCTGATACTGGGGCCAGATTAAGGAAGTGTACACTGGTTCAAAGTGTCCGTTAAAGAGACACAAAATGGCATGGTGCTTGGCCCTCAGTGTAAGGGAATCTTCGCATTTCAGGTTTGCTTAAGATTTGGGCGATAGCAAGCTGAGTTCCATCTGCTGTGAAAGTGGCTTTCTGGGGAAAAAAATAAAGTTGTTATGCTATTTTTCCCCCAGAAATCTGTTATTGTTTATCAAGAGGGTGAAATTAAAAATCTCTAAAAATGGAAGTGAGGAGGGCAAACTAGGGAAATCTCCTGGGGTGAGACTGGTCAGTGTTCTTCTCCCTTAGACATTGAGAGCCAGTGGTTGAGGGCTGGCATCTTTTCCCTCTCAATCATGACTCTCTTAGAGCTGGGAGAAGAGAATTCTTTTGGAGTGTCTGTATTTTAGTAGTGGGACCCCCTTGGGTTCTAAATAACTGGCAAATGCAAGGCAAAAAATAAAGCTGCGTATAACCTATTCTTTGGCAAGGCACAAAGTTGGCACTTATTAATAGCTGTCATCAAAACATGGCATTAGTGAAGCTTCTTATATCAAAGGGGAGTTTAGAATCAAATAGCACTTTATGTTATCAGTTACTATTTTTTTAATTTAGTATTTAAAATGAGCCATATTCAGATCTGGCCACACCATTTACTAGCTCCATGGTAGCCCATCTCTCTGTGATTAAGTTTCTTCATCTCAAAATTGGATTAATAATCATGCCTACCTTATGGGGATTTTGTGAGAGTTAAGTTACCTTGTAGATATAAGGAGCTTATAAAACTGTTTGACATATAATAAGCATCATATGGTTAGTTATTATTATTATCATCATCAAGACAAGCAACATATTCACTGTTATCAAGTACTCATGCTAAAAGGGTGAAAAGTAGAATATACTAGCACGTATACTACATAGCCTATTGTGAAAGGTATATTCATTTTTCTTAATCATTATGTTTTTATATATTGGTGGAAGACAGGCGTGAACCACATTATCTGAGCTACATGTAATATGTTCTAAGATACTTATAAATAGCACCATGGCTAATAGGAACTTGACAGTGCCATGACCTGTTTTGTGCACTGCCTTCCCACTGCCCCTTTCTCTGAAGCTCTGCCCTTCTGCAGCTCCTGCTTCCCATATGATCCTGATCTGTTCTCTTCCCTGCTTGTCCTGGCCAATGATGATAGACCAAGGATGGACCTCTGATGGAGGGGTGTGGCTCCAGAGAGGCATGTCAGTAACATGGTACACCTCTAAAAAAAAAGCTAGATTGAGCCAATCCAATTCCTTTCTCTGCAGTTCTGTGATTGTGCACCGAGGTACCATTGTTGATTATCAGCAGGTGCCGAAATTCAAAAACTATGAGATGGAAGGGAGAGTAGGGTTAGATGTGGCCTTGGCAGTTATGTACAGATTAAAGCTATGATAAAACAGTGGAGCAAAGAGAAAAGCAACCACACCATGAGAGACACACCATGAGAGAGAATCTCTGAGGCTGCATGTTTTTCTCTGTTTCCTGAGCTCTCACAACTGGCTCTGCAGTTTTTCCAGATCCCATGAGACCTCTTTATTTCCCTACAACAAAATTCCCTTCCTCTCAACTTCCCACTAGTGTGAGAGTGTTTCTGTTCATCGCAACCAATTAGGGCACAGAGGGTCTAAGGTTTCTTGTGTGAGTAGGAAGTAAAGTTTTCTGCTAACAAGTAAAAAAACACTGCATGTAGTAGAATTAAAATAAAACTGAAAGTGGTCAGTGAGGGAAATTTTTATTTTCCATATTCGAAGTCTTAGGGATGAAGGGGTGCTAGAAATAAGGGGATGGACAATTATCTCTAGGTTCTAATGGACTGACAATATCTCTGCACACACGGTGATGATTACTTTTTAACGGAGTAGACAGATAATCAACAAGAAAATATAAATTAAGGTGGTAACATGGTAATCATAGACTGAGAGGAGTTTTATGAAGGAAATAAAGAGTAAAATTAGGAGATCCATTGGAGGCTTAGTGAAGTGTATCCCTTAGCATTAAATTATTTTGTTGGGTAACTGCCAGTGATCTCTGAGTAAAAAATTCCCATATGACCTTGATTCATTCTCTTCCTCTGCTTTGGCCAGTGATGAAGGACCAGGGATGGGTCTCTGATGGAAAAGTGTGGCCCAAGACAGGCATAGGTATAGATACAGATATATACTGGATCAACATATACTCCACTCCTAACAAGACATAAAGCTTTTCTTTTATATCAAAGATGATACCAAAACCCATCAACGTACTACTGAGTTTTTCTTCTCTATTTGGAACGGATTTGGACGGTGGATAATGGAACAACCATTTAATGAGCCTACCTTCTACTAGGCAATATCTTTTTCACAACTTTCTGATTTAATGGACAAAGCCAGCTGCTCTCACCTTGGAATCACTGACATTCACGTGCAGTGACTACCTGGGATTCAGGCTTCTGTCTGGATCTGTTCTGGACCAAAGGGTGCTTTAATATGCTGCTTGTTTCTTCTAGCCTCAAGTTCTGGCCTGAATACAGACTTTAATGAGCAACTCATATATAAATAGTATAAAAGAAGAATTAACTATCATTACTCAGTTGCTTTTTTTCTCTTTAGAAATGAGTTGCTTTTCAGTTTTAAGTTTTCCAACTATTTGTTATTTTATTTATTTATTTTTGGCTGTGTTGGGTCTTTGTTGCCGAGCATGGGCTTTCTCTAGTTGCAGTGAGTGGGGGCTACTCTTCGTTGTGGTGCACAGGCTTCTCATTGCGGTGGCTTCTCTTGTTGCGGAGCATGGGCTCTAGGCGTGTGGGCTCAGTAGTTGTGGCTCGCTGGCTCTAGAGCGCAGGCTCAGTAGTTGGCGGCGCATGGACTTAGCTGCTCCGCAGCATGTGGGATCTTCCTGGACCAGGGCTTGAACCCGTGTCCCCTGCATTGGCAGGCAGATTCTTAGCCACTGTGCCACCAAGGAAGCCCTCCAACTATTTGGATGGAGATTCAGGTTGGAGAGAAGAAGTGTTTCTTTGTTTTCATTATCACTTCCTGCTAAAAGTTATGTAATTAATTTCCAGAGTTAGATATCCCCTTGAGTACTCATGATATGAAGTAGAGAGATTGCTGCTCTGTGGCTTTAAGATCATTGAATACCCAGAATAAACCACCTACAGGGTACCAGACCCATAGTTGTAAAAGCAAAGAGGGATCTAGAGCATTGGAAAGGGAATACACCAAGCACCAGGTTGCAGTTACAAAGCAACAGAATTGACTGAGCATGGAAAATTCTCTCACTAAATAGACGAACAGTCCTCTGAGTTCTTCCCAGGATGCCAGACAAGTGGTCTCAGCGAGAACTTTCTCTTCTTCAGGATTTTTGTTTTTAAAAAAGGACGGTTAGACAGATACAAGCACACTGACAAGTAAGCCTTTGGATGGAGAAGTGAGGCCAGGAGCGCCGTGCGCTGCTTCTCCAGAGGATGAGTATTGACTGCTTAACAGCGTTTCTCCAGGGTGCTGACCTTGACATCCAGATGGGTCTTTTGGTTATGATATTCTTAGTGCTTCTTTACTGTGCACTTTTTATTCAAAGGTACTTAGGTATGATGATAAGAAAATGCAATCACCACCTCCCCCATTGTCCATCCGAAATGACATGTCATGAATAATTATTTCAGGCAAAGTGGTGATACTTCTTCCTCGCAGTCTCATTTTATCCCCGTGAGAAGATTTGTGTCTACTTCTCTCCGTAGACTTAGGCTTGGGTAAAGTATGATACCAGTACACATTTTTCTTCTCATGAGGTCAGTATTCTCTGATGTTTGTCATACATTTATTCAACAAATACTGATCCAGAGCCTACTTTGTGCCAGAAACCACTGGAGATGCAGCAGTAAACAAGACAGACAAGGTCTTTGCTCACATGAGATTCTAGTGAGGAAGACAGATCATCAAGTAAATATAAATAAACAATGTAATTATAGATGATGACGATTTCCAGGAAAGAAATAAAGAGTAGAACTAGGGTTTCTTAAAAGTTTATCCAGTTGGTGCTAAGGCCCATCCTCTCCTCATACCAAACCTCTAACATGCTTTCTTAATCTTTGAAGTATGCACAACTAACATTTATTTTTCAGTTTTACATACACAGCTTGAAGTAATTGAAAATTCAAGCTCTTCTGTCCTTTCCAAACAAATTTTAATCCCTAAGTCTCTCATATATAGACATTTTAGGACTGCCAATAAGCCCAGTATTAAGCAATTTCCTTGGGAGAAAAGACACAAGACACAAATTCTACATCATCAAAGTTTGGAACCCAAAAGGATAAGTAACTGAGTGGCAGTTATTTGCATACATGTCTGTCTTCCCTATTATACCTCCTTGGAGGTAGACACTAATCTGTTTTTTTTTTTGTCACCTGTGATACTTAGCATCATGATATGCACATAGTAGGAACTCAGTATATTGCTCATTGAATTCAACTGAATTAGCAAAAACACAGGCACTTGCCAAAGGTATTAGTGAATACATGTTTGAAGAAAATTAACAAGTTAAAAAATCAGTATTCACATGGATTTTGGCTAAGCAGGTACATTTCCTTACTGGTGAACATAAGGATTTTCAGACCAATGAATCTGGTATCCTACAGTCCCTTTACCAACAAGGCATGGCAGGGATGGAGGAAAAGGAATGTGGGCTGAATGCAGACTTTGGCAAATGGTTGGCACTTGAACCTCTCCTGCCATAGTCATAAGCTCTTGGTCTGCCTGGCAGGAGCTATGAGAGATAAACTGAGAGGTCCTGGGATGAGAACGCCCTATGAAGGTGCTGAGGCTGTTTTCATCTTGGCCTGAAGTTTGTGAGAAGGCTATACTGCCTGCCCCTACCGAATGATTTCAGGGTGCTTCTCCTCTGAGCCCTCCCTTCAGGGACCTGGTTCAAATGATCCCTTTACTGAGACCTTAGATGTGCAAGTCCTCTTCATAGAGCTGGGGATACAAAGATGGAAAATCAAGATCCTTGCTCTTAGGTAACCACTATTCCAAATAATTGGAGAGGAAGGACTTAACATTTAACCATTAAGGAGCACCAGCAGTGATATTCTTCTTGCCTTGAGAGTTCACCTTTGTACACGCACGCGCGCACACACACACACACACGTTAGTACTTTCCCACATGGAATATATCAGTGCAATTGCTTCAGACCACACCTTTTGGTAGTGGAACTGGGGGATGATTCCAGGCTATGGCAGGGAGCAGGTTACAGGGCTAGGACCAGAAGAGACAACTGATATGGAAGAGGGATGTGGCTTTACTAGCTGGCCTGAGTTTTCTGGAACTAAATCCTTCTATGATACAAATTCCTATGAAATGAACAGTGGGAATACACAATTCATTCAATCATTCATTTGTTATTCATTCAAGAAATGATTGTTGAGTATCTACTATGTGCTAGGGAATAGGGATGCCACAGATGGAGAAAAAAGAAAGATGTAATCTACAGGGGAAATAGACATTAATCAAATAGTTTGACAAATGTAAAATTGCAACTGCGACAAGGGCTAAGCTACTTAGTGCTGTGAGAGATTATAATAGGGGCATTTAATCTGTCAGGGAAGGCTGTCTTTAATTTACCTGATTTTGCTCATATCATGCTTTTTGGAGTGGGAGAGTGGGCTTGCCTTCCCCTTTGTGTTTCCCAAGGTCAGTCTTCGCATCAGTCTGTGAATGCACGCACATGATTTAAATAAACTGGGTCTACCTTTTCATCTCTTTACTTTCATTTTGTTTATTTATTTATTCATACATAGGTACATACACACACCGTTAGAACTATTTTTAATGTAACCATGTTTACTCATTATCTTTGGGAGACTGTGGGAATTGTGTTGAAAATGCAGTTTCTTCAATCACTCACCAGACATGGGAGGATGTTTCCAATGAACTGGAAAACAGAGCTGAGTGATGTATCACAAAACTTAGCTTTTATGTTGAATGGTCCTCTTTTGAATTGGGATATATTAAAATGGGATGCACTGGAGGCAGCATGGTATGTGGAAAGAGTAAGAATTTGGAGTCAAGAGGCTCCACCACTCGTCCATAGGGAGCCCTGGGTAATTTATGCATCTTCCCTGAGTCTCAGTGACTCCATCTGCAAGATGGGCATTATAATAACCACCTCAGTTTTTTGGTGAGGATTAAGACAGAATATCTGAAGGCTCTAGGATAGTACCTTGCACTGGTATGGGCTCAAAAAATAGTTTCCTTCCCTACATTCAGATTCTTGGGCCCCATTATCATAGGTCTACTTGGAGACAGCCTGCTGATTTCAAGGAGGGTTTCCTCTACCATGGAAAGGGGGATGGAGGAGAAAATTCAAGAGCGATTCCCATCTTGACCTAGGGAAGATGAGACGCCCATACTCCAGTTTATAACAAGATTCCATAGAAGAGGGGATAGAGGATGAATGTACATTAAAGTGATTTAAAACATGAGCAGACTCTGTGTTACACACAGATGAGTTAATTGTTTTGCCTTAAGTATATTTCCTGAAGAACAGAAGCCTGATCACAGCACACATCGTTATGTATTTCAGACAAACAGCACTTTGAATCAAATTATAGTACATACATAAAATATTAAAACAAGACATTTATAACAAATCTTTCTAACTTAGTGCTCAGCTCTAAAATAGATTTATATATGGATAAGCAATAGGTGCGATAAATGTGGTACAGATACCACAATTTAAATTGCAAATCAATGGGGCATCATGGGAAAAAGGAATGCAGACTTTAAGTACTAAGGGAAAAGATCCAGCTATACAAGAGTTTTAGGCCTTCTGCCTGATTTCATTTTGCAGTGTCTGTATCTGGACTCCACATTTGATACATCCCAATATCTGCTCCCTAATATAGTTTTTTTTTACACTCCCAAGTTAAATGATCTAATTAAAGCTTTCATTTATTGTTCTTTTTGTCGATTGTTGAACGGTTGCCAATATACAGTTCCCCAGAGTCTTCAGGTTATTTTAGTTAGCTGGGAGACTTTGGAAGACTGTTATTGTTTCTCAGTTAACAAAATAGGCAAATGAGACGGGGAACAATATCCTTGCACGTGCTGGAGTGCTGCCTACTTCTCCAGATCACCTTGCACTCTTTTCCTCCCCTATGGTTTGTTGGACAGTGTGTGGTGAATGTGTCGACAACTTGTCTACAAGAATGATCCCTGCCCGAGAATATTAAACTTGTTTCATTTATTTTAAAGAACTTTGGGGCTATCAAGTTGGCTGACTACAGAGCTGAATGTTTGTAGGCTAGCTGGCCTGCTAGAATTCAAAAGATTCCCCCATATCAGAGGCCTTTGGAAGAGCCGTAAGGGTTGAAGCTGTACTTTGAGACTGTCATGGTATCCAATTCATTTTGGGGAAGTAGACCTTTGCTCCCAGCGTCATGTCACTAGATATAGATGAACAGCCATGACTTATCCAACAACTAACTATTTTCAAGGCTGGAGGCCTGTGAATGGAGGGGAGGAGGGCCAATCACAAAGGGTTAGTGACAGATTTCTGAGTACTGATAATTAAAGAGATCTCTCTTAGTCAAAATTGTACATGCGGCTACAGAATTGAAATATCTCTCCTCCACAAGGGGTAAAGTTGTTTTACTTGGAAACCATTCTTCTTTGCCTGATCTATATGCTGAAAACTTCTCTTCCCATTGAATAGCTGCAATATTAGTTTTCCTTTACAGAGAAAGTGTGGCCATATTTCATTTTCTTGTGATGTATTGTATTCAGTTTTTAATGCTTGGGTTCTTGGTGTAGTTAACTCACCTACCTCCTTCCCACTCTGCTTACCATGATTGTTTCCAATACTTTTTTGGAAGTTGTTACATTAAAAATAATAAAGGATATGGTATTTGTTTTTCTCTTTCTGACTTACTTCACTCTGTATACTACCAAACGTAAAATAGATAGCTAGTGGGAAGCAGCCGCATAGCACAGGGAGATCAGCTCGGTGCTTTGTGACCACCTAGAGGGGTGGGATAGGGAGGGTGGGAGGGAGACGCAAGAGGGAGGAGATATGGGGACATATACATATCCATATATGTATAGCTGATTCACTTTGTTGTAAAGCAGAAACTAACACACCATTGTAAAGCAATCATACTCCAATAAGGATGTTAAAAAATATAATAAAGGAGGAAATAAATGCCTTCATATTCAAGATTTCAGGTGGTAAAATTCAACTGTACTTTATGTCAGCCAACCATGCCAGAAGAGAAAGGTATGGCTATATTCCTGCCAGAAAGTTGTATCCATAAGAATATATCTGTCAGTGCTTACCTCCATGTAGGTCAGTATAATTAGGATAGCTCTTAGAGAGGAAGATATTAAATATAGGTATACAACAGATTGTTTCTGGAATTAAGGTGCTAGTATGGGTTCTCAATAGTCTGTTCCAGTAAAAGCCAAGTGTAACCTTAAAATAGAGATATAAAGAGTTAGATCTGTGCCATCCATTACAATAGCCACTGGCTGAATGGGGCTATTGAGCAACTGAAATGTAGCTAATCTTAGCTGAGAAGAACTGTAAGTATAAAATATATACCAGATGTTGAAGGTAATACAAAAAAGTAAAAGTAAAAAAAATTATCTCAATAATTTTATATTGATTATCAAAATAATATTTTGGACATATTGTATTAAGTAAAATATATTAAAATCAATTTCACATATTTCATTTTCTTTAAAATGTGGCTATTATAAAATTTTAAATTATATATGTGGCTAACATTTTATTTCTATTGGACAGTGCTGAGCAAGGTTGACGTAAGGTAATATTGTAACTGATCGGCTTAAAAGACTTTGGTATTAGGCAACTCACTTTGTTCTTTATAGCATGCCTGAAATTCATTGTAAATGGGGGCCTATTTTAAGTGTGCCTAGACATCTTGCTGGTTAAAGTAACGCCATGGTGAGAACTGCCTTCCTGTGAGTAATTACTCCTTAATATACCTGATTAATAGGTTTAGATTCTTTTGTTTGTTTGTTTTGTTTTTGCGGTACACGGGCCTCTCACTGTTGTGGCCTCTCCCGTTGCGGAGCACAGGCTCCGGACGCGCAGGCTCAGCGGCCATGGTTCACGGGCCCAGCCGCTCCGCGGCATGTGGGATCTTCCCGGATGGGCACGAACCCGTGTCCCCTGCATCGGCAGGTGGACTCTCAACCACTGCGCCACCAGGGAAGCCCAGGTTTAGATTTTAATAGGGTTTTCCTAAAGCAAAGTCCACCAATTTTATCATATGCTTTCCAATATAACCATTATTTATCTTTGTGTGGAGAGTCTCTAGCCTTTTATAATATACCTTTTCTTGTTTATTCATCTTTCACAGTCACCAATTCTTGGAAGGGAAGTGCTATTTAGCTGAACATGCTTGGACTCTGAAGGTAGACTGCCTGGGCTCAGCACCAACACTCACTAGTGACCCTTGGCACATTCACCTCTCTTAGCTGAACTTTCCTCATCTGTGAAATGGAACAGTAACTCACGGGAGTAATGAGCACACCGTGAGATGGTTGCTGTACTGGGCATATGGACTTAATGAAGTGAATCCCCATTCACTTCCTCTTGTTTTATGAGTGCCTGGGGGCCTAAGTTTCTAGGACTCTGAGTCTGTATTGCTGATCATTGATTTTTTTTTTCCCAAGAGAAGGCCATTATTATGAGCACTGTGTACCTGTATGAAGCACAGATATGCTCATGGCAGTTAAAAAGGGAATCACAAGTTCTTGGCCTCTGTGTCTTTGTGTTTGTGATTCTCCCTGTCCAAACTACCCTCCTTTCCCCATCATTTCCTTTTCTCATTGTCTTGTCCATCTTTCAGTGTCCAGATGAAGTGCCACCTCTTTCATCAAGCCTTCTTTGACTACTCTGGACAGCACTAATTTATCAACTTTATATATCTTATTGCCAGTACAGCCCAGTTTAAATCAAGTACCAAATATGTATCTGGTGTTTCAAATTCCAGTGCTTACTGTCAAGGGATTTCAAGCCTATTCATTTGATTTCATCTGCTGAACTGTAGGTGTTTTGGAGTCAGTGGCCATGCTTCATATCCCTTTCACAACTTCTGTATCTTGTTCAAAAAATACTTGCTGATTGATCAATTGATTGATTGAGTAGGGCTTGACTAATAGAAAATATGTTAATGTGAGAGTAATTATTCATGATAGGAAGTGACCCAGCAAGGAAAAAACCCATATACCATCTTTATAGATATCTATGTTAAATAATTTGTACATGTCAAAATTTAAGATTATCATGTAAAGCATCTTATTTAACTGCTGAGTTCTAGGATATACCTGAGTTAGAAAAAGATGACTTAAATAAGTTTCTGATTCTAAATTCTTTAAATAAGTTTCTAATTCTAGAATCTTTTTATTACAATTGCCCTGGGCATATATTTTACACTCCTCCAAGCCTCAGAGTACTGTGAAACATCATTTACAATCTCAGACAGGGTATACGGATCAACTTTCTTTATAGCCAGAGGATTCTATATGTAGAATGCATATCTCTATGTATTCTAGACCTTTTGAGATACACACACACACACACAAATGTATGTAAATGTATATGTGTAAGCAGAGGTGTTAAGATCTCTAAGGTGCCCAGTTTCTATTTGTGGTCTTTCTCAATAAGGCAGTGGAACATTGGTGCTTTCAAGTGAACTTAGAGTTGTTGAATATGACATTCATGTCATTAAAAATAGTTAGCTGTTCTTGGCTACATTCACAAAGAAGTCCCTTAATGCTTCTTTTAATTGGCAGGATCCACACTCGGTATCTCTTTTGCAAATGTACCCTGCACTGAGCAGTTAGAGCTGTGTATGTGTCCGTGTATGTTCTCTGTAGGTGACACTACACCCTAATCAGACAACTGGGTCATTGTACTAGGACATACTGTATGCAGACAATGCCTTGCCTACCACTCCCCCCGCCTTTTTTTAAACCCTGAAATATGGTTGATATGGTCCATTGCAAAATGAACCTATATTGGAAATGGCAAAATTGTAATGTACAATATACCGGGGTCAGTGGGGTGTGCTGTTTTTTGCATATATTTTTTCTCCCCTGACCCATGCCATTCCCCTGCATACGGGGAAAAAAGCTTCATCTCGCACAGAAATGTGATGTCCTTTACTGCCAGAGGCTGTTGCTGTTTTAAATGAGGAAAAAGCACAATGCATGAAGAAGGAAAATTAAAGCATATTCATTTTGGAAATTAGACATGGTGTCAGGAGACTCGCAGAAAATAGCCCCGTTTGAATGGAACCTCACACTACAAGACAGTTCACTGAACTTTTGACCACTGTTTATACTATGGAAGCTTTCGAAATAGGGAGAGAGCAAAACATTTTATAGCTGCTTAATAGCTGAGTTCATATTTCTTTCTTTCTTTTTTTTCCCACCAGGCATTTGTCTCTCCCTTCAATGTGTATAAGATATGCAAACATATCTCATATGTTATATGTTAGCTTATTGGCAGGCCTTTGTGTTAATGTCTCCAGGTTGGTTCCAGAACACACAGCTACTGGATGAGAGTAGCTCCTGGCCAACCCGGCAACCTTCCTTAACGCTCCGCGGAGCAGTCTGCCGTCTGCCTGTGGCTGGTCTGGAGTGGCCAGTCCTGCCAGGGCACACAGGCCTTGGGAGTGACAGTGACCTCATTAGAGGTCATTCTGCAAATGCAGAGAGAATATACCTTTCACAAGTCCCAGGGATTCCTTATGCAAAATTGGACAGGGATGGGGGAGATGATGGAAAAGGCACTTTGTCTAATTTCCCCCTTCCCATTATTTGGAAGAACAGTTCTCAATTTGTGATCATCCCTGTTCTGCTTCATTGCTTCCCTCCTGCAGAGCACATCACACCAGCCAGGTTAAGTGGGATTCAAGGGCCCTCCAGGAAGGACAGCCTAGATTTTTGACTCAACACTGAATAAGGAAGTACCTGCAAAAATGAGGGAGAGGAAGAGTTAATCAGGAGTGGAGGGCAGGATCAATTAGAGGCAGAAAAACAAATCCAATTTGTATTGGTATTAATGAAAAACATGCTTTAACGTTTATACAGATATGAAGCGTGGAGCTAAATATTACAAATTACAGGTTATGAGTCTATGTCAGCTTTATTATTGTTATTACTATTAATGCGATGATATCAAACCTAAGGGGTCACTGTGTTTGTTTAATTTATTTTCTGGGAAAGCGTAGCATTTCATTTCCAAGTGAGGACCTTTTGTTTGGCCTCTTGGTGACTTGACCACACTGGCACAAATTGGACCCCGCCTCTCTCAGGTTCTGTGAGCTCCTTAGCGTTCTCTCCTTTTGATCATTACCAGGTGTATTCTCATATCTTTACCCTCACTCCACTCCCCAGTCAACTGTGGGTCTCACTTCCATTAGGAGGTGATACAATGCTGAGGTTTTAATGGTGGCTTGAGGGGGTATGAGGACAGGGGATGCTGAGAAAAGGCTTAATCATAATGGAATCACCCTGTGCCGCAAAATCCTGTAACGTGTCTCAATACTGACCTTCTGTGTGTGTCCTTGGTTTGGGAAATAGGGACGATCTGTCCCCATACATGACTGTGAGCTCTTTACAGATTCGCATTAGGACAAACTTCAACATGGGAACACATTGCTATTTTCTTCTGCCTTTTGCTCTGTGATTTTAACTTGAGAGAGCAAAAGAGTGAGCGAGCGAGTGAGCGACAGAGAGAGAGAGAGAGAGAGAGAGAGAGAGACCATCACTCAATCCCAGCGTTATTCATTAGGAGCGGGTTGTTTTTCTCCTTTGGATGGGAAACGTCTCTCCTCTCACTAGCCAGTAACAACCCTTCTGTTCATCCTTATGCGAAACCTTCACAACTGCACTAATATGATCTCTGACAATTGGAAAGGAGCTAGGAAAATAAGGACCACTGTGAAGTCAGGAGTTAGCCCAGGGTCTTCTCAGGGCAAGAACTCTTCCTGACCACCTGCTTTTTGCCAGGACTAAGAGACTAAGATCTGTGTGCTGACCTCAGGCCACAGGCTGAGAGAAACCTGAGAAGTGCTTTAATCAAAATCTTCTTGGCCTCAAAAACGACCCTCTTTGTTTCCTGTTCTGCCTGAGGCTTCTTGGCACTGCCTGTAGCCATGTTGCTTTTGCTCTGGTTTTGTGAGAGGAAAGTCCCAGGGAGCCCTGGGGGACTGCTCTGTGCTCCTGCCCAAGCTACCCACCCACTTCCAGTCTATAGCCCAATGAAGGGAGCTGAGATAGGATGCAGGGGATGTAACATGGGTGAGGTCATGCAGGCCACCACTTTAGCCACTGGCAAAAACCAGGCATCAGAAACAGTGACATCAGGGAAGTACTTCACAGTTTAGAGCTGGAGGTGGGGGAGATAAGGGATCAGGTTTGGAAAACTCTCAAGCCCTCTCAGTCTGCTTCGCCCTCCTCTCCCTACCTCTGAGGACTTTGCTGACGTGGACCCGTGGACGCAAATGCCCTGCATTTTTCTGTCACCACTGCCTTGGCAGTGGATCATCCCTACAGTTGTCACACCATTTGTGGTGGCCTGTAGTTCCCCTGCCACTGTGGTGTCTGACAGGGACTGGGCATTCACATGGTGATCAAATCCAGCAATATTAGTCATAATGATTTTTTCCTCTCTCTTTTTAAGCCTGTGGAAGAGAATGAGGAGACAGGCCTGGGCAGGATTTCTGCTTTGTTTAATTACAAATGGACATATTATAGCAAATATTAATGATTTCATTAGTTTAGGAATTTCAAGTCTGTCTCAAGTCTGAATATCATGTTACGATGACCAAGCTTTGAATAAAAATCCATCTCAAAAGAAAAAATTCCATCAGGTGCAATGTTGGTAAGATTACCTCATTGCATATGGGGCATGTGATGGTGAGGTGTTTTCTGGGTCACAAGGGGTTTTGCTGGTAGTCCCAGAGTGTTTCTTTCATACTTACGGTAGTCTATGAAATATGAAAAATGTTAAATAGTTTAGCCATCCCTTTCTTTATAAGATTGGGTTTCATGAGACAGTAGACTAGTGAGGCAACTTGATGGAATCAAGAGAGGGCAAACTTGGGTTCAGATTCCACCTCTGCCACTTAGCTGACTTCAAGGCCTTGGGCAGGTCACTCTTTCCTGACTCTCCTGGTCTCAGTGGTCTCATAAATAAAATGGGATAATAATCTCAATGATAATGATTATTATCATTACAGTAAGAGAATCTTAGAGCTGGAAGATGTCTTTAATATCTATACGTTCGTTCATCCCTCCCCATGTCACAGAAAAAGAAACTAAGTTTTTGAGACCCTAAGAACTTATTAGACAACATGCAAAATGGTCTCAGAGCTTGGTGTGGTCCACATTCTCTTGATGCCCAGACAAGTGGACTGTTTGTGTCCATTCGGGCTGCTATACAAAAATTAAACAGCAAACATTTATTTCTCACAGTTCTGGAGACTGGAAGTTCAAGATTAAGTTGCTGGCGGATTTGGTGTCTTTGATAGCCCTCTCCTGGTTCATAAACAGCTGACTTCTTGTTGTGTTCTCACATAGCAGAAGAAGTGAGGGAGCTCTCTGGGGTCTCTTTTATAAGGGCACTAATCCCACCCTGAGGGTTTCTCCCCCATGACCTCATCATCTCCCAAAGTCCCCACTTACAAATACCATCACGTTGGGGATTAGGTTTCAACATATGAATTTTGGGGGTACATAACATCTAGTCCATAGCGAGGACTTATTTATTCCTTATCATTTCTCAGGTCAAGCCTTTCATGTTGTTGATGTTGAGTGCTATATAAGAGTTTTTCTGGAGTGTTTTAATTTTTTTCCCCCATTGGGTTTTTATAATATATTCTTTCAGGTCTAGAACCTTGCATATCACTTGTTTCTCTGATGTCACAGTCTTTATTGGTCTACCCCTGTGATTCCCTTCAGCTGGAATACTTTATTACTTTTTTTGTCCAATGATTCTTTGATTGTTTTCTGTCTTGGCCTTATTTTCCCCAAAGAAAATAGAATACCTAAGCAAAAGGACCATATAACACATTTTACCTAACTTTGTGGTTCCCAGATTTTTGCTTTCACTGATTAGTAAAAACATTTCTCTCTTCCTTTCTCCCTTCCCCCCCTCCCTCCCTCCCTCCCTTCCTTCCATTTTCTTCTTTTTAATAAGGGATACAAGTTTGTCAACATTTTGGTTTTCCAAGAGCTTTAAAAAGGTTCCTTTTATCTATTGACATCACTTCATGACTATAAAAGACTTTCAAAGATGATTAAGACATAGAAATAACATAATATTAGACTTAAGGAGAGTTTTTCTCAAGAAAAAAATATCAGCAGAAAGGCACGGGCCTTGTCTTTGGATCACTTAAAATTTTGTCACAGACCAACAGAGGCCCGTAAATGAGTAAATGGGAGCTGTTAGTCTAAGGGGCAGGAGTTGGGTTGCGATGCAAACTGAACCACCTTAACCCATCAGAAGCCTAGAATGGGGACAATTTGGAACTCACTTCACAGGGCTGCTATGAGGATCAAAAAAAGCGGCATGGAAAATGCTGTATATATGTTTTACATATATGAATTTATTTTCTTCCTCTCTCTCCCTCTCCCTCTCCCTCCCCCTCCCTCCCTCCCTCCCTCCCTCCCTCCCTCCCTCCCTCCCTCTCTCTCTCTCTCTCTCTCTCTCTCTCTCTCTCTCTCTCTCATCTAATTATATATACCAGTATATGAGAGCTCTGAAGGACAGTCATACATCAGCACTGGGATAGACAACGGAAGTGACAATAATCCTGGCTTCCAGTCATAGTCTAGTGAACACAAAAGACTTTGGGAGTACAGACGAAGAAATTATTGTGGCCCCTTCCTGATAGAATTTACACGAATACTGCCACCATCCCACCAGCTGCACTGACTCCACACTGGAGGAACTTAGTCCAAATACTAGACATAGCCTCACAAAGAACTCTTGACTGACTGTCTGAAATATGTAGGCTAGCTTCCTGGAATGGGGTCTTGCCGGCAAGGAAGTAATGCTAGAAACTAAGTAATATGGAGCTGTGTAGAACCTTTAAAAAGAAAAAAAAAAGACTGCCTTTCTCTCATTGTTACCATATACCTGATTCCTAAACAAACTTTGAGCCATGTTCTTCCCAAGCTCATAGATGACTGAGTGTACGATGATCTCGGGAGCACTACATATTTCAGGCCACTGCAGCTGGGCAAACGTCATGATGAGCCATTACTGCAGATGAGAAAACTAAGGTTCACAGAAACTTGCCAGTACCACATGACAAATAACTGGTAGGGCCACAGTTCAGAACAAATCTGTCTGACCCAACCAAACTCATGGTCTTTCCAACAAACATACAATCATATATGTATGACAGTTATATATCTTAATGAGTACAATGAGTGAGGTTAATATAGAAGTAATGGACTTCTGTTTCTCCTCTCTTCCCCCAAATGACTTGCCTTTCACCTTTCCCATGACTAGTTCTCTAACTGTAGTCACAGTTGAATTGCATTTTCCAAGGTCCATAGACAGATACTAATTTGGGGGGCAATGAGTTCAGGTGTTATGCGGGGCCCAGCTAACCTATGCTTTCTCAGATATCAAACAAGTCAGGTTACCCAATTATTTCTGAGAGTAATTACTGTGTTTTCACTTTAGCCCATTTCTACTCTTTGGCCCATTGTTTACCTCAGAGAGGAGCAAAGAATGAATTCAAATTAAGTCTGAAATTACAATGAGATTGCCAATAGAAATCAATGACTTGTCCCATGACAAGCTAGGGTTTATGAGGTAGCCTAACAGTGGCCTTATATCTTTGCCTACCTCATTGTACTGCCATTCAAGCGGATTATACAATTTTCCTGTTATTAAGGGGGTGTAGTCAGGGCAAAAGAAAGTCTAATTGAGTTTAATAAGGCTGGAAGTGGTGGTACAGAAGCCTTATAGAGAAAAGAATATTACAAATAGGATATTCCAATAAGAGTAGTCTGGGCTGTCTGTTAAGGTTGATATTTATGTCCACATTTATTGACTTTAGAAAGGAAATATAGACAAAGCAGATAGAGGTTAAAGAACTCACCTTTTCAGCAGCAGGAGCCTAGATCTCAGTGGAATTGAAAAGAGTTATACTCAGTGTAGTGAAATACCATTCCATCCATTTTGTACTTATGAGAACTTCTGCTTATTTGGGTAAAGTGGCTGAAAAATACACCCTTCTCCAAACAAAGCAGGAAAGCCATAATGGAGACCGTGGAGTCACAGAAGATATACATAGTTCTAATGCTGTGCTATCTGATATGGTAGCCACAAGCCACATGTGCCTACTGATCTCTCTTGAAATGCGGAGTTTGAAATGAGATGTGCTTTAGTTGTAAAATACATAGCAACTTTCAAGGACGTAGCATAAAGAAAATCATGCAGAATATCTCACTGATAGTTTGTATTTTGCTTACATGTTAAAATGATAGTATTTTGTATGTACCTGGTTAAATAAAATATTAAATTAATTTCACCTGTTTCTTTATACTTTAAGAGTGTAGTTACTATGTACAATTACATACGTGGCTTGCATTATATTTTTAGTGGATAGCAGCGGTCTAATGCAATGCCTAAATGATATCATCTGAGCATCAAATTTCTATAATTTGTCTTTATTTAAGTTAGAATGTCAATATTCACTCTGCTCGTGTGGGATATGGATTTGCATCCACGAGTATGATGTGCATTTACACACACACCCATATTCATGCAAGTGTGAAGAATCCCATCACCTTTGGAATGAGAGAAATCATCCCAATAAATCCCAAGTTGTTGTTTGCGCACATAGAAATGATGTTTTTTCTCCTGCATCTCTTTGTTTTAATAAAACCCACAGCCCCAAAGAGCACCATTTGGAATAAGCTACTGGAACAATTTATTATTTCCTCTCCATGGATTAGAGAGGTGGTACTTGGAGCAGCTTGTTAAAGAGGAGAGCTTGGCCCTTGCCCTTGCTCTGTGTTTAATGATCCTCTCTTCATGTGCCACCTCTCTAATCTGCAGAGAGATAGGTACAAATTGTATCTATAATGTTATATTACTTAACAGTATAATGTATGATAAATCATAGAATTGCATCCCTACCTTGTAATTGGTGAGATGTGTTGCATGAGAGATCCCCTAATTCAATAGAGAGTGGTTGCTCTTATATATAACTGCCTCTCTGAATCAAACCAATTCAGCCCACAAGTGATGAGGGGAGAGTTTAAGCCTTTTTAATTAAAAAAAAAGCAAAAATATGACTTAAAATGACTTTATAGGCCCCTGGATTCAAACAACTGCTAAATAATCCTCTATTTGAATGGAGCCACTTCTTTCTTCATTCTGTAGGCAGCAGGGATGGAACCATCTGTAGGAAATGGGTACCTGAGAGGACAGACATTTGATGAATACATGTTATCATATGTGGTAATCATCACTTTTAATTTGTTCCCCTTAGCCAGGTGTTATTATTTTTGAAAATTACTGTCTTCCTACTGTTAGCCACACACATATGTTTCATTAGCAACACTTTTTGTTTTAAATCCATTCCTTTTATCTATATAGACTACTCCCTAATTCTTCAGAGTTCTTGTATCATATTTTGTTTTCTCCTCTTATTTCCTTAAGCTTCTGGGCTTATTTTATTTTTTAGCACTGCCTGTTTTTGTGGCCTCTTTCCCTAACTGCTAACCTTCTTAACTTCCCAGGTGTTAATGGCAAAGCAACCAGCATCAGGGCATTTATTGCTGCAGAAAGATGGAGTACAGGTGATTGTACCTCCACTCCTAAGAATGCACAGAGGTTCTAATAGCAATATACATCTATACAGAAATAAGGGACAATGACATCTAGATCAAGATTGTCAATAGTCACAGCTGTGTTCTTGGCCACTGAAAATCTCTGACCAACACTGAATATAATTTGATCACTGACTGTTCAGAAATTAGTTATGAAGACAACTGAAATAAAATTTGACAGGCAAGTTTAATTAAGTCTGTTACAATTGCTATGACTTATACAAATTAGACTGTTCCAGCTGGATGAGGCCATAGACATGGCTAATCTTTCAGTAAGAACTGAGGAAACTTGGCTGCGATAAGTAGTACTAGGCTTACTGGTGCCTTGAAGGAGATCTGGTTCCAGAATGAGTTTTCCTGCCCTCAGTCATCCTTCTTTCCATTCCTTCAGAGTATATCTCAGAAAGCTTCTCTTTAGGAGCTGAATTCTAGGACTCATTGTTTGGGGCTGAAAAATATCCAATAAAAGTTGTCACATACTTGCTGCTTATATTTTCTATTTATCATTAAGCAAATGAGTGAGATTCTGTGACCTGATTTTGCACTTAAATTTTTTTCATATGTATTTTCTTAAGAAATATAAAATAGATTGTGTGGTCTTATCTTAATTTGATCACTTTCCAAGTCTGACTTTCTGAAAAGAGTAGAAAGGCAGCTTTTTGACATGAGTCATTGATTCTGTCCAAACAGACGTAGGAAAATTGCAGCTTAGCACAGCCTACTTGAAAAAGTGGTGGGATGGAGGTGGGGTTGCCTTATGGTTTTCGGTTACATCTGCATTGCTTTTCCTGAGGTCTACAGTTTTACATCTTGGTAAAGAGAAACAATTCATTTGGTGAATAATCTATAATACAATTTCCAGAAGTCACCCTGCCATTTCTCAACTGCCAGATACATTTTATTTTTACTCTGCATGTTACCAAGGAAAACAAGGTTGCAGAATGATGCCAGCTTATGCTTTTCAGCTATGAGATGTCAATAGCCCTTGATTTTGTTGTTGTTGTCACTAATTTCTGCAAGTTCACAAAAAAGTGTCATAAAAACAAATTGCTTTTAAACGTCCTATCGTTATTCATCCAGTATTCTTATGAGAGATAAGAATATATTTGCCATAGTTTTTGAAATCACTTTTAATCACCAATATTCATGCCTGTAGAAAAGGCTACTTAGACTCTATTTTTTATTTTCCTCTCAGTTTTTTTTCTTTCCTTGTGTTTTCATGCTGACATTTTTACCATAGAGTCGCATTTTCATCTAGGACAATGGCATCTTGTTTTTAAAGCAAACAAACACGAGGCTATTTGTTTTGAAAATATGTGGGTTGATGACAAAGTCATAAGAATTTCAGAGAAATGTCAGCGCGAGTGTCAGGAGAGCCAGTTCTCATGTGTTTCTTATATGAAAATGGAATTTGGTGCCTTATGTACTGACAGCCTCCACACGGTGCAGAAGTTTCTTTGTTTTTGCTGGGCATTGCTTTCCTCTTTCACTGTAAGCCCACTTGATGATTTTGAAAGATCAATCCTACTTTGCACTGAATGTACCTCTTAACCTTTTTCCTAGAAACTGAAACAGCGTATAAGGGAGTTCCACAAAAGGGGGAACTCTAAGATGAAGGGCAAGGAAGCAAAGGGTTATATTACAATTCACATAAGAAAGAGCATTTTCACTAATCAGTACCCATATCATACATTTGTAAAAATGACTGCCTGACAGGTGAAAAATCTATTTTTTTTGACAGCGTACATTTAATCTTAATCCAACACAACAGTTCCTTTTTTCGCTTTACACAAACTCTCTTTCACCTTTTGATAAACTTTACCCCTGTGAACCAGAGAATGTTTCAGACTCCTACTCTTTTCTGTGTTGCAGCAGTATTTTGAGGGTAATGTAAAGCAGATTCATTTGGCAGAATGTTTTTATATGCATATCAATGCAAAGGTAGGCTTTAATGATTTTGAGGATTAAAGGCTCTGCCCGAAACTTTGTAATATGCTGTGAAATACTTGCAGTGCGAATTAGACTCCTGACCTGCTGAGGCCTCTCTGAGGTATTCTATTTTAACCTGATGCGTGGAGCACAATAGCGATAAATCTTGAAGCAGATTAAGTAATTTCCCCATAGTGGTGTGTCTATTGGAGTTTCAAATAACCCAGCATGGGGATTCAATTCTTGATACATTTGGATATTCCAGACTGTATCCCCTCTGTGTAAAAAAAGTTTCTGGCAGGGCAGCATCCTGCACTTTGACCCCCTTGTAAGAGTATCAGTTGATGCCCTACTGAGTCCAGTGAATGCTGATTCTTTTGCCACTCCTGAGTCCTTAAAAATAAAATGAAAGAAAGACCAAGAAGAAAAGATGGCCCATTTGCATGCTTAAAATATGCCGAAGATTGTATGAAGCGCGGAAGCTTGAGACATTATGACACTCTCAGGTCTCAGGATGCCACTGGGGATTTGATTTACTTTTCTAGTTTGCTTGGAGATATTCTGGTTTGGCCTAGGCGGTTTTGGCTAGAAAAATCTCTGAGGCTCACCAGAGAAGGCGTTCATGAGCATCAGTACCCCAGGGCAGCCAGAAAAGTATGTGCAAGGCTCAGAGGAGCCTTGTGGTAGCAGTGGCTCTCCATGGGAGCCATCTTGAATTCAGCAGTTTAGTAGGGGAGAAAGTTCTCATTGTGTCTTCTCAGTGCCAACACCTCTGTGACGTAAAGGTCAGATCTACATAATGAAACAAAAGCAGAGCCTGGTTGGGGAGAAGGGGACTTGTTTAATCCAGGAGACCAACAAACTTTGGAGATTTGATTGAAAACCCAAATGCTTCCCTGGGAATAAGCATCTAATTAGTATGGAAAATCTAAATGTGCCCTTGACTTTTTTGTTCCTTTCTACAAATGACAAGTCCTCTCATTAAACACATTTTAAAAAGTAGAAACTATGGGCTTGAGCAGAACACTATATGGCCCACTCATTTCCCTACTCCTTTGAAGAAGAGAGCTGTGGGCAATATTGTCATTAGAGGGAAAGAGCACTTGGCAATATCATGCTGATAGCACATTAAGAAAAATCAACAAGAGAAGTATAGCTTGGGAGACCACACCTCTAGAAGCTCCAGCTGCTGTTTCCCAGATCAAACCACAGTGTCTTTCTAGTGGCCAGTCCATTGGAAGGAAGCATGAGTGGCAGGGTGGCTGTGCAGCCCAAGCAAAGAGGAAATGTGCTGCCAGTATGTGTATGGCCACTTGTATGCACATGTGTCATTGTGGGCGTGTGCATGTGTGTGAGGGGTGTATGCACACGCATTTGCATGGGGAGCATGTGGACATATAGATACATATGTATGTGTGACAGGTGTGCAGGTTGTGTGTGGGTATGTCTGTTTAAAAAAAATTATATACATGACCCATGATTTGATAAAATAACGAACACCTTTTCCTCCCTCTGCCTCTCCTACAGTCTTTGACTCCTTGCTCTTAGTTACTGCAGTTTGTCACCACGAAAAACAAGAAAAAGAAGAGCTTACCGCTTCTTAATGGTGATAAGATGAAAATACAATTATTCCCTTTGTGATTTTTGATTCCATCTAGGAATCTACTCCTGCACATTAAGTTGGGGAAACAGGAGTGTTTGTTGCATGGATCTGAGTCAACACGATGCTTAAATAATGTGCCCAACTCCCCTTATTTCCCATGACTTTCTTACTCTTTTGCCAGCTAAGAGGTCTCACCACCTCAGTGATTCTCCACTGAAGCTCTTTCCTCCTGCTAATAACACTTCCCTCTTGGAGTTTTCTAACATGGTCTGCATTTCTTTTTCTTCCTTATGTGTGTCTCTAATTTACAAATAATGTAGTAAAAATTCAATATCCTAGAACCCTAGACCTCAGGCTTGGAATCATAGAAACTTAAAGCTGAAAGGGACCTTGAGGATATTCTAATTCAGTTCCCTTATTAACAGATGAGCATGTGTAGAGCGAATTCCAGAGGGCAGCTGGCTGTGGATCTGAGTATTCAAGCAATGTCATAGGGTTGACATGGACATTTCACTAGAAGTTGTGACAATCTGTGTCATGGCAATGACTGGAAACAATGCAAAGGACATTTCCTTTGGGAGATGAAATGTGCTAACTCACATTTGTGAAAGTTCTTTGTGAGCTATAATGTGGTAAATGCATGAAATGTAGGATGATTATCTCTGTGTTTTCTTTTATAACTAATAATGTACTAGGTGAAAATTGTACCATAACTTTTGAGACTATAAAACCTAGTGAGAACTGAAAAGTCTAAGTGCATATTCCAAGGAAGCTCTCTACTGTGTCTCAAAATTGTTTAATATTTACTTTGTAGAAAGTTGCTTTGACTACTCAGCTTTTTAGACAAGAAGGAATCATTCATACGGTTACAGAGAAAAAGCACTGGATGGGGGATCTGCAGGCCCACATTCCATTCTTGCTTTAGATTTTTGCCATATTTATTCACTTGATGACCTGAATGACCATTAAGTATTTAACCTAAGTAGAACTCATCATTTTCTTTTATGGAAAAGTGATCTCCACCTGTTGCTATGACAGCAAATGAAACTATCAAGTGTTCATTTGCCCCAACCAGAAATGTGGAAAGCATGCTTCCCTCCTCTTTCTTCCTTACCTCCTCCCACTGCGTCACCAGGGTCTGTCAGATTTACTGCTGTATAATCTCTTCAATATCCCCACTGCTATTGTCCACATCTTCATCTCTCATCTCGTTTTAGTTTTAAGTGGTCTCCCTTTCTCCAGCCTTGTACTTTTCTCCTTCAAGTGCTAGCGAGCTAGCCGGATTGATCTTATAAATTTTAAATTTGATTTGCTCACTCCCCTTTTTAATACTGTAAATGACTTCAGAATGCCCTAAGGAAGAAGTTCAGAGTTGTTACCTCCATCCACAGGCCTTTCATGACATGGCCTCCTCCAGCTTTCCAGTCTCCTCTCACTTCTTAGCCCACCCTCCAGTCTGCATGATCCTGTTTTGTTTCTTTGGTGCACCATCTTACCTCTCACCTGCGAGTTCTCACACATGTCATGTCCTTGGCCTAATACCTAAGAGTAAGCTCTTCTTTCCATCTCTGTTATCTTCTTATGCTTAAATCCATTTTATCTTTCAAGTCTCAGCTTAAATATTCCTTTGTCTGGCAGCCTCCTATGATTGTTCCCCTCTCAGGTTGCTAATATCTCTCTACTTCTATTAGAGCACTTATCACAAATCATTAAACAGTCTGTGGTTCACCACAATTCCATGAGCTCCCTGAGATTAGGGACCAAGTATGTATAATTTTTATGTCTCCAGGTTTTACTCCAGTGCCTCATACGTAGGATGTGCTCGAATAAATGTATGTTGGATAAATGAATGCATAAATGTCAGTGACTTATTATGTGACCTTGAACAAGTCACTTCTCTTATTTGGGACACCATTTTCTTCATGAGTAGCATGAGAACACTGAATTAAAATGACATGAAGGTGGCTCCCAGTTTTAAAGTTATAAGAGTTTATTTTTATATGTGTGTTAACATGCAAGACATGTAATAGAAATTTGAAAGTAGCTATGAGTGAGTGACACGTTTCTATTTTTGATTTGAGCTTATACCTTTAAAAAGTTTGTAATCTTTGTTCACATCTGGATCAGTACTCTCTACCTCATGATAAATATCTTTCTAATGCAGTCAATGAATGGTCACCATTAATGCCCGAGATCAAGAGTAGTTTGCACCCTGACAATGTGGGGATTTGTTGGCTTTGTGGACATATGAAAGAAACTGCAAGAAATATGTTTTTCTTGAATAATTTGGGTCTAATCTAAAAGAGAACAAATGGCTCAGAAGGAAATGCATTTTCATTCTTTATCCAGGTTAATGAAATAGTTGCTTGAATGTAATGGACTAAAGATGGGAGCCGGTCAATATTTCTCAACTACTTTGAACCTTTGGAAGTTGAACCATCAATATTTATATGGTGGCTAAGTCTTAAATTTTGCTTCTAAATGACAAAATGTAGTGTATTTCGGTGAGTCTACAGATTATCCATGTGAGGAAGCAGTTGAGCTGAGGTAGCGCTGATGGCAAAGAGAAGCAGCAAGGTATTTGAGTGTAAAATATGCAGAGAAGAAATTTTTGAGCTTCTTGTTCTTAGTTTTTGGATGATCCCAAAGGTAAGAAATGCACATAATCTACTGTCAGAGAGAGCCAGTTTGGGGGAACCATAATGCTATAGACATAGACACCACATTTCCTCCCCAGAGAAGCTGAGAAAAGTTCAAAGCATTATACTGGGAGAATGATCCAATTAAATACCAATATGAAGCCAGCATGCTATGTGCCCAAAAAACAAAGCTAGCTATGCATTCTTATCAGTGTCTCTTTGAAGACACCTTCAAGCTTGACCCTGTAGTCATTGTCTTTGCTCCTCCTGATTCAGAAATATAACCAACTTTCCAAGTTTTTTGTCCTTGACTTTTTATTTTATTTTTTGCCATTTTCTGTCTTACTGTGCTTATGTTTTAACATATCTGCTCTGTGGTATTGTGGTACTGGAATTAAACACTCTACATCTAGGATTATTTTTCCAATTTACTGCCTTCTGCGACAAGAATTTATTCCTTAGACTTCCTGCCAGTCTGCAGTTGCTAGTAAATGATATACTGGTTTAAAGATTTGGATACTTTAGATGGTGAAAGAAAATCACAAAAGAAAAATCATTTTGATCTGAGACTGAAATCCAGACAAAAGACTGATGGTGGTGTTTGAGTAGACAGTGGATCAGCATGTCTCTATGTTAGGTAGAAGTACCAGCTTACAGCAAGCAGGAGAGAACTCAAGAACAAAATAAACTAGGCCTACCTCTGCTTATTCAAATACCACCCACAACTTTCTGGGAGAAGAACATATGCAGAGCATATTTGAAAACATTATAAGGTGTGCATAAAGTACAATATTAGTCAATTTTATATGCTCAGTTGCATGAAATCTGTGTGTTTAAAAAATATAATAATTTGCATTTCATGGCTTTTGATAACCTCAGGAGTGCACTTGAAATTCAGCACATGCCCACAGCACCTCCCAGCTCACCCCATTTTTAACTGAAGACCAATGGTTTCTATTAAGGGATCAGGCAGGGCCTCTGACAAGCCAGTCAATAACTATGTGAGGTTACTTCATTAATGCTATAATGGTTGATAGAGTGAGAGGCAAAAAACAGGTTCCTGACAGCAGCAAATGAAAATGATAGAGATTCCTGAAGCAATGCGCCTTTCCTTTGTCATTGTCTTTTGCTTCGCTTATTCAAAATGTGGCATTTATGTATTCAGTCTTGATGAATGTTGCAGGCTTTAAGTACTTTTTCCATCTCTAATGCAGTGCCGATTGCACATTGTTCTCTCTCTCTCTCTCTCTCTCTCTCTCTCTCTCTCTCCCCCCCTCCCCCTCTCCCCCTCCCTCCCTCCCTCCCTCCCTCCCTCCCTCCGTCCCTCCCTCTCTCCCTCTCCCTCTCTCTTCATCTCCCTCTCTCTCTTTTTTTTTTTTTTTCCCTATAACCTCTGCTGTCAAGGCACTGCAGGCTGAAGGGTTGCAGGCACTGGCTAAATAGCTTTTGTGCTATAAATGGTGAAGGTGATGGGACAATGCATCATAAGCGCTGGCTGGGTCATAGAGCAGAGAGGGTGGTGGGAGCCGGTGCAGCTAAAATGGTGCAAGTCCCCCTGGCCCTGCTATTCTCTTTCCTTTATTTGGAAATCAAGTGGAAATCCCCAAGGAAAGTAAAGACATCACTGTGGAATTCAGACAGGGATGCAACTGGGAGAAGAAAGCTCCCTGCAGGTGAATCAAGAAGACAAGTCGCATGACCATGTTCAGAACCGTGCATAGATCTGGGGAGAGTATACTGACATGAATGTCTAGCTTCTCAAGACTGGGTTTTTTTTCCAGTTTCTAAGTGCCCTGATGGGCTGCATTCTGATCCTTGAGGGGGACCATGTACTCTGTTTGGATGAGAAGAAATACAAGGTGACAGGTCTCTGGGATCAAGGAGACGGAGCTTTAGTGCAGCCAGAGTGGGAGGTACAGGCATTTCCGTGATGCTGCTGGGTGCCTCCTTTGAGGAGGGTCATAGTCAGGCTAAGTATAGACACACAGGGAAGCCAGAGTTGAGAGCTTCTTGGTGCCCATTCTGATGTGGTTTTTTTTTTTTAACACAAACAGGCCAGATTTACAATAGCCCCTTGCACCTTTGGGGGCTTGAGAACTGTGAGCCATTTTGGAGGGAGAAATGTAAAAATCAACTGATAAATACATATATTTGAATTTCAACAGCCTTCACCAGGGAATTGATCTGCTTTGTGGGGTGCTTGGCTGTAGCTGGCAGAACATCAGAACAACATCAACCTGGTCAGGGACAAGGAAGGCAGGAATGAAAAGTGTGATGGCCTCATACAACTTGGGGGGCAGGACATAGCTTCAAATTGCCACCATGTGTTTTCAGAACTGACTCAAATTCATTGTGAGGGAGACTGTACCCAAATATAAACCAACCAACCAACCAACCCACAATTAGATGCATAATTGTAATCTGGATGTAGAGGTGACTACTTGGCCAGAAGCACTTTAGCAGAAAGGACTGACCGTTAGTTTTCTGTGGTTGCATCACGGCATGTGGTGGTGCTCTTCTATCTGTTTCCTACAGAGGGTCAGAGCAGTAGTTCCTGCCTAATTGAATGTTGAGCTGTCCTGAACTACATAGTATTTTGCTCTGATTTGTAATTACTTTCGTAATTACAAAATTCTGTATTCATTGTACCTTTTTCCCCCATTGGTCTTTACCAACTACTTACTTGGGACATTTTATTCTCTCTTTTTGGTAAATGCTATGGGCTGAGTTGTGCTGTCACGCACATTCATATGTTGAAGTTCTAACCCCTAGTACCTCAGAATATGACTGTATTTAAAGACAGGGTCTTTAAAGAGGTAATTAAGATAAATTAAAGTAATACAGGAAGAGAAAATTAAGACATAGACAGGTATAGACTGAAGACCGTGGGGAGACATAGGGAGAAGATGGCCATCTACAAGTCAAGGAGAAAGGCCTCAGAAGAAACAAACCCTGCTAACAACTTGACCTCAGACTCCTAGCCTCCAGAATTGTGAGAAAATAAATTTCTGTTGTTTAAGCCACCAATCCCCTATCACCTGTCCCCAGTGATGAGCATTTTAATGAAATAAGTGCATTCTCTCAACCTGTGTTTTTGATTTTTACTTATAAGTTAGGGATCTCTAAATAATATGTGCAATTAAATTGTGTAGTTTGAAAAGTTCACATCCATACAACACTTCATATTGTTGTGATGTTCCATAACCTGCTTTATTTCACTCTGCGTTGTAGTGTTAACATGTTTTGATAAATATAGAAGTAATCTGTTCATTTTATCTGCTGCATAGTACTCCATTGTATAATTATGCCACCATTCATCTATCCTTTCCCCTACTGAAAGAATTTGGATTATTTCTATTTTTTTTTAGAGTAATGAACAGTACTGCCATGAATATTCTTACAGGTGTTTTCTGGAGCACAGTATGAGAAATCTCTAAGCCATATTCTCAGAACAGGAATTAACTGGGTCATAGCATATTTTCAACCTAACTATGTATTTTCAAATTGCTTGTCCAAATAATTATAACAGCTTCTCCTCCCAGCAACAGAATATGAACATTCCCATTTTCCCATAACCTTACCAACACTTAGTATTGTCTGGATTTGTAATTTTCTTCTAGTCTGACAGGAGTGAATGGTGTCTTATGGTTGTTTGGAGTGCCTTCCTAACAGGCTGTTACTTATAGAGCCCTTATCAAATACCAGGTTCTATACTATTTGTTTTAGATCTTATTTAATCTTTATAGCCCTTGTATGAAGTTGGCGTGGTTACCGTCACCTGTGTTTTGCAGAGACAGAAACTGAAGCTTAGCATGATTAAGTAACTCACTTAAGGCCAGACGACTGCCGAGTGATTAAACAAGGGTTAGAATTTATCTGATTCCAAAGCCTGTTGCATTAGTTTGGATTTCCTCAAAAGCAAGCCCTGAGACAAAGGACTTGGGTGCAGGTAGTTTATTTGGGAGCTGATTCCAGGAGGCACACATGAGATTTTAGGGCGAGTCAGAAGAGGTTATGGGAGTCAGTACAGGGTATAGTAATAAGCAGATTGCCACTGTGGGGAATTGGGGCTCCATCTTTCTGGGCCTTTGAGGGTTGGTGCGCCTTAGAATTATCTCATCTAGTTATGCAAAACCTAAGGGTATTCCTTCTCTAATTCCCATTTCTCATTGATTGGGTTTGGTGCTGCTCTGCCTAAGGTCTGACCAAGTTCCCCCAGACCAGAGAGAGCCCTCAGTCAGAGAAGCAGTGAGATGTAGGTCCTTGAGAATATCCACCGCGGCTGCAGGGGAACACAGTGGTGGGCCACATGTATGGGGAGTGGCATCAGTGCCCACCCTGTCTCCAGCTACACTGCCGCCTGCTAAAGCAGGAGAAATCTCCGCACCAGCTTCTCCCTCTCATGACCTAAGGAGAAGCAACCACATTTTAATCTCTGCAATGTGGGGTTGATTCATAATTGATGAGACTTTTCCTACAGAAGTGGATGTACAGGTTTACACTTCACCAAAATCATCTAACTTGCTATGTGATGGATTTTTGGGGGGTCACATTTATTCTTTCTTGGTTTTAATTACTTTGTATGTGATAACAAGGCTCATCACGTACTTTTGATAAAGTGGGCGAAATGTCAATTTCCTCACTTATTTCTTGTGAAATATATAAAATAAAACTCATCTCTAACTCTGGAGTGGTTCCTGTAATTATCAGGATGCATTTTTCACTCTACAAAAGCTTCAATAAGGTCATGGATATAAAACTGGCCCATAAATAAAAATTTCACCAGAAATCAGACTGGAAACAATGAAAACAAGGCAATGTGTTTAAAAGAAATAATAATAGTCGCTTAGATTTGTATAGTTCTTTGGGGTTTCAAAGCATTTTCATGTTATTTCACCAGAACTGCCTAAAAGAAAGTAATGTGTGCTGAGATCTCATTATTCCTTCTTACAGATATAAAAACAAGTGCTCAGAATGGCAAAAAAAAAAACAGGCTTTGCCAGGGTGACTTAGTGAATTGGTGACCATGGTTGAACTTGAGCTCTGGACTGCTAAAACCCAATCCTTTGCTGTTCACCCACATCAGTTTTTCAATATGCAGTTTATAGACAACCTGCATCAAAATTGCCGGGTTTATTTTTTAAATGGCCAAGTCCTAGGCCTTACCTCAGAGGACAGGTGTCTGTTCCAATTGCCTGGATACCCATTTGCAAAGGTGAAAGACATTTTGCTGAACACGTGTGTTGACGCTTGGATGTCATGATGATCATGATATCCTCACCACCCCTAGAGATGGTCTGGGGAGCATAACGATCTACTCCTCAGGCTCAGGCAGTGTCTTCACACAACCAGACGACCCTGATTTTCACAGCAAAATGTTTTTATGCCCACCCGTAGTGGTGGTCATCGTGTCGATGTGAAGAAGCTAGAATTGCCCCAGGAGAAAGAATATATTTGTGGTCATCCTTTCCTTGCCAATAATATTTTTAAACAAAACAGATTTATCGCCAGACATACAGACAGGCTGATTCATGCAATCTGGATAACCTTTTACTTTTTTCTTCTCTCTCTCTTAAAAAATTAACAAATGAGCCCCAAAAGCATGTCAAAGAATGACTTATTGTGGCATTGACGAAGCGTCACTTAAGCGAGTTTTAAATACTTCCTGTAAATCTTCTAGTGTTTTAAGAGGCCAAACTGTTCAGCTTTATTTTCTCTGCCTATCAGAACTCCACTGCGGTCAACATGTTCTCTAAAACCTTTTGAGGGTAGCCTGAACTGAGTTCTGCACCATCAAAATGAACCAGAGATGAGATACTCATCATACTCCCTTGATTTCCAGGATTATTGCCAGAGGCTGTGGCAGCTGTCCAGTTGAGAGATGATTGGGGTTTAGACACTGAGGAGGCAGTGGGGGTGGTCAGAAGGAATTTGATCCATATACATTTTGGAATTAGAGCCAACAGGATTTCCTGATGGATTGAGTGTGAGGCAGAAGAGAAAAGGAAGGTCAAGGATGACTCCCTGAGCCACTGAAATGATGAAACTGCAGTAAACTGAGATGGAAGAGGCCATGGATGATGCAAGTTTTGTGAGTAAGATCAGTTTGAGACGTTTTATGTTTGAGACAGCTCTTTGACATCCACATGGAGATGTCAGTAAACTCTTGGATATATGAATCTGGACTTTGGGAGACAAGTCTGGACTGAAGATATAAATTGGGGAATCATCAACATAGAATTCAAATTGAAAGCCATAGGACTAGAACTCACTGAGAGAGTGAGTTATAGAATGAAAAGAGGAACCAGGACTAAGCCCTGGGGTACTTAGTAGAGGTCAGGAAGACCAGCCAGCCACATTGACTTGGAAGAAACAAACAGCGAGATGTGTGGTATTTTGAATGTCAAGGAATAATGAATATTGAGGCAGAACAAATGACTTCCTGTCAAATTCTGCCGATAATTGGCCACTGGATTTAGTAACACGGAAGTCATAGGTGACCTTTCAAGAGTAGTCTCTATGGATGAGAGAGGGAAAAGCCAGCTTGGAATGTGCTGAAGAGATGAGAGAGGAGAGGAACTGGTGCCTGCATTAACTTGCCTCCTATTTAACATCTCACTTGCACCATTAACTCCAGAGGGTTGCCTCTCTGTCATGCTAGTCCAGCATCTTGGGCACATGGTCCTAAGACCACGAACTTAACCAGTTGGATAGAATGCCAACAACCTGCAAAGGACTCAAAATGACCAGTTTTTACGAGCCTGACAACTTGTAGCCAGCATCTAGAAGTGCTTCCCTCTGTTGTGGGGAAGATGATTATAATTGGTCCCAAAATAGCCTATTCGGCACCCAGCACAGTGCCTCATACATAGTAAGTATTTAATAGCTTTTTTGTGGTCTGAATGGATTTGTAAGAGAATGAATGTGCTTGGGTATATTTGGAGCAAATTATCTATGTTTGGTCAATTTTCTTTTTCAAATAAAAGATCTACAAATGATTGCTAGCAAAAATAAATAAATAAAGCCAGGGTGGGGAAAAAAAAAAAAAAGCCTGTTAGAGACAAACACATTGTGTCCTGAAAGATCTATTCTGTCCTGCCAGCAGTCTCATTGGCTGTGATTTGTATATTAAGAAGATTTTAATTGCTCAGGTAAGTGCCTGCACCTGCTAAGACATTGTGTATTAGAGCACTTTATTCTAATCTTTTACAATACAGGGCACACTTCACCCATAAAATTATTCTCTGCACAATTATCACTCCGTTTTGCTGAGGTAGAAAGTGCAACTTAACACTTTGGGTTTCACGCATTATTATTAAAATCATGGAAATTAGGATCATTGGGTAAAGCTTGTGCAGTTAACTGCTGAATTGCCCCCGTCCTTTCTGCTCCTCCTTTGCTTGCACCAATGAGCAGGATTTGAGTGAGTTTGTAGTTATCTGCAAGCGCCGGGGGCTGGACTGTTTTCAACCCAAAAGGTGTTATAAACTCCTGGCAGAGCTTTTCTGCTGGGGCTCAGGGAACATGTGAACTAGCTGGTTTTCTCCTTTATTTATTTTGTTTTTTTAAAAAATATATATTTCTGATTAGAAAAGAAAAATTAAAAATACCTACATGTAGAAAGTATTGGAAAGTTTAGAAAATACAGGGAAAAACACACAAATTCATAATCAGTCATTATTGATGTGATTTTGATATGCTTTCTTCCCGTTTATATATAGAGAATACCTAAAGCACAAACACACACTCTCACACGTCCACAGAAGCGCAAAATTTCAGGTTGGAATAGAAGCAAAAGAGTGGTTACATTTTTCTTTTCCTAAGATAAACTACAGCAGAGGTTGGCAAACTACAGCCTGCAGGCCATCCTGCCTGTTATCATAAATAAAGTTTTATTGAACACAGGCATGCCCCTTTGTTTATGTATCATCTATGGCTGCTTTCATGCTACAACAGTAGGTGGAGGTGAGCAGTTGCAAAAGAGACCATGTGGCCCACAAAGGCTAAAATGTATACTATTGGCCCTTAATGGAAAAACGTCTGTTGCCCCTGAATTACTACGGCAACATTTTGCCACATACCTTGCCCTGACAACCAGGTGCCTTGTTGCTGATGTTGCTACAATGTTACTTCAGTGATTGCATTATCAATTTCTTTGGTGGCAGCACTTAGATACTGTGTCTTAGTTGTGGTGTGGTTTGACCCAGCTCATCTATATTACATACCCACTTTAGGTTGATGTCTCATTTCTTCACCCATTTTTTACCCCCATTTCCTGGGGTTTGTTAGTGCCCTGACTGCTGTGCTCCCAATAGTGTTCATCTGGGGATGATGCCAGACCCTGCCTTCTCCTTTCCCTAGAACTTCAATTGTCAAACTTCAGTGTGCCTTAATATGCACCCCTAAAGATCCTGAGTCAGTGGGTCTGGGATGGAGTGTGGGAATCTGTATTTCAAACAAACATCCCTTGGCAATTCTGATGTAGGTGGTTTATGCAACCTCATTTGGAAAATATTGCCTGAGTCTATTTCTCTTCTCTCCACCTGCCCTACCAAAGTTATCTGCACTCCCTTCCAACCATGTAGGGTTTTGATCTTGGTTAGGAATTGAAAAATCCATTAGGAGTTAGAAGGTTAACATGCAGCAGTTTCCAGGCAGTATGCTCTCATTGCATTATGACTTCTGGGAGGCAAAGCCTTAACTGAGAGAAGTAGTTTTTCTGAAAATTTCAAACGTCAACATAGGAGAAGTCTAGACAAGTGGGTCTTTAGATGTCCCTAAAGCATGATCATGAAATTTGTACTTGGGCCAACCCCGTTGAACACTGACTGTTTAATAAGCGCTATATAAATTTGTGAGCTGTTCTAGATACTAAGCAAACAAAACAAAGCAGTGAGTTGACACATAAGGCAAATCTTCATTGGTCAGAAGTAGTTACTATTCCTCTTTCTGTGGTTCATATTTTCTTTCATTTCATCCATTAGCTTCTATTTTTCAACAATGACACCCTCAAAACCTCTTTGGACACAATACAGACTCTGTGTGAACACTGATTTGTAATTATAACAGTGTTATTTGGATTACTAAGGGAATAACTTTTTCTTTTATCAAAAGCCTAAATAAGTTTCCTGTTTGAAAGTTTCATTTCTGTGCATTGACCGCAAGTATTAAATGAAATAGTTTCTTTTCTTCTCTAACTCATGAGTATGTCTTTAATATCTATTATAGATTTGTAAGGACTATAAGTCCTCAGGTTAATATGTCATTTTCACCATTCCCCTTTCCTTAGGCAGTATAGCCCTGGAAAGCAGTCATTTGAACAACTATTTTTTGAGAACCTGAGTATACCCTGTACTGGTTTAGGCATAATGGGGGAATACAGATGTGCCACAAAGCATAGTTTCAGTTCTCGAATTGCTTATAATATGATTAGTAAGAAAGATAATTAGGTAACTTACAA